>NC_070614.1:51252916-51575833 GCF_027172205.1 Podarcis raffonei | reverse complement strand
CTTATTCCAGGCACCCCCCAACTTGGCCCTCCAGCTGTTTGGGGACTACAACTCCCATCATCCCTAGCTAACAGGACCAGTGGTCAGGGATGATGGGAGTTGTAGTCCCAAAACAGCTGGAGGGCCAAGTTTGCCTATGCCTGGTTTATACTGACACTTGGTAAATAAGCATCTCCCTAAACACTCTTCTTCTTTTTCCCTCCCCCCCCCCAAAAAACCAGGACCCCCGACTGGAAACGCCACCGGGAAGGTGGGAGGCGAGAATGGCCCCCTGCCCCAGTCCAGCGTCCCGATCATCGCGGGGGCCGCCGGAGGGGCCGCCTTTGTCCTGCTGGTGGCGGCCGCCGTGACGGGCGCCCTCTGCTACCGCCGGCGCCGGGCCAAGCACAGCGAGTCCCACCACCCGCCGCTCTCGCTCAGCACCCTGACCAGCCCCAAGCGGGGGGGCGGCGGCGGGGGCAACAACAACGGCTCGGAGCCCAGCGACATCATCATCCCGCTCCGGACTTCAGACAGCGCCTTCTGCCCCCACTACGAGAAGGTCAGCGGGGACTACGGCCACCCGGTCTACATCGTTCAGGAGATGCCCCCCCAGAGCCCTGCCAACATCTACTACAAAGTATGAGGGGGGTGCGCAGCACGGCTCCCTCCTGGCGGAGGCTGCGCCCCCCCGGCCATCACCACCACACCCCCCAACGGCGGGGAGGAACCTCGGCACGGACCGGGGGGACGTTGCCGCCCCTCTCGCCCGGCCTGGATACTGGGGTCCGTGCACAGCTGCGGGGACCCCCCTCTACGGCATTCAAGGGGGGTTCCCGGGATTTGGACTTGGGCAGAGGGAAGGACCCTCCATCTTGCTGTCTCCTCCTCCTCCTCCTCTCTCTCGGTGGATTTGGGCCTGGCTCAGATGGACAGGCTGAGAGAATCGACCCCCTTTCCGCCAGGCGCCAGCGAGCTTAACAGAGACAAGACTCCCTTTCGCCCCACTTCCGGGTGCGAGGAGGGAAGGACTGGGCTCCCACGTCGGCTGATTTCTTTCCAGATAGGGACACACACTCACTCTCCCACACACAGACTCACATCCCTCCATTTCTCTCCTGCAATGCGCCCCACAATCCAGTTCCAATGGATTTCTCACCCCTGTTCAACAAATGAAGGTGACTTAGGGCCCATACGCACTTCCGTTTGCCCCGGGGAAACCCGATCTTTAGCGCTGAATCGGAACAAACGGCAACCGGGTTTTCCGCACATGGCTGTTTGTTCCGATTTAGCAATAAAGCACATTTTTTCCCCTGGGGGAACGCAGCGAGGGAAAGGCTTTCTAGGCAAAGGACGAGCGAAATTGTGGGCGAGCCCTTACTTATTAACATCCACCAAAATGAATTAAAGTGGGGCGGTGTTTCTCTTTTTTTTAAAAAAAAAATCACGCACAAATTTCCTTGCACAATTTCAAATTCTTTTTGACAACATACTCAAGGGTCACGCTGTTGTGGTCAGATGGTTTTGGGGGAAGCAGCAACGGGTTAAGCATAATGTTGTCGCTATTCTCCCCCCCCCCCCCCGGGAAAACACCCTACCGAGACTTAATAGTTACCTTTCCATTCCCACCCCGGATACGTCCCTCAAAACTGACATTTCAAGTATTAAATCTGAGAATCTTGAAGGTTTGCAGGGTTTCTTCTGCCAAGTTACCTTTTGGCTCTGCAGAACCTGCCCTGTTCCTCTCGGCTTCTGTGAGGAGATAATTCGGTGGCAAACTCCATTACCCAACTCTCTCCCCGCCCAAGAAAAGCACAAGGCCAGGGCAGGTGTAAGGGAGCAATTTTGCCTGTCCCATTTTGTTTCCCCCCATTTTAGGTTCTGCTAGGGAAAGAGTTGAGGCCTCCTTTCCCAGCCTGCATTTGTTTTGGACTACAATTTCAGCCCATAATAATAATAATTTATTATTTATAACCCCCCCCCCATCTGGCTGGGCTTCCCCAGCCACTCTGGGCGGCTTCCAGCAAAATATTAAAATACAGTAATGCATCAAACATTAAAAGCTTCCCTAAACAGGGCTGCCTTCAGATGTCTTCTAAAAGTCTGGCAGTTGTTTATTTCTTTGACATCTGACAGGAGGGCGTTCCACAGGGCGGGTGCCACCACCGAGAAGGCCCTCTGCCTGGTTCCCTGTAACTTGGCTTCTCGCAGGGAGGGAACCGCCAGAAGGCCCTCGGAGCTGGACCTCAGTGTCCGGGCTGAACGATGGCAGTGTATATCCTTCAGGGATACTGGGCCGTTTAGGACTTTCAAGGTCAGCACCAACACTTTGAATTGTGATCGGAAACGTACTGGGAGCCAATGTAGGTCTTTCAAGACCAGTGTTATGTGGTCCCAGCGGCCGCTCCCAGTCACAAGTCTGGCTGCCTCATTCTGGATTAATTGCAGTTTCCGGGTCACCTTCAAAGGTAGCCCCACATAGAGCGCATTGCAGTAGTCCAAGCGGGAGATAACCAGAGCATGTACCACTCTGGTGAGACAGTCTGCGGGTGATAAGGGTCTTATCCTGCGTCCCAGATGGAGCTGGTAGACAGCTGTCCTGGACACAGAATTGCGCCTCCGTGGACAGCGGTGAGTTCAGAATGACTCCCAGGCTGCACACCTGGTCCTTCAGGGGCACAGCTACCCCATTCAGGACCAGGGAGTCCTCCACACGCGCCTGCCTCCTTGCAGCTGAATCAGGCCAATACCCCTTCTGGCCCAGCTTCCTATCTTCACAGGGACCAACCGGGTGCCTCAAGTGGGAGCCGAGTTCAAGAGCAGACCTCTCCCCTCCTGTAGTTTCCCGCAACTGATACCCAGAAGCACTGCTGAGAGCACAGCCATCCTGGCTAGGAGCCAACAATAATAGCCTTACACCTCCATGAATTTGCCTAAAGCTCTTTTAAAGCCATCTAAGGTTGGTTGCTGTCACTGTCTCCTGTGGCAGGGAGTTCCACAGTTCGACCGTGCCTGAAGAAGGGACTTATATCTGTCCTGATTCTTCCAACGTTCTGCTTTGTGGGTTGTCCACGAATTTGAGAGTCAAGCCAGTACAGGGAGTTGTAGTTCGAAACATCTGGAGGGTTCCAGGCTAGGGGAAGCTGGCTTAAGGAGACAACGTCATGCCATCGCTCACACCTGAGGAAACCTTCCTTCCCTTTCTGACACACACCCCTCACATACCTCTCCCCCCCCCACCCAAAAGAAACCCCATGCTCATCCCCTTGGCCATTAACCCCATACACTTCTGCAGATCACAAAAAAATGAAGGAGGCCATTTCTCTGCCGGAGTTTGGGGGTCAGAGAGACGCTGGCGGAATCCACGGATCGGACTGGGGATTACTCGGAAAGAGGACCGGTTGCTTAGCCATCCGGCGGCCGTTTTGTTAAGCTTTTTCGTTGTTTAGTTGTTAGAAGAAGAAAAGTCACACAAAATGGCCACCCTTCCCCATCTGACATGACAACTGGGCAGGGCAGCGGTGGGGGGGAAAGATTGTGGGGCTGTTCTCTGAGGGTCTTCGCGTTGCCCCCATTTGGGGAGGAGACTGAAAGACTGGTTCCCCCCTCCCTCCACAGCCAACATCTGGCTGGCCTTCAGAAACCGCGTATTTTGTGCGTGTGGAGATTTTTTCATGGCGCTCCGAGAGAGGAGGGACTTTTGTGTGTGTTGGACTTGGGGATTGTGGTCGGGGCCTTTCCTGCCTTTGGCAGGGGAACGGAACAAAACAAAAAAAAAAGAAAAATGTGGTCTTTTTTCAGCTTTAACAGAGGTGGTTGTTTTTTTTATCTGAGAGTTTCTTAGCTTTGTCGGTGGAATTTTACTGTTGGACATTGTTGATTATAGAAGTTCTTGTGCAGCTGGGCTTTTGGACTCTTCTGTGCTTATTTCCGTCCGAAACACCCAGAGAAACCCACCCCCCCAAAAGCCAGACGATTGCTGGAGGTTGCATGTCGACAGCCATAACATTGGGGCGTTAAAGGGGGGGGGCGCGACATATTTCTGGAGGTGTCAACGGTTGGGGGGAGGAAATGGATTGTGACTAATGTGCCACACGAGGGGCACAAAAAAACCCACACGGTTGCCCACCCTGCTATCGGCATTCCCGCATCCCTTGCGTTGCAGCCACCCAAAATATGGTCATCAGCACTTCCTGGTTTCACGTGTTTTCCGCAGGGGGTTCATACGTGCCCCAAATCCACCCAGTGGGAGGAAAAAGCCCCCCACAACCCAAAATGCAGAGAAAACAGGGTGGGTTTTCAGTTATCTGACGTCACTCTGTACGCGCTCAAAGGCCAAGGGCCAGAAAGCAGCCTTCCTAGCAGGCTCGGGGCTAGGAAAAGGTAAAGGGACCCCTGACCATTAGGTCCAGTCGTGACCGACTATGGGGTTGCGGCGCTCATCTTGCTTTACTGGCCGAGGGAGCCGGCGTACAGCTTCTGGGTCATGTGGCCAGCATGACTAAGCAGCTTCTGGCGAACCAGAGCAGCGCATGAAAACGCCGTTTACCTTCCCACCGGAGCGGTACCTATTTATCTACTTGCACTTTTGACGTGCTTTGGAACTGCTAGGTTGGCAGGAGCAGGGACCGAGCAACAGGAACTCACCCCATCACGGGGATTTGAACCGTCGACCTTCTGATCAGCAAGTCCGAGGCTCTGCGGTTTAACCCACAGCGCCACCCGCGTCCCATCGCTCGGGGCTAGTGGGGGAATAAATTCTCAAGGCAGAAAACTTCCAATGAAGTAAACTGGGGGTAGGAGTTGGCCCTGTATCCTGTTAACCCCCCGCCGTACCCCCAAACCGGCTCATCCTATAAATGGGAGCCAGCCGTTCTTTGAGCTTGGGGTGCAGGCAGGATCAGAGGCTCTGTCCTTTAACCGTCTCCTCCTGCTGTCCCAGAAGGGGGCCGGAGCCTGCCAGTGCTGTGCCCCCCACACCTGACCTTGCGTAACCCCCTCCCCAACAACATCCCCATTTCGGGCAGTTGCATCAGCAAACCTCGCTTTTCTCCCTGATGAAGTCTGACAGCGTTCAGCACCCCCAGGGCTGTGTCTGTCCCATGTACCAGAGATCTAATTGAGGACTCTTCCCGCAACACACACACACAGAGTCCTTAAGTAAACAGCACCCAAAGGGAGCTCAAAACGGGGCGAGAGTTTCTGTGAGGGTCGGGTAGGAGATTTGCCACGTAAGCAGGCAGCTCTCCAAAGTGGGGCACACTCTCCCTCCCTCCCTCCCACTCATCTTCACTCAGATCACAGCGGGCCGCCGCGTTCTGCACCAGTGACAGGTCCCCCCCTCTACAATCTGCCTCCCTCCCTCCCTCTCTCTCTTGCGCCCCTCCCCAAAACAAAACCTCAGACCTATGCGTCCTGGGCGTGCCTCCTGCCACATCCAGACACCTTGTCAGTTTGTTCAGAGAAGACAACGGCTGGCTGGCGTAGGTTGTTTCGGGACTGGCAGCGAGAATCGGGGGCAGAGCAAGCGGGAGCGACGCCAGCCCTGACGTGCCCTGACACGGACGGGGGGTGGGGGTAGGGGGAGAGCGGCCTGGAAGCGTGGGGGCAGCAGAGGGCACTGGCGGCGTCTTGAGAAGGTGAGCCCAATCTCTGGGTGCGTCCCGGCGCATTGCAGAGGGCCGCAGAACCCATTCGAAAGCGTATCTTTTGCTTTGGGAAAGGAAGCCTTTTCAGGGTGCGGGAAAGGCACTTCTGCCAGCGGCCACAAGGGCGGCGCTCTGAGGAAACTGCCCTGCTGCATCTTCTGGTATGCTCCGACTATAGTTTATTATTAGCCCTGGCACAGGCTGTATTGGAGGCTAAGAAATTCTCGGTCAGGTTCCTGGAAGATGGCAGACTCCCTTGGAGATTTTTAAGCAGCGGTTTCGTGGCCATGCGTCAGGGATTCTTGCCTTGCAGAGGGTTGGACTAGGGCTCCCTCCCGACTCTGCCACGATTCATGTTCACACCATACCTCCAAAGCACCCTGAACGCACATTGCTTGCCCCCAAAGGATCCTGGGAGCCGTAGTTTGCCAAGGGCTGCTTGGAATGGGTGGACTACGGTTCCCAGGATCCTTCAGGAGAAGCCTTGCGCTTTAAGCATGAGTCAAACGTGCTTGCAAAACAGGGTGTGGACTCCAGCTTTGGCCTTCTTCCACACACACTTAATTTTTTAATCAAGCCGCGGATCGCACCGCATTTAAAAATAAAGGTGCGTCGAGTCGACGCTCGACGTTATCACTTCAAAGCCTGCAAACGAAGCTGAAGATTTGTTCCGGCTGGTGCTAAATTGGTGTTTGGGAATTAAGAAGAAGAATAGGCTTGGAAGTTTGACTTCGAAGTGGGCCTTTGGCGGGGTCAAAGCTGTGCGCTTTCCAAAATGCGGGTTTGCAAAACCGTGGGCCTCGCTGCCAAATGCCGAAATCTTCGGTGCCGGCAGGAAAACCGCTCCGGGGTCAGGTGAAAGGGGCTGGGGGTGGCGAGATGGAGGGGGCTTTCACGGCTCCAGCTCCCAGCCCGCTGTGGGAATGCCTCTTGTTCCCAAACCCTGTGCCGGGCGCCAAGGAGGAGTGGGGGGCGGCCACACTGTTCGGTGGGGCAGGAGAGGAGGGGGAGAGGCCCATTAGCTCAGCGAGCTGAGCCGCTTGGCTGGGAGCCAGGGGTCGCCTGGGGTCACTCCCCAATTAGGTCACATTTTTCCTCCTGTCTCCACTCCTGGAACGAGCCTCCGCTAACGAGGCCGGCTGTGTTTGCGGGGTTCCCGTCTTGGGGTGGGGGGTGGGGGGGATCGACTGGATTAAATGTGCCCTTGGGGAGTTGGGAGAGACCTGGGGGGGGGAACGACGCTCTCCATCCTAGCCCGGCGGAATGGGCAGCGTGGCCTAATGGGGGGGGACACACAGATGGGCTTCCCCCTTGCTTCTCTCTGAGTTTCCCTTGCTGAGGCCCAGAGGAAGGGCAAGGGGGGGAGAGCCGTTTTCCCGGCAACAAAAGGGAATTAATCAAAGAGGCCCCCTTCGCCACAATCCCTCCAGTTTGGGGAGGTCTGAGAGTCGCACCGGACCCCTGGAAGGAGGGATATCAAAGGAGGGAAAGCGGCCTCGCTTGGATCTCTGTGTTTTCCTTTTCTACAAAAGAAAAAAAGCATCCCTTGGTTACGCTTCGGGTTTCGAAGCAAAAATGGTAGAAAGCAGCCTGCGCCAGCTGGGTGCCGGAGTTCAGCAACATCTGGCGAACCCAAGGATGGGAGCGATGAAGACTTTTAGGTGCCGCAGGTTGCGCCGGAGGTCAGGGCCTGATCGGAGTGCAGGCCTAGGCGCAGCCACCAGCTTTGGGGTTCAGTCCCGTGCCGCGCTAGGGGAGCGCCGCAGTACCCCCGAGCATATGCAAAGCGCCCTTACCTTGCCGCCAAGTAGCAGAAGCCCACGCCGCGCTTCTCAAATTAAGGTCAGAGAATTGCGCTCCCGGGCGGCTGTCAGTTCTTAGTCGCTGAGCGTGAGCGACAAGTCAGACAGCTACCCAGAACCTGCGCCGTAGTGTGCGCTTTAAAAAAAAACCACACAAAGCTTCTTGGCGGAACTTGGCACACAAGGTAGAAGATGGGGGCACCACTCCATCGCTGTTGCTGCTAGCCCTCCATGGCAAATGCCCCCGCAGGATGGGTGGGCAGATTAATTTACAGGCTTCTTAGAGCATTTTTACCCACCCAGAAAGACTCCCAGAGGAGCCTGGCATACGGTTCATTGCTTGTGGGCTTGCAATCTCAGGAGACATAGCACAAGAGGAAAAAGCGAGGGGAGGGAAGAGGAAAGAAGAGGAAGCCCTAAATTTATCAGAAGCAAACAACAATGCAGGTCTTGGTTTGTGGCCAGAGCGATCCCTGTTGCGACACTGCCTCTCTAAATCTCTTCCCCTGAACCCTGGCCCTATTAGTGGAAACGGGAAACAATAAGGCCTGAATAGGGGAGGGTTCAATCCTGGGTTGGGGATGCGGGTGGCGCTGTGGGTTAAACCACAGAGCCTAGGACTTGCTGATCAGAAGGTTGGCGGTTTTAATCCCCCTGACGGGGTGAGCTCCCGTTGCTCGGTCCCTGCTCCTGCCAACCAGCAGTTCGAAAGCACGTCAAAGTGCAAGTAGATAAATAGGTACCTCTCCAGCAGGAAGGTAAACGGCGTTTCCGTGCGCTGCTCTGGTTTGCCAGAAGCGGCTTAGTCCTGCTGGCCACATGAC
Organism: Podarcis raffonei; assembly: GCF_027172205.1. Classification (NCBI taxonomy): domain Eukaryota; kingdom Metazoa; phylum Chordata; class Lepidosauria; order Squamata; family Lacertidae; genus Podarcis; species Podarcis raffonei. The sequence goes on along the minus strand of NC_070614.1, from coordinate 51,567,580 downwards.
CCGGAAGCTGTACGCCGGCTCCCTCGGCCAATAAAGCGAGATGAGCGTCGCAACCCCAGAGTCGGTCACGACTGGACCTTATGGTCAGGGGTCCCTTTACCTTTACAATCCTGGGTCAATCCTGAGCTCCATGCAGAACTTTCGACCTGAGCTCCATGCACATCGCTGACCAGCTGCCGCATGGCTCTCTCCCATACCTTTAGGGGAGAAAATGAATTTGGCAGGTGCAGCTTGTCAGCATTTCAGGGTGAGAGAAGCTGTATCTGCCAGAATTCTCTCCTCTGCACCTGGACCTCCTAGGCGGTTGGCTGGAGAGAGAAGAGGGGAGGGGGAGAAGAGGGGCTAGGGAAATGGAGGAAGGGGGCCCGGACGCCTGGGTCCTCTGGGTGGTGGCCTGACGGCCTAATGCCTGAAGCTGGGTAACAACCCCAGTTCCCAGACAGGGAACACCAGGCAGCCAGGACTCCTGAGTTCTTTCCTGGACAAGGTCGAATGTGCGCAGAGGAAGGCGGCCAAGATGATAGAAGGGTCTGGAAACCAAGCCTTACAAGGAACAGTGAGTTGAGGGAGTCGGGTATGTTTAGCCTGAAGAAGAGGTAAGGGAGAGGTTTCATGATGGCTATCTGCAAATACTTCCACGTGGAAGATGGAGCGAGCTCTGAAGAAGAGGACCTGAACCAGTGGACTCCAGATACAGTGGTACCTCAGGTTACATACGCTTCAGGTTACAGACTCCGCTAACCCAGAAATAGTGCTTCAGGTTGAGAACAGAAATCGTGCTCCAGTGGTGCGGCAGCAGCAGGAGGCCCCATTAGCTAACGTGGTGCTTCAGGTTAAGAACGGACCTCCGGAACAAATTAAGTACTTAACCCGAGGTACCACTGTACAAGAAGGCCAATCCAACTAAATATTGGGAAGGATTTTCTGAGAGTAGAAGCCACTCAACAGTGGAACGGGTTCCCTCGGAAGGTGGATTCTCCTACATTGGCGGTTTTAAAACAGAGATCTGTTGGCCATCTGCCGATGGTTCTTCAGCTGTGATTCCTGCTGAATCAGCTGAATTTGGCTGTGATTGCAAGGGGGTTGGATTAGATGCTCTCAGGGGTCCCTTCCAACGCTATGATTCTGCAAACTGCGGGGTTGTATTCGTCTGGGGGAGCCTGAGGGTAATGGATACGAAAGCAAGCACAGTCCAAGTTCTGTCCTTCCCCAACTTGGAGGCCTTTTGGCCTAAATCGACTGTCAGTCTCTGGCCTGTCGCACTCCAGCAAAGAGTCCAACGCCTGGACAGCTTGCGCCATCGGCGGGCGACGGGATTCCTGAGCCTGCCCCAGACGGGTACGGGTCACAGCGCCCGAGCCGGCCCTTTGCAGCGGCCACGTGGCACTGCCCTGGCGTGGGCGGGGGGCCTCGCCTGCCCTTTGTCCCTGACAAGGCGCAGGGCCTGTCGGAGGAACAAGGCAGGCAGGAGGGCAAGACGGGACGGAGCGAGGCCCTGTCACTCTCCTCCCACGCAGGGCGGAGAGGAGACGGCATCCGGCTGCCAGCGCCATCACCGCGCCCAAAAGCTCCTGCTTCGCTGCCACGGTGCAACCCTGCCTTCGCCCTAGCGACGGGTTGGGTGCTTTCCTGGCAGGAGTTTGCCAGATTGTGTAACAGCAGCAGCAGCAGCAAAAAAGAGAGAGGCTCCCTCACAATGCCTTGCCACAATGTTGGCTCTTGGGACGTCTGTTCTCTCGCAATCCAAGGCCTCCATTCCTCCTTGTGTGGGCCATGCAGCCCATAGAGCCGCCATTTTGTTTCTGGCCCTGCCCTCTTTGGGGCCTGGTTCTAGCAAAAACAAACCCCAAAGTAGATCCCAAAGGCCTGCCTGCTGTGTGGGGCAATGGACCCCACCCTTGGCCAGAGGCCTACACTTGGGCTCAAAGGAAAAATGCCAAATATATATATATATATATATATATATATATATATATATATATGCTGGCAGCTCTCCTCTTTCTGTTGACCTCTTCATCTGTCCATTTTCCTAGCACAACTCTGCATTTTACCTCGCTCATTTGTGAAAATTATTTACACACCGCCCTTCGCTGAAGATTGATTCCAGGGCCGCCCTCTCCTAATGCAGCCATTAAGAGATTCATCCGCTCTAATTTAGCGGGTTTCAGACTGATCTGATCCAGACTAATCCTCGTTGGGTGGGGGGCTGTCACAGAGCTTATGAAGGGCCCCCCCCCCACACAACAAGATCTGCCCTAGCAAGCAGAATCTCCCAAAAGGCAGCAACTGGCTCCTGACTATGGACAGGTCCCCTTTGCAAGGTTGGGCTGGTGGTGGATTCTGTGGGCCCCAAGAGGCATCTAGACCACCCGCTGCAAAGCAGGAATCGCGTATTTAGAATCATAGAGGTGGAAGAGACCACAAACATCAACCCCATCCAACTCCCTGCAATGCAGGAATCTCGGCATGCGGTCCCCCATCCAATTTAAAACCACCTCGGACCCTGCTTAGCTTTGCAAATGCCCTGGCAGATTTATTGAGGAAGCCCTGACAGACGGCCATCCATTTGAAAACTCCCCTTGATGGAGCGTCTATGGCAGCCGGTGGGAATCTCTCAAGTGGGTCACGGATGCCATCGCCCTCCCAAGCTCCTGGGAGACAGGCCGCCTTTCATCCTGGAGGAAGCACTGAGACATCACGACGAGTAGCTGTCAATAATAACCTTATCCTCCGTGAAAATAAATGAACGAACCTCTTCCAATGCTTCCTAAGTCTTATCAGGGGTCCCACAGCTGATTTCCTTGCAGAGCAAACAAGTGTCCTGCCACTTTCTCTGCCCCACCCATTTCACCCAGTTCCCTCTCATTTTTACGGGAGAAGACGCTGTCGTGCAGGAGTCCCCGGCCCTCAAAGCAGCTCACCTGGAAAACTTCTCTAAATTCAAGAGCTCAATCAAGTATAATATCACCATAAGGTAAAGGGTAAAGGGACCCCTGACCATTAGGTCCAGTTGTGACTGACTCTGGGGTTGCTGTGCAAATCTCGCTTTATTGGCTGAGGGAGCCGGCGTACAGCTTCCGGGTCCTGTGGCCAGCATGACTAAGCCGCTTCTGGCGAACCAGAGCAGCGCATGGAAACGCTGTTTACCTTCCCGCCGGAGCAGTACCTATTTATCTACTTGCACTTCATGCTTTCGAACTGCTAGGTTGGCAGGAGCAGGGACCGAGCAACAGGAGCTCACCCCGTCGCGGGGATTCAAACCGCCGACCTTCTGATCAGCAAGTCCTAGGCTCTGTGGTTTAACCCACAGCACCACCCGCGTCCCTTATATCACCATAGTACACCCCTAAACAAATTAAGTATCACCATAGTACACCCCTAAACAAATTAAAACCACAGTTGAGCATATGTAGGCATTGCAGGTTATTAAAATATCCGCCAAGCTTATAGGGCTGGGGGGGTCACCCAGAAGGGGGCTGCGCTCCCCCCCACTCCCTCTGCCCTCTTTCTTCACCCCCTGCCTTGTCTTATACCCATGCGCCACCGAAAGCTTGAGAGTCGCTTTGCTGGAGCATCTTCTGCGGCCCATCCGCCGCCTCTCCTCAGCCTCCTTCCTCCTCCTGTCAGCTTTCCTGTTCCCATCGCCTCCCAGTCCCTCCCATCGCCTCCCAGTCCTCTCAAACGCATGATGGGGGGCTTGGGGAGGGTGTCCCCTCCTGTCCTGACAGACGGGGGGGCTCCTCTCTCGAAAGGAACATGCGGCAGCTGCCGGGCCGGCGCTGTCAGGGGGGAGAAAGGACCCTCATCAATCAATGTCCCCCTCCGCCTTGCTCCTGCCCCACTGCAGCTGGGCAGGGTCAGGGCTGCTTTTGAGGCAGGGGAAGAATGGGGCCCACCCCCAAACCAGAGAATGGGGCAGGGAGGTTGGAGGATGCAAGGAGGAGAGAGAAATAGAGGGGTGGGCCTAGGGTAGGCCTCAAGCAGCCAAGGGGGAGCGGGATTCCCCCACGCTGCCTCCTCTGCAATGCCCCCCCCCTTTCCCAAAAGACTCCCCCCACAACCACCCCAAACTCTAAAGCCTGGGATGAACGCACCGCCCTCTGGTGCCTGCTGCAGGAACTGCATGGCAATCCCCGTGACAGCGCACTGACCCCTGGTGGTTCCCTGAGGTACAGCGTCAGGTCTCAAAGATGGAGCGAGGCCTAAGGGTTAGAGCTGGGCGAGGTTTGCTCATTCCTGCCCCCCCCGGAGGTGTGGCTGAGGCTCCAGGTTTGTTTTTTTCCCCCTTTTTAATGAGGGGGGTTGGGGGAAAGTGGGAAATTTGTTAAGGGGCAGAAAGAGGCTTGTGAGTTTTGCACCCCCAAAAGGTCTTGAGGGCACCAGGTTGGGGAATCAGGGGGTGCGGGAGAAAGCCAACAGGATAACGCCACTCACATGCACCCTGTGCCCCAAACTTCACAAATTATGATCTAGAATAGGGATGGAACGCAATGGAAATAATACTTATTTTTTCTTTCTTTTTTGCACGGGACTTTTAGACAAAGGGGTGGGAGGGAGAGACAGAGGCAGACAAAGAGGCAGAGAGAGTCTGGTGAGGAAATGCTGGTTGGTTGGAAATGTGGAAGGGGGGGAGGAAGAGACAAATTTTTCTCCCACAATAAAGTCCTGAATATATTAATTCCTCCCTGGCCTCTCTGCAAACACCGGTTCCCCTTTGTACACATCAGAATGTCAAGATGGGTTCATTTTAGATATTATTTCTGAGCCTGGAAGCTATAACCTTGGCTCGAGGTGGAGAGCCAAGCAAATACGCCAAATATTTAATTTATTATTATTATTTATATAGCCACCACCAGTGGGTTTTTCACCCCCTGGGGAAAGTGGGGGGTAGGGTGGGGGTGGCGTTGAGAGACCACAGAAAAGGGAGCGTTTTTCCCTCACATGCTTCCATCCCTTCCCACCCCCCCTTAAGAAATTTTACATCTCCATTCACCACCACCACACCCCACAGGGAGGTGTTCCTTTTGCTGGCCATCGCCCTGGGCAACAGCAACTGTAACCATGGCAACCTGTTGCCCAGCGACAGGAAGCACACTGTGCCAAGCAAGATGCCCTGACCCCCAGACTCCCTCTTGGAGAGGAAGAGGGTGGCTGCATTTTTCTAGCTGCCTCCCTCCACAACTCACACCCTCCCAGCCGCTGGGGAGGATCACGGCTACCCTCTTGGAGAGAGCGCCAGGAAGGTGTTGACTGGCAGCCCGGATGCCTGGGTTCCCTAGGCAAGAAAGCAGGGCTTAAGAATCCACAGCCCAGGGGAGGGAAGGGGGAACCAGATACTCATGTATAAAGGTTTTATTCCTGGATCTGGGATGGGGGCGGGGAACCTGCAATGAGCAATGGACAGATAAGATCCAGAAAGCTGGGGAAATCCTTTGGGGGGGGTGTGATTTTGGAGTGTGATGCGCCTTCGTAAGTCATGGGGTATGGGGAAGACGGTCTGTTGAAGTCCATCCGGTTCAAAGCTGTCTAGCCATCCATTCAGCCACCAATCTTATCTAAGAACATCAGAACAGTCCCGCAGGATCAGGCCAAAGAGGGCCCGGCTAGTCCGGCCTCCTGATTTCGCAGCAGTTTGCTGCCTCTGACTGTGACAGCAGAACATAACTGTCATGGCTAGTAGCTCTTGATAGCTCTTTCCTCCATGTGTCCAAGGACTCCTGACCATTAGGTCCAGTCGTGGCCGACTCTGGGGTTGCGGCGCTCATCTCGCTTTACTGGCCGAGGGAGCCGGCGTACAGCTTCCGGGTCATGTGGCCAGCAGGACTAAGCCGCTTCTGGCGAACCAGAGCAGCGCACAGAAACGCTGTTTACCTTCCCGCCGGAGCGGTACCTATTGATCTACTTGCACTTGGACGTGCTTTCGAACTGCTAGGTTGGCAGGAGCAGGGACTGAGCAACGGGAGCTCACCCCGTCACGGGGATTTGAACTGCCAACCTTCTGATCGGCATGTCCTAGGCTCTGTGGTTTAACCCACAGCGCCACCCGCGTCCCGCATCCCATGTGTCCAAACACACCGGGAATCCTGTGTCTGGTTCTGGGCACCACAATTTAAGACGGGTATTGAGAAGCTGGAAGGTGCGTAGAGGAGGCGGCCGTGATGGTCCAAGACCTGGAAACCAAGCCTGATGAGGAACGGTTGAGTGAGCTGGGTATGGCTTAGCCTGCGGAAAAGGAGACTGAGAGAGGAGATCAAACATCTTAAAGGATGTCCCATGGAAGCTTGTTTTCTCCTGCTCCGGAGGGTAGGACTCGAACTCACGGCTTCAAGTTACAATAAAGGAAATTCCGACGAAACATCAGGAAGAACTTTCTGACAGTAAGAGCTGTTTGACCGTGGAACGGACTGCCTTGCGAGATGGTGGGTTCTCCTTTCTTGGAGGTTTTCAAGCAGAAGTTGGAGGGCCATCTGTCAGGGATTATTTAGCTATGATGCTGGACTAGACGGCTTTTGGGAGTCCCTGTTCTATGACTCTAAATTAGCAGCATCCCATGTGCCAGAGAGGAGACTTCAGGGGGCTAAACCATGAAGTTTGGGGAATTTGAGAGGGGGGGAAACTCTACAGGCTGGGGGGAAACGCAGTGTGACCTGAACATGCTCAGCAGCCACAGAAAAGTGTCTGCTTGGGGAGGGGGGTGGCAGGATGCACGGAATAGAGTATGCTGGAAAAGGGAAACAACTCCACGCTGGTGCATTTTTTATCCTGATGCCCCCAAGTTAAGGGGGCATATGAGGGGGGGAACCACCATTGTAGGTGTTTGAACAGAAATCTCACATTGTTTTATTTACAGCATCCGTTAGTCGCTTTCCTGCAAATGTCGCCAAAGGGAAGCACAGAAAGTACCAACAAAATGAAACATTTACAGTGTTAAAGAGTCAACTGTTGTTGTTGTTTTAGAACGAGCCAGAAATACGCAGCGGCGGAACCGTTGTTCGTAAGAAAGAAGGAGAAAGGAAAGCATTAAAACTCAGGCTCTGTTGGAAAGCAAGCCAAGAGAGCAGCGATCAGTTGAAAAACCAATTGATCGATCAAAGGCAAGGTCTTACGAAAAGCAAGATCAGGAGAAGAATTTGCCCTGGTGCTTAAAAGCCAAGGGTGATGGGGCCTGATCCCTCTTTTGGGGGAAATTGTTCCAGAGATGAGGCCTAACACCCATGGCCACCCACACCGCTCTAGGCTGGGTGGGCTTCGTGGCAGCACCCAGCCTCAGGGCCCCGGAGCCCTGATGATGGCGACTGTGGGGTCCCCACAGTCTGGCTTGGCACTCAAAGCAGCACCGGGCGGCTGGAGCGAGCCCTCTTCTTAACCTTGTGTTGCTGTGGGGCACACCTGGTGCGCACCAGCCTGTTTTGGACAACAACTCCCCTCAGGCCCAGCCACCACGGCCATTGAAACGATGTTTTAACGATGTTTTATGGAACGCTTTTGCTGATTTTAGGATCAGTTCACATGTCGTGCTCCTTGCCTTGGTACAGTATTATGAAAAGTGTGGATTGGAAATACTTCTGCCATAAATAAACGACTACATTTTGAGCTACAGCTCCCAGCCAGTGTGGCCATTTTGGACCATAACTCCCATCAGCCCCAGCCAGTGCGGCCATTTTGGACCATAACTCCCATCAGCCCCAGCCAGTGCGGCCATTTTGGACCATAACTCCCATCAGCCCCAGCCAGTGTGGCCATTTTGGACCATAACTCCCATCAGCCCCAGCCAGTGCAGCCATTTTGGACCATAACTCCCATCAGCCCCAGCCAGTGTGGCCATTTTGGACCATAACTCCCATCAGCCCCAGCCAGTGCGGCCATTTTGGACCATAACTCCCATCAGCCCCAGCCAGTGCGGCCATTTTGGACCATAACTCCCATCAGCCCCAGCCAGTGCGGCCATTTTGGACCATAAGTCCCATCAGCCCCAGCCAGTGTGGCCATTTTGGACCATAACTCCCATCAGCCCCAGCCAGTGCGGCCATTTTGGACCATAACTCCCATTAGCTTCAGTCCGTGTGGCCATTGGGGACTCTAACTCCCATCAGCCCCAGCCAGTGTGGCCATTTTGGACCATAACTCCCATTAGCTTCAGTCCGTGTGGCCCTTGGGGACTCCAACTCCCATCAGCCCCAGCCAGTGCGGCCATTTTGGACCATAACTCCCATTAGCTTCAGTCCGTGTGGCCATTGGGGACTCCAACTCCCATCAGCCCCAGCCAGTGTGGCCATTTTGGACCATAACTCCCATTAGCTTCAGCCCGTGTGGCTCTTGGGGACTCCAACTCCCATCAGCCCCAGGCCAACATAGCTATTTTGGACTGCAACTCCCATCAGGCCAAAATGGCTGGGCTGATGGGGGTTGGAGTCCAAACTATCCGGAGAGCGACAGGTTGGGGAAGACTGGGGCATTGTGGGTAATTCAGAAAGACCTCGTCTCTTAGTCCTGCTAGTTCAGCCAGATAAGCCCACCAGGGTGCAGGGACAGCGCCTGGGGGTCACTATAATACATTTCCCCCAGGGCCCCCACCTCAGACTTGGGGGAAGTGATGTTATGGGGTACTTGTGCGAGAGCCAAGCCTGCATCTTTTTCCCACCCCCCAGCTCTGAGGCAGGGGAGGAGAGGGGGAAAAATCTTGACGAATTTCTGTCATTTCAGAAGCGAGTTCGTTTCCCCAAAAGGTCAGGCAGCTGCTTGTCAGACGGATCAGAAATAACCATCTCTTATTTGGGTTTTGCTACGGTGACGGGGGAAGAGATCCAAAATACCACAGGGACTCAAAATTAGCCAAGGAAATTGCTTTGAAAAGGGCCTCGGCGGCAGGCGAAAAATGCTGTCTTTGCTTTCATGCGCCGTTGCCGCGTTGGTTGATTGATTTATTTGAGCGCATTTCGCCAGTCCACAAAAGGCCGAGGTGAGGGGCAGGCCACTGTCAAGGACCCCCGTTGCATTACCCGCAGGATCTGTCCCCTCAAAGTCAACTGCGCCCCCCAAACCTAGGGTGCTTTGTTGCAGAAAAGAGAATGAGGTGCCTGGATTTGGGCATGTGGGAAACGGAGGCTCCTGAAGGGAACCTATCGGGGTTTATACTATTTATTTTATTTATTTTGCTACATTTACATCCAAACTTTCCTTCTAGGAGCTCGAGGGGGCATACACAGCTCTCCGCCCCCCATTTTATCCTCGCAACAGCCCTTTGAGGTACGTTAAGCTGAGAGAGGCTGCGACTGGCCCTCAAGGTCACCCAGCGAGTTTCATGACTGAGAGAGAATTTGAACCCGGGTTCCCGAGGTTCTGGTCCCCAACACACCAACCACTACACACCACAGTTGAGATCCTCTTGGCCAGGACTCGATGGCAGCAACTCCGGTCCAGGGGGGGCACCCTTTTCATGCGCCCTGGTTCCCTTTGGGGTGAGAGTGGTGCTTAATGCCAGGGCGGAAGGTGCCGGAACCTGCCAGAAACCCTCACTGGGTAAGTGCTTGTGCCACTGGCAAGGAAAAACACACGAGGAAATCTATACAGGCGGTGGCCATTTTGCGCACGTCCAATTGATGCGCGGCCACCGACACGCAGGTCCTTTCGGACCCAGAACAGGGCAGAATGTGGGTGGGGTAGAGCGGGCTTATGTGCGCACTGCCGACGCATGAGGGGGCCAGGAACAGAACCCCTGCGCAAAATGGTCGCCACCTGTATATAGAAAGGAGACCAAAATGCTTGTTTACAAAGCTATTGTACTACCAACCTTACTGTATGCTTGTGAAACGTGGACCACTTATAAAGACCCTCTCCAACTCCTTGAAAGATTCCATCAATGATGTCTCAGAAAAACTTTACACATCACTTGGGAAGACAGGCGAACTAATATCAGTGTACTGGAAGAAGCAAAGATCATCAGTGTCAAAGCAATGATTCTTCAACATCAACTTTGTTGGACTGGTCATGTTGTGCAGATGCCTGATTATCGTCTTCCAAAGCAACTACTCTATTCCAAAGTTAAAAATGGAAAGCGTAATGCTGGTGGTCAACAAAAGAGGTTTAAAGACCGTCTCAAGGCAAATCTAACAAAAATGTAGTATAAACACCAACAGCTGGGAAACACTGGCCTGTGAGCGCTCCAGTTGGAGAACAGCCTTGACCAAAGGTGTCATGGGCTTTGAAGACCCTCAAACTCAGGACTCAAGGGAGAAACATGCTAGGAGAAAGGCACGCTTGGCAAATCCACACCGTGATCAACTCCCACCCGGAGACCTATGTCCCCACTGTGGAAGGACGTGTGGATCCAGAATTGGCCTCCACAGTCACGGACTCACTGTTAAAACCGTGTTTATAGAAGACAATCTTACTCGGCTACGAGTGACCGCCAAAGAAGAAGAAGATAGAAAGGAGAATTCCTGGATGCCAAGATCCAAGACTGGGGCAAATACTCTTTGGTGAGAGGACCCCAGCAGAGATTTAAAACTACATAATACGCAGCAAAGGAAAGCATGGAAATACAGGCTGCTAGATCTTTAAAATAAGCCATTCTAAGCGCTGTGGGTTAAACCACAGAGCCTAGGACTTGCCGATCAGAAGGTTGGCAGTTCGAATCCCCGCGACGGGGTGAGCTCCCGTTGCTCGGTCCCTGCTCCTGCCAACCTAGCAGTTCGAAAGCACGTCAAAGTGCAAGTAGATAAATAGGTACCGCTCCAGCGGAAAAGTAAACAGCGTTTCTGTGCACTGCTCTGGTTCGCCAGAAGCGGCTTAGTCCTGCTGGCCACATGACCCAGAAGCTGGACACCGGCTCCCTCGGCCAATAAAGCCAGATGAGCGCCGCAACCCCAGAGTTGGCCACGACTGGACCTAATGATCAGGAGTCCCTTTACCTTTTTAAGTTACGAGAGATGCTCTGGGAACTGGGGTTGGAGTGCCCAGGAGAGGGTCAGAGGGGTTGGGGAAATGTCTGAAGGACCCCAAGATACATCTGAGCCTGGGGAAAAGGAGGCTGTAGTCTTGGGAACGGAGAGATGGATTCAGGAGAGGAACTAGGCTGGTCCAACCCTGTGACTTCAGATACCCCAGACAGGGCACCCTGTCCAATCCACAAGCAGCCTTGTCTTTGGGCGGGGAGCAGAACTAAGGATAAGCCAGATGTTGAGTTGGCACGGACATTGTCTCTTCGGACAACCTCCATCTCCCAGGAGATACCAAGGCTGGCATGGACAGACCCTTTCAGGCCCACCAAATGGACTCTGGTGGCTTGCCACATTCAGAGATGTCTTCACCCCGCAGGGGCAGGGGGCCTGTTGCTTCTTGGGTCAACATCTTCGCTTTGGCCTAGCCATGTTCCTAGTCCTCTGGCACATCATCCGAGGTGGTGCCATCCCCTGGAAGGGCAGTCGGGGAATGCAAAGGGGCAGCCAGCATTGAGTCGCCTGAGATGTATCTTTGAAAAGCTGGTATCGCCGGGTCAATTTCTTTAAATTTTCCGACTCGATTAAACTAAACAGTTTTGATCGGATTCTGAACAAATATGCAACTGCTAATTACTGTTTGTTGTTATCTTCCTCGGCGAGTCGTGCAAACTGCTATTCAGAATAAAAGTGCTTTTCATAGGGTAGGGTAGGTCCATGGTACCAAGTTTGGCTGAAAAAGTTTGGGAACCGCTGGAGCAGAAGGTGCAGGAGGGTGTCGCTTGTGGGGAGAATGTTTCAGCTTTTGGCGGGTGGCACTGTGGGTTAAACCACAGAGCCTAGGACTTGCTGATCAGAAGGTCAGCGGTTCGAATCCCCGCGACGGGGTGAGCTCCCGTTGCTCGGTCCCTGCTCCTGCCAACCTAGCAGTTCGAAAGCACCTCAAAGTGCAAGTAGATAAATAGGTACTGCTCCGGCGGGAAGGTAAACAGTGTTTCCGTGCGCTGCTCTGGTTCGCCAGAAGCGGCTTCGTCATGCTGGCCACATGACCCAGAAGCTGTACGCCAGCTCCCTCGGCCAGTAAAGCGAGATGAGCACCGCAACCCCAGAGTCGGCCATGACTGGACCTAATGGTCAGGGGTCCCTTTACCTTTTACCAAGTCAGGGGCTGAAAAAGTTTGGGAACCACTGGAACAGAAGGTGCAGGAGGGTGTCGCTTGTGGGGAGAATGTTTTAGCTTTTCCTAGTCCTCTTGGACACCCTTTGTGACCTAAGTATTGCTCTGGTTTAAAGACCTCAGCAGACACCCAGGGTCCTCCCAGGGCTGGGAGTTCGAGTCCTCCGTCCGGCTGTGAGGCCCTTGGCTTCAGGCCCACAGCCAGCGAACGTGCCTCTTGTTTCCTCAGCGGAGGGCTTTTCTTCAGAGGAAGCAAGGGAGGGGAGAAAGACCCCATTGTGTGCGCCGCCAGGGAATGATTGAGAAAGCTGAAAGACGACCTCGCCGTGCGTCTCTGCACACCGGTGGCGCAGTCAGCGAAGCCACCTCTTTCTCTGAGGTGTTAATTGGGACGGAGAGGGGTTGCGTCTGCCTGCCTCTCTCTGGGTAAGGACTGGAGCAGCTGGCAGGAGAACAGAAGTGAGAAATGACGCCAGGAACTGGAGGGAGGGGACCGGGTGCGGGTGACGGGGACAGCCAGCACACAGGAAGCAGCACCTGAGCTCAGTGATGTGTTGGGGGGGGGGTTGTGTGTGTGCCACAGAGCTACTGAGTCAGAGGTTACCCAAAGACCATCTAACCCAGCCCTGACAACGTGTACTCCAGGTTGCTAGTCCACAGGACTGGAAGTGGTGGTTTAAAAAGCATGCAGGTATACGGGGAGCTGGACGCGGGTGGCGCTGTGGGTTAAACCACAGAGCCTAGGACTTGCCAATCAGAAGGTCGGGGGTTCGAATCCCCGCGACGGGGTCAGCTCCCATTGTTCGGTCCCTGCTCCTGCCAACCTAGCAGTTCAAAAGCATGTCAACGTGCAAGTAGATAAATAGGTACCGCTCTGGCGGGAAGGTAAACGGCGTTTCCGTGCGCTGCTCTGGTTCGCCAGAAGCGGCTTAGTCATGCTGGCCACATGACTAAGCCGGCTCCCTCGGCCAGTAAAGCAAGATGAGCGCTGGAACCCCAGAGTCGGCCACGACTGGACTTAATGGTCAGGGGTCCCTTTACCTTTACTTACATTAAAAGGGCAAATTTACCTTGTTCGCATTTCCCGAAATGACACACGAACCAAAACACAAGCCGTCCTTCGCAACGTGCCCTTCTTGGATTTTACCGTGCCTTTTTCCAGCCACATAATGCCTTCGAAAATTCATATGCTAGGGCAAAGTATCCATATACAGTGGTACCTTGATTCTCAGACTTAATCCATTCTGGAAGTCCATTCTAAAAGCAAAGCGTTCCAAAACCAAGTCACACTTTTCCATAGAAAGTAATGCAAAATGGATCAATCCGTTCCAGACTTTTAAAAACAACGCCTAAAACAGCAATCTAACAAAACCTTTGATCCATAAAATGAAAGCAATAATCAATGTGTACTCCAGGTTGCTAGTCCACAGGACTGGAAGTGGTGGTTTAAAAAGCATGCAGGTATACGGGGAGCTGGACGCGGGTGGCGCTGTGGGTTAAACCACAGAGCCTAAGACTTGCCAATCAGAAGGTCGCCGGTTCGAAGCCCCGCGATGGGGTGAGCTCCCGTTGCTCGATCCCTGCTCCTGCCCACCTAGGAGTTCAGAAGCACACGAGTGCAAGTAGATAAATAGGTACCGCTCCGGCGGGAAGGTAAACGGCGTTTCTGTGTGCTCTGGTTTCCGTCACGGTGTCCCATTGCACCAGAAGTGGTTGAGTCCTGCTGGCCACATGACCCGGAAAGCTCTCTGCGGACAAACGCCGGCTCCCTCGGCCAGAAAGTGAGATGAGCACTGCAACCCCAAAGTCGCCTTTGACTGGACTTAACCATCCAGGGTGGGACGCGGGTGGCGCTGTGGGTTAAACCACAGAGCCTAAGGCTTGCCGATCAGAAGGTCGGGGGTTTGAATCCCCGTGACGGGGTGAGCTCCCGTTGCTCAGTCCCTGCTCCTGCCAACCTAGCAGTTCAAAAGCACGTCCAAGTGCAAGTAGATAAATAGCTCACCCCGTCACGGGGATTCGAACCGCCAACCTTCTGATCGGCAAGCCCTAGGCTCTGTGGTTTAACCCACAGCGCCACTCCAGTCTTCCAATTTTGTGCAATCAACATTCTTGCTGCTGTACATCGCTATTTCATCCTCTCAACAACCCTGTTAGGTAGGCTAGGCTGGAAAATGGTGTCTAACCATTGCACCGTATCCTGCACCTTTAAAGTGCATTTGGAGCAAATTCTTTCCCTCAAAGAACCCTGGGAACAGGATTTTGCCCCCAGCAGAGTTAGACTTCCCAGCAACCCGCAACAAACTACATTGTCCAGAATACTTTGGGGGAAGTGTTATGTACTTAAGTTCTCACCCTGGGCCAGCAGGGGGATACTGTAGATAGTTATGCAAATGAAGGATCGAAAGTGATGTTCAGTGATTGGATAGTTTTAGAAAGTTGCTACAGTTACGTTGTACTGGAGCTCTATATAAGCAGGCTGACTGAGCCCTTCAGCTCAGTTCTGTTCTGGCCTCTGAATAAACAAGAGCTGTTTGAAGAATCGCTGTGTCGTCTGATATGTTCACCCACAACTTAACAGGAAGAAATGTGCTTTCTGGTTGCAGGGCTTACAGGGCCCAATGGCCCAGGAAAAGGAAAATTGGGCTTTCAATAGCCTATCTCGCTTTTCTGCCACGTGCAACCCCACCCCGGTTTTTATTTTTATTTAGCCCACTTGCCCCAAATATGTCACCAGCCCCAGAAGCACTCGCTTCATCTGAAACAGCCACTCCCTAAGACGCAGAGCTCTCATTTCCCAGACACCCGGCGACGGCTGTGTGCAAATCTTCCGACACTTTTGTGGTTTTTAATTAAAAAATAACAACAGGCATTTCTGAGTGCTGGCGAGAAGAGCGCTCTTTGTAATTAGGCGGTTTGTTTGTTTTTTGAAAAATTATTTGCGTAGCTATTCAGTTGCCTTAATTTCCAGTGCAAGCTTGCCCTAATAGCCTTAATGCTTTGGGAAAAAATAAAGCCTACTTGTGATGTTAAGGTCCTGATTGGTTGCCACCTCAGCCTTAACACACACACACACACACAGACACATTCATCTGCTGTTATAACTGCTCTCTCTGTTGTGTATATGCATTATAAAATAAAATTAAAAATCTTTAAAAAAAAACCAGGAGTGATTTCAATGGCTTTCGTAGTTCCTGGGTTCACCCCCCATAATTAGCAAAGTAGGGGTGGGACTATGAAGTAAAGGTAAAGGGACCCCTGACCATTAGGTCCAGTCGTGGCCGACTCTGGGGTTGCGGCGCTCATCTCGCTTTATTGGCCAAGGGAGCCGGCGTACAGCTTCCGGGTCCTGTGGCCAGCATGACTAAGCCGCTTCTGGCGAACCAGAGCAGTGCACGGAAACACAGTTTACCTTCCTGCCGGAGCGGTACCTATTGATCTACTTGCACTGGTGTGCTTTCGAACTGCTAGGTTTGTGCTGTACTTTTGTACTGTTTTATTTGTTTTATTGTCGTTAGCCGCCCTGAGCCCGGCTTCGGCTGGGGAGGGCGGGATATAAATAAAATTTATTATTTATTATTATTATAGGTTGCCAGGAGCTGGGACCGAGCAACGGGAGCTCACCCCATTGTGGGATTTGAACCGCTGACCTTCTGATCGGCAAGTCCCACAGCGCCACCCACGTCCCTGGACTATGAAGCAGGTCTGCTTAATATACAAAAAATAAGTCATGAGGAGATATATATGCATATCAATCAGAGCCCAGCCCTGAAAACCTTTCGGGGAAATCGCATCTGCAAGGCACAATCCTTCTGCTTCTCCTCTCCTGTCTCTGCCCCCTTTGCCAAATCCTCAGTTCATCTTGATCTCTGCTGGCTCCCAAGGAACCTGTTTATTGAGCATTCATCCTGATTTGTCTGAAGGGAGATTAGATGACGCTGCCCTAGACTTCTCAGAGCCTCTCCCAGCCATTTCCCTTATCACAAAACGTCTCCTCTTTCCTGGAAGTGGATTTGTCACAGCACCAGACCTCCCAATCTTCTATATATTTTGGAAAGCGGTCTCGCCACCCGCCCATCTGTTCCTCTGGGGGTTCAGACGCCTCTCCAGAGATTGCCGCCAAACTTGGGGGTTCCTGAGGTTTGGGGGTGGGGGGCAGTGGTCTTCGTCAATGTTTGGGTGTTGGGCACCAAGCATGTCTTTGGTGTGAGTTTATCCAATTTTTGGCATGATGAATTCAAACTCACAATTCGCACTATACATTTAAAAATCACAATAATTTTTGGCTTCTGAAAATTCCCACGCAGTTGGTTGATGATAACTGCACACCCTGAATTTGTGGCTGGATCATAGCTGTCCCTTTTTTAAAGGGAAATTCCCTTATTCCGAATAGGATTCCTCGCAAGAAAAGGGAAAAGTTGACAGCTATGGACTGGATCCCACCCCAACACAGTGATGTTGCAAGGCCCTTTCGGTTCTCAGCTCCTGCCTCCGTAACCCATCGATTATGTTCAATCTGGACTTGGCAATGGGGTCCCCTGCTGCCCCCTTGGTAGCCATAATTCTGTGGGGTGGACCCCACACTTGTAGGACCGGCTTCTGGTGAAGGGATTGGGGGGGTAGATTAGGTTCAGTTTGCATTTGACAGGGGGAACCTACAAAATTCACACTTCCCGAAGCGATTCGCACTTCCCGAAATGCCACCGCCAAAAAATTCTCCGAATGTTGAAACTCAGTTCTCCAGCTGAGCAATGGGTACAAAAATTCACACACCAGGGTGGAAGTGTGCAAATAAACACACCTGCTCATCAGAGCGACGTACCAAATTGAGGGGAAACGGCTTGCCAAAAGATATTCATAAGTCAAAGCTGCGTCCGGAAATGTGTCGAATAGGGGAAAGTCTCGCTAAAACAACACTGGTGAACTTTCAGGAGGATAATTTTAACGGAGAGTTGCGAGTTGCTGAAGAAATACGAAGAACTGGATTTAAAAGATCAGGAAAGGGAGAGAGAACTTGATAGATCCCCTCCTGAATCTACAACACTTTTATTCTTTCCCTGTAGCCTCCAAGCTCTCAGAACCAGGTCTTAGTCGTCGTCCCCAGGAGCTTGCGGGAATTTTCAGCTGATTCGAAGTGCCCACATTTTCCCTCCCTGAAAAAGAGAAAGAAGCAGTGACAGATTGCAGAAGGCGGTTTCATTTGGGGTGGAGGAGTTGCAACCGTCCCTCCCGTGCTGTTGGAAACCTGTGTGCTCAGCAAACCTCGGGAACAATGGACCCCGTCTATCAACTATCTGGCGGTGGCGTGGTCAGGACAGGAGGAGCGGATAGGCGGGGGGGGGGGGTCCTAGAAACCAACTTTTATTAAAAGAAGGGGAAATATATAGGGTTTTAATTTAAAACCGACATCAATCACTCACCAGGGAAGGAGATCAGCAAATGTCTTCCCATTCCCACAGCTCCCTCCTTGGAAAGGAGGAATAGTGGAACAGCTGTAGCGGTGGAGAATGGCAGGCCAGGGTGTGCAGAAATGACACCATGATTTCTTTCCCCCCACCCCCGTCCAAGGCCCTCTCCCCTCCACGAATGGGGGAGCGCGAGAGAGGCCTGGGTTTTGTCTTGCTTGAATTGAGGGCGAGGGACCCTGCTGAGGTGGAACTGAGGGAAAGGGGTGGAGGCGAGCTGGGCACCTTTGCGGAGAAAACACACACACACAAACACACACAAGCTGCTCCCTATCACTCCCATTTCCTAAGAACGTTGGAAAAGAAGAAAATACAACCAGAAGGCCAATAGCCCCATCTAGTCCAGCATTCTGTTCTAACAGTGGCCAGAGGGAAACCCGCAAGCAGGATTCGAACACAAGACCCCTCTTCCCTCCTGCATTGTTCAGCAACTGGCACGCAGAAGCATTTACTGCCTCCAACTGTTGCTGTTCGAAAGCACCCGTTGCTCTGTCCCAACCTAGCAGTTTGAAAGCACGCCCAAAAGTGCAAGTAGATAAATAGGTACCGCTCCGGTGGGAAGGTAAACGGCATTTCCGTGCGCTGCTCTGGTTCAGGGTTCCAGTGCGCCAGAAGCTGCTTAGTCATACTGGCCACATGACCCGGAAAAAGTATCGGCCAGTAAAGCGAGATGAGTGCCGCAAAAAAAATAATGAGAGGCACAAATAAAAGATGGGTGACACCTGGCTTGAGAGCAGTACATGTGAAAAGGATCTAGGAGTCTTGGTTGAACACAAAGTTGACATGAGCCAACAGTGTGACGCAGCAGCTAAAAAAGCCAATGCAATTCTGGGCTGCATCAATAGGAGTATAGCATCTAGATCAAGGGAAGTAATAGTGCCACTGTATTCTGCTCTGGTCAGACCTCACCTGGAGTACTGTGTCCAGTTCTGGGCGCCACAGTTCAAGAAGGACATTGACAAACTGGAACGTGTCCAGAGGAGGGCAACCAAAATGGTCAAAGGCCTGGAAACGATGCCTTATGAGGAACGGCTAAGGGAGCTGGACATGTTTAGCCTGGAGAAGAGGAGGTTAAGGGGTGATATGATAGCCATGTTCAAATATATAAAAGGATGTCACATAGAGGAGGGAGAAAGGTTGTTTTCTGCTGCTCCAGAGAAGCGGACACGGAGCAATGGATCCAAACTGCAGGAAAGAAGATTCCACCTAAACATTAGGAAGAACTTCCTGACAGTAAGAGCTGTTTGACAGTGGAATTTGCTGCCAAGGAGTGTGGTGGAGTCTCCTTCTTTGGAGGTCTTTAAGCAGAGGCTTGACAACCATATGTCAGGAGTGCTCTGATGGTGTTTCCTGCTTGGCAGGGGGTTGGACTCGATGGCCCTTGTGGTCTATTCCAACTCTATGATTCTATGATTCTATAACCCCAGAGTCGTCTGTGACTGTACTTAACGGTCAGGGGTCCTTTACCTTTTAAACTTTTTTTGGGTGTCCATCTGCCAGAGCTGCTTCAGTTGAGATTCCTGCATTGGACTAGATGACCATTGGGGTCCCTTCCAACTCTACCATTCCACGATTCTATGAAACCCCACAGTATGCTTTAACCCCCCACCCAAATGGAGGCCTCTGGCTTGACTGAACATTCCCATCGCTGGTTGCCAGTACAAAGCGGCTGGATCACTTAATGAGGAGTGCGAGGGTGTGATATTTCCATGTGAGCCCTGCCTGCCTGCCTGTTTTTGGCCCCAGGAATTGCACCTGTGCGTGCGTTTATTCTGTGCCTGAGAGCCAGCGTGCATGTCCCCCTCTCTCCCTCTGTGCATGAAATTCTATGCACCGGCGAAGAGCCGTGCGCTCCTCCCGTCCCTGGCACTTGCATGTCTTCCTGTCTCCGCGGGCCCAGGTCTCTCTTTCGCACCCTTCCTGCCACCCCTTCCCATCTGTCCGTCCCATTTGCAGGGCCACCTCTCCTCCATGCGCCTGACAGATGTGCCGACTTCCGGGGGGGGGGTGCGCGCATGGTGGCAGGTGAGGTGGAGGCTGGCTGGTGTGTGTGTGTGTGGATTTGACACCCACCGAGGTGCCAGCTTCCGTGCTCCTGACTGTGCGATTTCACAGCTCTGCTTCCTGGCGCGGGTGCCCTATATCTGGGCCTCTGCCCTCTCTAGAGAGCAGGGGGGTTGGGATCAGAGCTACCTGGGAGAGGCGCATGACTTGGCCCCCCTACTGGGGCTGGAGGGGGCTGGCAGTGGGGCGGGAGAGGAGAGCTCTTCTGATGAACTTTATTAATCCCCAGACACCTTCCAGCCTGGTTTTGGAGAGGAAGGAATACATATCAATAGTCCCTAATTAAGACAAAAGGAGTGGGAAGAACCTTTGATTGCATTTCCATTTAAAGCAACGCTAATGACATTTCCCTTTTATGTATAAACTCTGATCTCACCTCTTTTGCATCTCCTCCCCACCCGAATCCTCGCTCTCCCCCACGCCCCACAAGGCCCTCTGCCTCAATGCGCTTTTCCAGCCGCCAAGGTGGCGATGTGGCAACGTGACAGCATCTCCGAGGATGAGCGGCGTGGAAAGTATGCGGCCCCCGATTGGCGCACGGGTCCTCCGGACCCCTGAGCCCACTCTCAGAAGACTTCCCAGACGCAGCAGCCAGAAAGCCCACCATCTTGTGCTCTCGATGATTCAAACACATTGATTCTCATGCTGCCTGCACAATTTAAAAATAACTCTCTACGTTTTTGGGGGGTTTTTTGAGTGTGCGCACTGATGGGGGGAAGGGGCTATAGCTCAGAGGGAAGGGAGTCTGCTTTTGGAGGCGGGTTCGATCCCTGATGGAATATCAGGTTGGGAGAGGAGCCCCTCTGAAATCCTGGCGACCCATTGCTGCGGTTAAGGAGATGTTGGTAATGTTCTTTCCAGCACAGTGCAATGGCTTCTGTATCTTTTAGAAGTGTGGTACCGTCCGCTGAGCGTAAGGGGCATATGCCATGATTTATTGGCCCTAGTTGGTCTTTGTGGCTTTGAAGAAACTCTGTGCATCATAAGCGTCAGCTAAGTGCTGGATCTCGTGAGCTTTTTTTTAATCCACCAGGCGTTTTTTAGTTCTCTGGTTCTTCTTTGAACCTCAGCCTTAGCGTTGGCATAGGTTTTTTTTCTTAGTGGCACAGTTTCTATCTCTTTGCCAGATCTGAAAGGCCTTCCTTTTCTTGTCAATCATACGTTCAATCTCATTGTCATTCTCATCAAACCAGTCCTGGTGCTTCTTGGTTTGGTATCCAATAGTTTGTTCACAGGCTGCAATAATGGATGTTTTTAGCTTGGTTCAGTGTTCCTAGATGTTGTCAGGGAATTCTGAAAGCAGATGGGCCTTAAGAGTCATTTGGAAGCAAACCTGCTTAATGGGATCTTGAAGGGCTTGAGTGTCCATTTTGCGCCTTGATTTCCTTCCTTGAAGCCTGCGTTGAGGTATAATCTTGATAGCCACCATGGAGCATATTAGTCGGTGATCTGTCCAGCAGTCATCGGCGCTCGTGATAGCTCTGGTAAGGAGCACATCACAGCGATCTTTAGCACAGACAATAACCATAGCTGTCAACTTTTCCCTTTTCTTGCGAGGAATCCTATTTGGAATAAGGGAAATTCCCTTAAAAAAAGGGAAACGTTGACAGCTATGACAATAACATAGTGCCAGTGGTTTGACCGAGGATGCCTCCACGAAGTTATAAATTTATTTTTCTGTCGAAAGAGTGTGTTGGTAATAACAAGGTTCTCGTTGTTGACAATACTTATTAGCAAGACGTTCCAGTGGTCCAACTCCATAAACGGCACCTTCCTATCTTGTGCTTTTGTTGGTTCCAGACATTTGGGAGGGAAAGGGACTTTTCTGAAGTGTAGTACTAGCAGTGAGGAAGAAAAAGAGAGGCTGCTAAATGCTTTGATTTTATAAGAAAAGGAGTTGGCATAGCCTTTTCACCTCAGCTCTCCTGAGAAAACCTCACCTTTCCTCTTCTTCCAGACCCTCCAAGTGTCCCTATTTTCCAGGCGCATCCATCCTGGTTTCTGATTTGATCCAGGAATGTCCCACTTTTCCTTAGGATGCCCCTATTTTAATTGGAGAAACGGAGGATATGGAGTTATCTAACCCCCCGAGCTGTTTGAAGGCAATCCTGTATAGGGAAGTTTTTTAAATGTTGAATGTTTTATTATGTTTTTATGTATGTTGGAAGCCACCCAGAGTGGGTGGGGCAATCCAGTTAAGATGTGTGGGGTATAAATAGTAAAATGATCATTATGGAGCTGTTGTTGTTGTTTAGTCGTTTAGTCGTGTCCGACTCTTCGTGACCCCCTGGACCAGAGCACGCCAGGCACTCCTGTCTTCCACTGCCTCCCGCATTTTGGTCAAACTCATGCTGGTAGCTTCGAGAACACTGTCCCACCATCTTGTCCTCCGTCATCCCCTTCTCCTTGTGCCCTCCATCTTTCCCAACACCAGGGTCTTTTCCAGGGAGTCTTCTCTTCTCATGAGGTGGCCAGAGTCTTGGAGCCTCAGCTTCAGGATCTGTCCTTCCAGTGAGCACTCAGGGCTGATTTCCTTCAGAATGGAGAGGTTTGATCTTCTTGCAGTCCAGGGGACTCTCAAGAGTCTCCTCCAGCACCAGAATTCAAAAGCATCAATGCTCCGTCTGCCAACTTCCGTTCAGGTCAGGCCATTGGTTCCAGGCCCAACAAATATGAGATCTCACCCTGCCCAACCCCAAACTGCAACTGGAAGCAAAAGCAAAACAAAACCACACCCACCGAAAACAATGGGATTTATTGAGGCAAAATGGTTTGCATCCTACTGGTCCTTCTCGGGGGGAATTCAGAGACTGTCTTTCCCAAATTCAGACCTCTTCTGTTTCTGTCTCCAAGTGACCTTCTCACACAAAGGGCTTTGCTTTGAGTACATTTCCTGTACAAAATGGTGGACTTAGGATGAGTCGGTGGTGGTGGTGTTATAAGAATTCTAAGGTCTCAAGCGTAGTATAAATATTCATAAATGCACACATATCTAAATATACGAGACGTGTGTCTGAAATAGTAAGGTAAAGGTAAAGGTACCCCTGCCCGTACGGGCCAGTCTTGACAGATTCTAGGGTTGTGCGCTCATCTCACTCTAGAGGCCGGGAGCCAGCGCTGTCCGAAGACACTTCCGGGTCACGTGGCCAGTGTGACAAGCTGCATCTGGCGAGCCAGCGCAGCACACGGAACGCCGTTTACCTTCCCGCTGGTAAGCGGTCCCTATTTATCTACTTGCACCCGGGGGTGCTTTCGAACTGCTAGGTTGGCAGGCGCTGGGACCAAGCAGCGGGAGCGCACCCCGCCGCGGGAATTCGAACCGCTGACCTTTCAATCGGCAAGCCCTAGGCGCTGAGGCTTTTACCCACAGCGCCACCCGCGTCTGAAATAGTATGGGAGAGTAAATCTGAAGCCATTTTGATATCTCCCAGTGACCTCAGATATTCCTCTGCAGTAAGGGAGGCAAATGGGGAAAGCCTCCCGTTGTCTTTGCGCTTGCAAATCCTGTCTTAAGGGCGTATTTGTGTAGGAATAGGGTGAGCCTGTGACCTGGACTCAGGAACTAAAGTATTAACCATCACAAAAGAATGGCCAGGCTGCCCAGGTAATGCAGTCAGTGACCATTACAGCAGACAGGATTTCTGCTGTAGACCGCCTCCTGTGAAGTTTGCATGATGTTTTGGGGGGTGGTCTTGGGCTACAGGGTGGGCAATTTCAAGAGTCTATATATGGGCTTGCGCCCCGTTCTTCAAGGTTCCTCCTCCCTCCTGCATGTGGTGTGTGGGGACCCTGTTGCAACAGTTCCTTGAATAAAGATCAGGCTTACTAGCTGCTTTTCTTCTCAATATTCTCTGGTTGGCCTCTGCTATTTTCTCCTATGGATAGGGAACCCACTTAAGGACTCTATACGGGCTCTTGGATACCCCATAAAGGAAAGGGAGCATTTTTTCTTATAACAATGGCTGTCGCTGCCCTGTGTTCCTGGTACAGTGGTACCTCGGGTTACATACGCTTCAGGTTACAGACTCCGCTAACCCAGAAATAGTGCTTCAGGTTAAGAACTTTGCTTCAGGATGAGAACAAAAATCGTGTGGCGGCAGCGGGAGGTCCCATTAGCTAAAGTGGTGCTTCAGGTTAAGAACAGTTTCAGGTTAAGAACAGACCTCCGGAACAAATTAAGTACTGGACCCGAGGTACCACTGTACTGGCAATGGAGAGGCGGCTTTCCTCCTCGGACGCCATTAGCAGTCCCCTCCCAGAATCCTACTGAGATTCCCAGCATCCTCTGTTCCAACCCAAACCTCTTCCCCATCGACCCTACAAGTGGAGAGGGCAGGTGCATTTCTGCGTCCCAGATTTGAGCTCCTTCGCCAGGTCGCTCCGGAGCGCAGCAATCCTCCCCTTGGGCATTTGACGGTGCCAGGCTGGTCCTGGGTCTGACAGGCCAATGTGCGCACACACACACACACCCCGATCCCTCCTCGCATTTGGCCAGCAGGCTCCTGTGGGCACCCGGCCACATTCCAGCCGCCGACACCTTGGTGTTGGCCAGGCGGGGAGGCTGTGTGGTTTGGGAGCCCCTGGCACACGGGCAGAAAGGACGGAGCCGGAACGGAGCGGCCCCCACGGAGAAGTCAAATATTGACGGATTGAAAAGTTCAAGCCTTACAAGCGGGGAGAATCAGTCATCCCTCATGGAGGTCGGAGCATGAAAGGAAGTTCTGGTGGGAACCTGTCTGAGAGCCGGAGGGAGCGAAAGGCCGCCTGGACATAAAGCAGCCAGGACAAAAGAAATGAGATATGAGCCGGTGAGCCAAGAAAAGGGTTTATTCCACCCCCCCAAAATAGAAAAAGAAGTATATATATCTGTGTGTCTCCCCTGCTCTGCGAATTGATTTAGCATCAGAAAGGTGCGCCAAATCTCAAAGGCTCACGTAAAGGTCATTGCCCACTTGGTCTCTGGCTGCTGGCCTTTGTTCATTATCCAACCCCCCCTCCCAAAATTAGCCCCCCCAAAAAAGCTGCAGGTTTACATTTTCCGTAGAGTTAGATGTCAGCTGGAGGTTGTTCCCAGTGCACCCTACGAAAACGGACAGCCATTTGTGCGAGCCACGAAGGAAGGTGGCGACACCATAAAAATTCAGAACGGTTAAGGATTATTTGTGTGTTTATTCAAAATGCAATTAGTTTGATTGATTCAACCAAACGGAGGGACTTGATCCAGTGACGCCAGCTTTTCAAAGTCACTTTGACCACCCCCTCCTTGCCTCTTAGCGTCCGTCCCCCTCCCCCGGGAACCCCATTGTCCTTCCAGGGGTGGTACCACTGCGCCCTTGGGGAGACAATGAGTTAACTCCCTAACCCCATTTCTTCTTGTTCTACGTGGCAAATTACTGAGGTACTTCTGAAGGGGAATAAATTCGCCCTCGTACAGTTTCCTTACGGGTGCTAAGGGTTGTTCAGAGATCCCTATTGCCTTCCTCAAGCTACAATTCCCAGAGCGGTTTAATAATCAAGCATTATCAGGGATTATAGCTCTGGAAACAGGACTATAGCTGTCAATTTACAGATTTGAAAATAAGGGACCAGCAGCCTTGAAAATAAGGGACCAGCAGCCAAAATAAGGGACCTGCAGCCTCACTCTTCCAGGCACTCCAGTCTTCCTGTCCTCCTGCAGCCTGGTCAAACTCATGCTGGTAGCTTCGAGAACACTGTCCAACCAACTTTGTAACCAGAGGTTCAACTGACTAGAATCTGAATCACATGCACCACAAGGCCTATGCAGCCTCAACTTAAGATGGCTCCCCGGCCTGGCTTTGCACTGCAAAGTTTGCAGCAGCACGTGCAACAAAATGGCGCCCAGCATTCAAAAAACCCCTCAGCTTGCATTAACTAGCCACACACAAGGCATGCAAGCTCCACCCCCCAGTCGTTCTTAGACTCCTTATTGGGTGAACAACACAGCCAAGCAACACAGTTGGAGCCTCCCTCCTCCCTGGCCGGCAGGGAGGGAGGGAGAGGAGCTGCTTCCTTTGAAATTTAAGGGACATCATTTAAGGGACATTTAAGGGACATCCATCAATAAGGGACAGCAGCGGGACATGGCGCTGGAATAAGGGACTGTCCCTTCAAATAAGGGACACTTGACAGCTATGAACAGGACGCCTCCGCGCAGCTCTCAACACCTGGAAGAAACTACACCTCCCAGAATCCTTTGAGGGGAGGAAGCCATGACAGTTTCAAGTTGGCGTCATGGCACTTTAAAAGCACCTGATGTGATTTGACCGTCACCCGCTCTGTTCTAAGACAAGCATGCAGGCGGTTGGTGTGTGTTTTCAATTTGAGGGACATTTTCCCTTTGCGAGAATATTCCAGGGGCCACATGCCAGTGGTGGGCGGAGCCAGAGGCAAAAGTGGGCGGAGCAACGGAGGCAAGTTTTACCTTAGTCCCATAGGCTGGTTCTCACATGACGCTCTGTCCTCCATGCAGCAAGAGGCGTTGAGCAAGGGTTCGAGGACCCGTTCCGGTGAAGCGAAAACATGAAGCAGAGCTAGTGGAGAGTCCCTCCTAGGGGCCTGATGGAGGGGGTCTGAAGGGCCGCATTTAACCCCAGGTCTGAGGACTTCAAGACTAAGCGGATCTAAACTACAATTCATTCCCATCTCCAATGAATGCTGGCCTCTCTGAGCAAACCGAAGCAGGATATTGCCTGCCTGGGAGGGAGACAAAGGAGGAGAGACCTCTGGACCCTACTCCTTCGGGACTCCCCGCCACTTGAGGGACTGAACTTTCTGAATGCCAAGCAGCCGCACTGCTGTTGAGCTGCGCCCCCTTTTGCCAGATAGGAAATAGTAATAATAATAATTATATAATAATAATAAATTTTATTTATACCCCGCCCTCCCCGGCCAGATGGCTGACACCAGTAAAATTACAATAAAACCATAATGGGGGGGCAATTTAAAATACAGGTTAAAATGCAATTTAAAATGCAGCCTCATTTTAAAAGTAGCCCATAGGTCAAAACCATAAGGGGAGGGAAACATAAGGGTCAGACTGAGTCCAAACCAAAGGCCAGGCGGAACAGCTCCGTCTTGCAGGCCCTGCGGAAAGACGTCAAGTCCCACAGAGCCCTGGTCTCTTGGGACAGAGCGTTCCACCAAGTCGGGGCCAGTGCTGAAAAGGCCCTGGCCCTAGTTGAGACCAGTCTAACCACCTTGCGACCTGGGACCTCCAAGGTGTTGTCATTTGTGGACCTTAAGGTCCTCCACGGGGCATACCAGGAGAGGCGGTCCTGTAGGTACGTGGGTCCTGGGCCGCATAGGGCTTTAAAGGTCAAAACCAGCACCTTAATTGCGACCTGGGACCTCCAAGGTGTTATCATTTGTGGACCTCTCCGCGGGGCGTACCAGGAGAGGCGGTCCCGTAGGTACGAGGGTCCTAGGCCGCATAGGGCTTTAAAGGTGAAAACCAGCACCTTAAACCTGACTCTGTACTCCACCGGGAGCCAGTGCAGCTGGTAAACCCCCCAGTGCGGTATCTCCAGATGTCTTCCTGCAGGCCTAGCTCCCCAACACCCAGATGTGTCTCCCCGTGCCGGAAAGTCGCCCCAGCGCCCCCCTGGCTTCCACATCTGGACCCCCCCACATCCTTCTATTCCTCTTTAGTTATTCTTACTTCTTTGCATCCTGCCACCTCTCTGTGCACTCCTTCCTTCCTTCCTTCCTTCCTTCCTTCCTTCCTTCCTTTCTTTCTTTCTTTCTCCTCTCACTCCTCACACCTTCTTCTGTGCTCCCATCTCCCTCTTTTCACCCCTTCCGCCTCTTCCTCCTCCCCACACCCCGGCCTGGTCTCACCCCCCTCTCATTTATTCCCCCCCCCACACCAGTGGCATAGCGTGGGGGTGCAGGGGGGGCCGGCAGCACCGGGCACAACATCTGGGGGGGCGCTCGCACTCGCAGCTCTCTGCCCCCTGCTAAAATCCACGGGTTAGGGGGCGCAAATTACTTGCCTTGCCCCGGGTGCTGACAACCCACGCTACACCACTGCCACACACACACACACACTCCAAACATACACAAACTTCCTTCGGCTCTATATTTAGCTCCCCATGGAAACACAAGGTTAATTTGATTTAATTTTTTTGCACCGATTGAGGAATCGGCATTTGCAAAGAGATTAAAAGGTGAGATAGCGCTTCTGGATTTGTGGGTGGGTGGGTGGAACGGAGGCTTAGGGCCTCCTTTCCTTTCTGAAGCAAGATTCCCCCCCTTCTTCCACCATAGTAACACTTGTTCCAAGTTTGTGCTGATCTCTGGGATTCCTGTCCCCTTTCTCCTAAATTCATAATTGGTTTGGGGTGGGTTGTTGTTGTTTAGTTGTTTAGTCGTGTCCGCCTCTTCGTGACCCCCTGGACCAGAGCATGCCAGGCACTCCTGTCTTCCACTGCCTCCCGCAGTTTGGTCAGACTCATGTTTGTAGCTTCGAGAACACTGTCCCACCATCTCGTCCTCTGTCGTCCCCTTCTCCTTGCGCCCTCCATCTTTCCCAGCATCAGGGTCCTTTCCAGGGAGTCTTCTCTTCTCATGAGGTGGCCAAAGTCTTGGAGCCTCAGCTTCAGGATCTGTCCTTCCAGTGAGCACTCAGGGCTGATTTCCTTCAGAATGGATAGGTGTGATCTTTTTGCAGTCCATGGGACTCTCAAGAGTCTCCTCCAGCACCAGAATTCAAAAGCATCCATTCTTCGGCCATCAGCCTTCTTTATGGTCCAGCTCTCACTTCTTCCATACATCACTACTGGGAAAACCAAAGCTTTTACTATACGGACCTTTGTTGGCAAGGTGATGTCTCGTGGGGTGGGGAGGGGGAAACAAATGCTATGAATTTAAAAACGAAATAACGAAAACCTATTCCGCCTTTTGTCGTTGTTCCAAATATGTGGCTCAATCCAGTCATCCACACCCTGACAGATTAAATCTGGCAGCAGGAGAGAATTTGTAAGACGTTCCGTAAGCATCTTTCAAAAATGGCAGAGGTCCAAAGGTTCAGGTTTGCCTCAAAAGCTGCTGCCTGCAGCCACCAGAGGGCGCCTTTCTGAGCATGGAACCCATTAAGCAATGACTTGAATTTAGACCAGAATCAAGGAATTAAGTTGGAAGGGGCCCCAAGGGTCATCTAGTCCAACCCCCCCCCCAATGCAGCAATCTCAACTATTATATTATTATTATTATTATTATTATTATTATTATTATTATTATTATTAAAGCATGACCATTCAATTTCTGGTTAAAGACCTCAAAGGAAAGAGAGTCCATCATCTCCCACTGTCGAACAGATCTTACTGCCACAAAGTTATTCTGGTTGGACTAAATGGGCCATTGGACTGTTCCAGCAGATTCATTTTATGTTCTTATTTTCCTGTCTCCTTACGAATTCTCCCCCCAAAGCCCACGGACACACTAGTCTGCGCCTCTTGCCCATTCACAACTATGTGCGCCAAGACATTCAAAACTTCACACATGAACACACAGGCTGACACACACACACACACACACACACACACACACACACACACACACTGGACTGCTACAACCAGTCACGCTTTCAACAATCTTGCTTGGAAATAAAAAGGTCCAGCAAAGTCACCAGGACCAGCCAGGGTGGGCATAAGAACCTAAGTAAAGTGGTCCCTTCGTTCTCTAACTTCATCCCTTCTGGAAGTCTGTTCCAAAACCAAGGCGTACTTTCCCATAGAAAGTACCGTGGTACCTCGGGTTAAGTACTTAATTCGTTCCGGAGGTTTGTACTTAACCTGAAACTGTTCTTAACCTGAAGCACCACTTTAGCTAATGGGGCCTCCTGCTGCCGCCACGCCACCAGAGCACAATTTCTGTTCTCATCCTGAAGCAAAGTTCTTAACCTGAAGCACTATTTCTGGGTTAGCGGAGTCTGTAACCTGAAGCGTATGTAACCCGAGGTACCACTGTAATGCAAAATGGATTAATCCGTTCCAGACTTTTAAAAACAACCACTAAAACAGCTATGTTTACCAGATTTTTTTCAATGAAACCGGGGACACTTTTTTTTTTTTTTATTAACTTGGCTGGGAAACAGGGAAATGTAAAGATCTCTTTTGTTTCACTTGATGGGTGTTTGGTGGAGGGCAAGGGGAACCATGGGGCAGGGTCCAGGATGCCCAGATTACTGCCACCAGACCTCCCCTTTCATGATGTAACCGTGATGTAGTTTGGGGGGTGTAACATGGGGATTCGGGACACAGGTGGCACTGTGGGTTAAACCACAGAGCCTAGGACTTGCCGATCAGAAGGTCGGCGGTTCAAATCCCCGCGACAGGGTGAGCTCCCGTTGCTCGGTCCCTGCTCCTGCCCACCTAGCAGTTTGAAAGCACGTCAAAGTGCAAGTAGATAAATAGGTACTGCTCTGGTGGGAAGGTAAACAGCGTTTCCGTGCGCTGCTCTGGTTTGCCAGGAGCGGCTTAGCCATGCTAGCCACATGACCCGGAAGCTGTACGCCGGCTCCCTCGGCCAATCAAGCGAGATGAGTGCCGCAACCCCAGAGCTGGTCACAACTGGACCTAATGGCCAAGGATCCCTTTACCTTTTTTAACATGGGGATTAGCAGCTAATAAAAGTTTGGGGGCTCTTTTGTTCGGGGCTTCCATCTTGTTCCACCTTGTGGCAGGTGGGAGTCCTGTCGTGACAGTCTTCAATAAAGACCAAGCCTACTGGCTGCTGTTTTGCTCTGGTATTCCTGGCTGGTATTCCTGGCCCTCATATTTCTCTGTTAACAGTTTGGGGCCCTCAGATTTCTCCGTTAACATGTCAGAATCTCCTTTCTTGTCATTTGAACCCATCGGTTTGGGTCCTGCCCTCCTGAGCAGCAGAAAACGAGTTTGCACCATCTTGCACATGGTGGGAGATACATTAAGATGGCTCCCCCATCTCCTCTTTTCCGGGCGAAACAGACCCAGGTACCACAACTGTTCCTCACCGGGCTTGGTTTCCAGACCCTTCCACCCTCATTTCAACTGGGCTTGCGCAGGAGAACCTGGCCGGGATCCTGCTGTGTGCAGCACATCTTTTTCCATCTCCAACCACACTGGCCTCACCGACGCCCGGCCTCAGCCGAAACAGCCAACATCTGGGTCCCCAGGCCGGCGCCCAAAACGGAGCAGCCTTTTCTGTTAGCCGCGCGTTAATATAATTGATTACCGCGAGACGGGCCTTATTTGCGGGGGCCATTTAGTTAATTACGCCTGGATGGGGGAAGCGCGCTCGCTAATTGCTGCTCTTGGACGGCGCCGCCAAACGGATGCAGGTGCAGCTATGCCAGAAAAGCCTTTGGAACGGCTGCTTTGCGCTGGCGGCTGAGAGAATTGGGAGCCACAGAACGAAGCCCTGCTTCTCCTTCGCCTGCCCTCCCCCCCCCGTTACGAATCAGGAGACCCTCTCCTCCAGGGAAAATCTAGGGAATAAGCAGACCCAAAGGAGGCAGCAGGGCTTCCAGATTTCAGTTGCTGCAGAGTGCAGGAGGGGAGATGGGTCCTGCGCTCGAATCCTGATTGCGGGTTTCCCATCGGGGCATCTGGTTGGCCACTGTGAGAACAGGATGCTGGACTAGGTGGGCCATGGGCCTGATCCTGCAGGGCTCGTCTTATGTTCTTAAGACTGTAAATACACATTCAGGTTAGGGAGACTTCCTGTTTTGGTTCTGGAAAAGGACTTGGATAGGATTGGGGATCTCCGGGCTGTAATGTTGGTGCACAAGAGATAGCACAGTCTGTATCCCCTGGAGCAATTGTTGGCGGGGGGGAGAAGGGGGTGCATGGCAGAGAAAGAAAGGGTATGGCGGGAATTACTGAAGGAGCATCTCCACCCCCATCGTTCAGCCCGGACACTGAGCTCCAGCTCCGAGGGCCTTCTGGTGGTTCCCTCCCTGCGAGAAGTGAGGTTACAGGGAGCCAGGCAGAGGGCCTTCTCGGTGGTGGCACCCACCCTGTGGAACTCCCTCCCACCAGATGTCAAGGAAATAAACAACTAGCTGACTTTTAGAAGACATCTGAAGGCAGCCCTGTTTAGGGAAGTTTTTAATGTTTGATGCTTTATTGTGTTTTTAAAATCCTGTTGGAAGCCGCTCAGAGTGGCTGGGGAGGCCTGGCCAGTTAGGCGGGGTACAAGCACAGTAATAAGATAGTAACAGTAATAAAAACAGCAGCCTTCCTCCCTTCCCTCTTCCTTTTGACAGTGTGATGGCCTGGGACTCGGGCTCAGACTCAGAGCCAGAGGTGTCTCAGTCCGCACCGAATCCTTTGCCCCAGGCATCATCTGAACCTAGTCTGGGGCCTGATCCTGAAGAGCCCCAGTCTGCACATGTTCCCCTGCAACAAGCACCAGCTGGGCCGAGTCAGGGGCCTGAGCCTGCCCTGGCTCCAGATGCGGGGATGACCTCGTTGCCTTCAGCTGGGCCATCAGTTACAGCTGCTCCACTACCGGTTGGGTCAGGGGAGGCTGAGGCGGCCTCTGGGTCTGGTAACCCACCGATGTCTCCCGAGCTGCAGAGACTGAGGTCTGAGAGAAGGAGAGACCTGAGTTCTCGCAGGAGGAGTGCTCGCCTTTGGGTGAGAGAGGGAGGCGAGTCGCCGGGGGATCAGGACCGGCCGCTACCCCGATAGAGATAAAAGGCTGTCGGACCCAGCCCCAGATTGCAGGAGCGACATTGCTGTTTGTCAGAACCTGCCTGTGATCTTGTGCCTGATTTCCTGCCTTGGCCCTGTCAGACTGACTCCTTGCGGAACCCTTGGATACGGGACTGGACCTGGACCGCATTACTCAGGTTACCCCTGGGCCCAGCACAGACAGCTCACTAGAGGCTTATTCCCCCCCCCCAGGAACCATCCTGGGAGGGGGGGATGGTGCGCTGCCTGCCTGTGGCCCCCAAAGCTCCCCCGAGCTGTCAAAATGAAGGGGGAAGGCTGCTGGCAAGGTGGCGCAGCTCCACTCTTTCCCCCGACAGCTTGAAGTAGGCTTGGGAGTTGTGGGCGGGTGGTGCGCCGGATGTCACCCCCCCAGCGACGACACCTGGGGAGAGCCGCCCCCAACTCCCCCCTTCCTCCACCCCTGGGACATTAGCTTGATCCAGCGGGCTGCTCTGGTGCTGTTATGTCCACCGACGGCTTCAGCCCTGCCCACTGCTGGTGTCCTGAGTCCCAAGGCATCGCCAGCCTCAGGTTTGGGATGCTGGCTGATTGACAAGGAGGGGAAACAGAAGTGAGACGTGGCAGTCGGGGGGGGGGGAGAGAAGAAGCTGAGACAGGAGAACGGAGGCCTCTTCCCGGGACTTGGCTGCCCTGGCTGAGGGAAGCAGGACTCCCCTCTCTGTTCTTCTCCTCCCGGGGAAAGGAGCAGAGGCCCACTGCTGGAGGGGTGGAAATCAATGGGCTTATTCCCCGGGACCTGGCGGTGCTTCCCTTGCTGGCCACAAATGCATCCTCCATGTGGCAGTGAGCATCTAAATGCCCTGCAGTCTCGTGAGTGAGCATGGCTCGTCCCATGTTCAAAAGTTTGGCAGGTGGGTGTGCCGACCTGTTGGGACAGCTTTGTTGCTTCCATCCAGTTCTGGCCACTTTGCCCTGATCCCGGACTCCTTAAACATGGCCTCGCTTTAGGCTGAGCACAGCGGATTCCAGGACTCAGTGCCCGTGGCTCAGTCTATTATCCCTTCTCGGCCGCAGCAGATATTTGCCCCATGCTCTGAAACTTTTGCTGCCACCTCCCTGCTTTGCTTTGCTACTGCTCCCCACTGAAGATGGGAGGAGAAATGCCAGACCATCTCTGGTGGATGACATTGGACGTACCCACGGCAGATTTGCAGTAGCTGGCCTAACACCAGATTTCTGAGTGCGGGGATGGACTTTGGTAATAACGGCGTCCTGAGCAAGGATGAAATCCACCCCAATATTTCTTATTTTTACAATAATTCCTTTTGGTGCAGCTGCTTTCTGATGGATATTCTCAGTAGCTACTCATATAAATATAGGTTTTATTATATTATTATATATTTTGCACCGCCTCGGCTTAATAATAATAATAATAATAATAATTTTATTATCTATACCCCACCCACTCTTGTTGCCCTGTGCAGGGAAACCACCCGCACAGCCCTAAATCTGGGGTGGGAGATTAAGTGGGGCAGATTGTTGGTTCGATGTGAAGGGAAGGGTGAGATTTTGTTTATCTGCTAATTACTGGGTGTTTGAATACAGTAGTTGTTTGCTACTGTTTATGGGTCTGGTTTGCTGCTTTTGTTTTCCCATAAGTTGTATTCTGTATGAAATGTTAATGTATTATATTATCCCCGCTTTTCCGGCTGTGCTATTATGCATGGGCCTATATTTTTCTTTAATGCAAGTTCCTTAGAGACCTGGGGATTACAAGCGACTTATAGATTGTGTTTTTCTTTTCTTTTGTCATGGGCTGGACAGGGAGAGCCAGGTTCAAATCCTGGCACGGTCATTTGTGAAGCTCATCCACTTCCTCTTCCCTTGCAGGTTTGTTGTGAGGGTGAGGTGGGAGGTGCAAATGCCAAAAGCCAATCAGGAATAACTTCCTCTCCATCCTCCCAGCTGGAACCTGGTGCTCAAGCAGAGGTTTTGGCCTACAACTCCTAGGCAGCAGTGCTTGATGGGAGTTGTAGTCCAAAACCTCTAGCTCTGCACCAAGCATTCCATAGCTGTCAAGTGTCCCTTATTTGAAGGGACAGTCCCTTATTCCAGCGCCATGTCCCGCTGCTGTCCCTTATTGTTGGATGTCCCTTAAATGTCCCTTAAATTTCAAAGGAAGCAGCTCCTCTCCCTCCCTCCCTGCCGGCCAGGGAGGAGGGAGGCTCCAACTGTGTTGCTTGGCTGTGTTGCTCACCCAATAAGGAGTCTAAGAACGACTGGGGGGTGGAGCTTGCATGCCTTGTGTGTGGCTAGTTAATGCAAGCTGAGGGGGTTTTTGAATGCTGGACGCCATTTTGTTGCATGTGCTGCTGCAAACTTTGCAGTGCAAAGCCAGGCCGGGGAGCCATCTTAAGTTGAGGCTGCATAGGCCTTGTGGTGCATGTGATTCAGATTCTATTCAGTTGAACCTCTGGTTACAAAGTTGGTTGGACAGTGTTCTCGAAGCTACCAGCATGAGTTTGACCAGACTGCAGGAGGACAGGAAGACTGGAGTGCCTGGAACAGGTGAGGCTGCAGGTCCCTTATTTTGGCTGCTGGTCCCTTATTTTCAAGGCTGCTGGTCCCTTATTTTCAAATCTGTAAGTTGACAGCTATGGCATTCTGGTCTCACTTTTCTCCTGAGTTCTCTGTCCAACCTGGGCATGTAGCAGCCAGGGTATAGTGCAGCTAATGGGATGAACTTCAGTGCTCTGGAATAGTCTTATCTCCTCCCCATAATGACACGCTGATCTCAGCTAATTTGCACAATATATGGAGCAGAATTTGGGCTCCCAGCATCCATATTTATCATTTTTGTTCAATGGGAAAGAACATCAGCTGTGATGACCTGGAGTTGCAGGAGGTTGACCCTCTTCCGATGCAACAGTTTCATGAGTCTGTGTAAAGTGTATTTGTGGCAAACAGGACAGTAATGTTTCTCTTGCCCACTTAACCAGATGGGCAACCCCAGAGGGTGTGTGTGTGTGTGTATCTATCTATCTATCTATCTATCTATCTATCTATCTTATCTGAGAGAGAGAGAGAGAGAGAGAGAGAGACCAACCCAGTTAACCATGGCCATTGTACTTTATTCATAAGGTGACATTGGCTAGTATCCAAGACGTCAATCCAACGCGTCTGGTTCTTGGTCCCAGTTAGGGTTCTCCCCTCTAGGCTTGGGCCCACCACTCTTCTTGGCCATCATGACCTCGCTTACGCCCAGCAGCGTGACGGCCGTCTGGGTCGCAAGCATGATGCCTCGGTACTTCACCAAGAACGGGTCAAACAGCCCTTCCTTGGCGGCATCAATGGTGCCCGCCTCCTCGCTCGCCAGCCTGAGGCCTGTGTTCTGGGTGCCCAGCTGGTGCTGCACCTCAATCTTGGCCATCACCTCATTGACCGGCAGGCCTGCGTTTTCCGCCAGGGTAGCCGGGAGGGTCTTCAGGGCCTGGGAAAACTCCAAGATGCCGTACTGCTCGGATCCGGGAAAGTACATCCCCAAGGTGCTGAGCCGCACCGACAGCGCCATCTCGGTGGCCCCGGCGCCAGGCAGCAGCCGGGCATCGCTGCCCAAGACCTTGTAGACGTTGATGCCATCGTGGATGGCCTCCTCCACACAGTCTAACATCTCCGTGGTGGCCCCTCTGAGCATGATGGTGACCACAGGGCAAGCGATGCCGTCTTGGCTGAAGACGACCACGTTGGTGCTGCCAATCTCGCTCATGTAGACGCGGCGGCAGTGGCCCAGCTCCTCAGGCGCCGGCGGGGTCACAGTCAGCAGCAGAGTGGCCCCCACCGCCTTGCACAGGTGCTGTAGCTCCATCCGGGAGCACAGCCGGACAACCATCAGCCGGTACCGGTTGGCATAGAAGAGTGCCAACTCATGTACCTTGCCCCCGACCACCACCACGGTGACGCCGGCTCTGGCCAGGTCCAGAATCCGCTGCTCGATGATGTTCTCCTCGCTTTTGCTGAAGAGCTTGATGTCCGACGCGCTGTTGAAGACGACGGTGCTCTTCGCCTCGAAACCAGACGGGCCAAAGCAGCAGGAGTAGGCCGCAATGCGGGCCCTCTCCACGCGCCGGACGATCCCTTCGGCCTCCGCGCAGACGACCACCCCTTCCACCACGCTGGAGTCGGCCACCCCGCCCCCGAGGATCTTGCAGACGCGGATGAGGTCCGCGTTGAAGGCCGCGCGGTCCGGCGGCAGCACCAGGATGCAGGCCTTGGCCACCAGCCTGGCCAAGGCTTTTTGGTGTCCGAAGACCTTGCTGCCCACGGCAGCCTGCAGGACCCACAGCACCTCTTCGACGTCGCGCGGGTTCTTCAGGACGTAGCAGGACAGGCCGGGGAGCAAGCGCAGGACCTCCTTGCAGGCCATCTCGTAGCCGGCCCGGATGTGGACCACCGGCAGCCCTGAATGAAGGAGCTTTTCGGCGTTCTCCAAGAGTGCCCCGGCCAAGAGGATGACGAAATTGGTCCCGTCCCCCGTCTCCACGTCCTGCGTCTCGGCCGCGGTGCGGAGAAGGCAGGCCACCGGGTTCTCTAGCTCCAGCTCCCGGAGGATGGTGGCGGCGTGGGAGGTGTGGAAGTTCTTGCCGAGGTGGTTGACCACCAGCTTGTTGCGGCCCAGGGGGCCGTAGCAGGTGCGCAAGGAGCGCACCAAGGCCTTGCAGGCTGTGAGGTTGCTGAAGAGGGTTTCCTGCAGGCCGCTGAAGTACTTCATGCCCGCCTTGAGCATCTGGGGCAGCCCGGGGGCTTGGGGGACGTGGGCAGCCATCACCTGTGGAGGGAGAGGCACAGGGTGGGCTTCAGTGTTTGGAAAGTCCACCTGGCTGTGGGAAAGCGCCATCTCCAGCCCCTGGTAGGATTTAGGGATGTGGGAAACCAGCCACGGCAGCCATTTTGTAAATGCAGGGCCATTTCGTAAATACAGGGCCAGGTATATGGCCTCAGCCCAGTATACCTTCACCCCCATTGTTCTGCCCAGACACTGAGGTCCAGCTCTGAGGGCCTTCTGGCAGTTCTCTTACTGCGGGAAGCGAAGTTACAGGGAACCAGGCAGAGGGCCTTCTCGGTGGTGGCACCCGCCCTGTGGAACGCCCTCCCACCAGATGTCAAAGAGATAAACAACTACCTGACATAGAAGACATCTGAAGGCAGCCCTGTTCAGGGAAGCTTTTAATATTTGATGAATTATTGTATTTTAATATTTTGTTGGAAGCTGCCTGGAGTGGCTGGGGAAACCCAGCCAGATGGGCGGGGTACAAATAATAAATTACTATTACTATTCTGCCTCCTCCTCCACCCTCCACCCTTTCTCCCCTGCTGTCTCCGCACCTCTCACAGCCTCCCAAAATCCTCATGAAGATTCAACGTTTTAGTCAAAATTTATCCCAATAGACCCATTTTTCTATACGGATTCCTCTAACGCACCTACTGTTGAAAAGCAATTTTCCCAGATGTAATGAAGTTTTGCATAGAATATTTTTTCCAACATATCCATTTTTGCAAAGCACTTTTCCTTAATACACTATACCGGATTTTCCCAAACATAATGCATTCTTGTACGCCTTTTTCACTCATCTGTGCAAATACAGTGGCACCTTGGTTCCCAAACGCCTTGGTTCTCAAACGCCTTGGTTCCCAAACATCTTGGTTCCCAAACGCCTTGGTTCTCAAACGCTGAAAACTCGGAAGTGTTCCGGTTTCTGAACATTTTTCGGAAGCTGAACGTCCGATGCGGCTGTCGGCTATTGTTTCCGGGGCACCTGCACCAATCAGAAGCTGCGCCTTCGTTTTTGAACATTTCGTAAGTCAAACGGACTTCCGGAATGGATTAAGTTTGGCACTTTTGTTTCTGCTACTTATTTTACGTTTTTGTTTTTAAAGCTTTTTTGGTTAATTTGTTTTTGTGACTGTGTGGAACCCAGTTCAGCTACTGATTGATTGTGCGACTGCAGAAATGGATAAAATCCCCCCATCCAAACAAGGACTAGCATCAGTGCAGGTATGAATTATTATTATTTTTAATTTTTATCATCAACAATACTGTCTTATTTATTTTATAGTACAGTACATTGATTATTGCTTTCATTTTATGGATCAAAGGTTTTGTTAGATTGCTGTTTTAGGCGTTGTTTTTAAAAGTCTGGAACGGATTGATCCATTTTGCATTACTTTCTATGGAAAAGTGTGACTTGGTTTTGGAACGCTTTGCTTTTAGAATGGACTTCCAGAATGGATTAAGTCTGAGAATCAAGGTACCACTGTATATGGATACTTTGCCCTAGCATATGAATTTTCGAATGCATTATGTGGCTGGAAAAAGGCACGGTAAAATCCAAGAAGGGCGCGTTGCGAAGGACGGCTTGTGTTTAGGTTCGTGTGTCATTTCGGGAAATGTGAACAAGGTAAATTTGCCCTTTTAATGTAAGTAAAGGTAAAGGGACCCCTGACCATTAAGTCCAGTCGTGGCCGACTCTGGGGTTGCAGCGCTCATCTTGCTTTACTGGCCGAGGGAGCCGGCTTAGTCATGTGGCCAGCATGACTAAGCCGCTTCTGGCGAACCAGAGCAGCGCACGGAAACGCCGTTTACCTTCCCGCCAGAGCGGTACCTATTTATCTACTTGCACTTCCACATGCTTTTGAACTGCTAGGTTGGCAGGAGCAGGGACCGAACAATGGGAGCTCACCCCGTTGCGGGGATTTGAACCCCCGACCTTCTGATCGGCAAGTCCAAGGCTCTGTGGTTTAACCCACAGTGCCACCCGTGTCCCTTTTTAATGTGAAGTGGATCAAATTTCCCCCCTGCCCCTGTTATGGCTCCCAGGAACCCTGTGCAATGTCCCTTCTTTTCCCCTTCACACCCTGCCTCAAAACCCACCTTTTCCACGAGCCCCTTAACACCACCACTTTCTTCCCATTCCTTCCTGAAACGGAGCCTAAGAATGTATATTATCACTTAGCTCTAAGGCTTTACCTGCTGCTTTCATTTTGTGTCTGTTTATACAGGCTGCCTTGAAATCTAGCCCGATGGAAGGTTTTAATAAATAAAACGCATCTGTGTCGCCAGGGGTGGACTTTGGTACTGTGGCACCCTGTGCGAGGCCAAAATTGGGCGCCCCCAAATGGATCTCCTCAGTTATGGAACTTCTCAATCTTGCACCCCATCGGCTTGGCGTCCTGCATGGGGGAACCATCCCAAATCTGGTGCCAGTTTCACTGTAATACTTGCAGATTCGTCCTTGTTTATGGCTGCCTGCATTCCCTTCCCCTTCCTCTGTTCCTTTGGGTTATTCGTCGTATTGTAGGTCCCTTGCGGGCAGGGACCTGCCTGCTTAATTGTTGGCAACAGCACACTTTCCACAGGTGCCACGATACAGATTAAGATGTGTGTCTTATACCAGCTGTCCAAAATTGCTAAGAATATGGCTGTGTCAAGCCTCAAGTTTAACCCTGTGGGCTGCTTTCCCTTAAAAGAAAACACCACATTTTTTGCTCTATAAGACTCACTTTTTCCCTCCTGAAAAGTAAGGGGAAATGTGTGTGCGTCTTATGGAGCGAATGCAGGCTGCGCAGCTATCCCAGAAGCTGGAACAGCAAGAGCGATTGCTGCTTTCACTGCGCAGTGATCCCTCTTGCTGTTCTGGCTTCTGGGATTCAGAATATTTTTTTTCTTGTTTTCCTCCTCCAAAAATTAGGTGCGTCTTGTGGTCTGGTGCGTCTTATAGAGCGAAAAATACGGTAGATTGCCAGTGGTTAATGCCTCTCCCCCTTCTCTCTAAGGTCTTGGGGCTTTAGGTAAAGGTAAAGGTACCCCTGCCCGTACGGGCCAGTCTTGACAGACTCTAGGGTTGTGCGCCCATCTCACTCAAGAGGCCGGGG
This sequence comes from Podarcis raffonei, assembly GCF_027172205.1. Taxonomy (NCBI): domain Eukaryota; kingdom Metazoa; phylum Chordata; class Lepidosauria; order Squamata; family Lacertidae; genus Podarcis; species Podarcis raffonei. The sequence goes on along the minus strand of NC_070614.1, from coordinate 51,527,331 downwards.
GCCAGCGCTGTCCGGAGACACTTCCAGGTCACGTGGCCAGCGTGACGAAGCTGCTCTGGTGAGCCAGCACCAGCGCAGCACACGGAAACGCCGTTTACCTTCCCGCTATAAAGCAGTACCGATTTATCTGCTCGCACTTAAGGGTGCTTTCGAACTGCTAGGTGGGCAGGAGCAGGGACCGAGCAACGGGAGCTCACCCCGCCGCGGGGATTCGAACCGCCGACCATGCGATCGGCAAGTCCTAGGCGCTGAGGTTTTACCCACAGCGCCACCCGCGTCCCTTGGGGCTTTAGACAGCCTGAAAACCGCACCCCTTCACTTGCCCCTACAACCTTCTGCCCGTGCATCAAGAGGCAACCTACTGGAGCAAAGCGAGAATAGACGTCTGGAGATTGCTAGGGAGCTCCGAGGTGCCAGGACTCGGCTGGCAGAATCAGCCGTTTAACGGCTGCTTCTGGGGTGGGAGGTCGAGGGGGGTGATGTCACAGTGGCACATTCCAGCGGGCACAGAGCACCTTCCTGTGAGGCCATGTGGTGACCCAGGCACAGAGTAACCCTCCTTCTGCACTGTCCCTGCCGACTGCCAGCCCAGCTTCTGATGCACAAAGCACGTCCCTGCTGGGGTAGACTGCCACTGGACGAGACGTAAAGGTGCAAAGGCGCTCGTATCTATAGTGGTACCTCGGGTTAAGTACTTAATTCGTTCCGGAGGTCCGTTCTTAACCTGAAACTGTTCTTAACCTGAAGCACCACTTTAGCTAATGGGGCCTCCTGCTGCCGCCGCGCCACTGGAGCACAATTTCTGTTCTCATCCTGAAGCAAAGTTATTAACCCGAGGTACTATTTCTGGGTTAGTGGAGTCTGTAACCTGAAGCGTCTGTAACCTGAAGTGTATGTAACCCGAGGTACCACTGTATTGATGTCACAGGCTGCAGAGTTGTTCCAAGACATTTCTGCACCTGATCCAGTAAAAAGAAAGAAAACCTTTTATCATATGTGGTGGACCTGTAAAGTAATAAAAAAATTCTGGGAAATGATATGTAATGAAATGAAAAAAATGTTTAAAACAACCTTTGTTTAAAAACCCCCAAAAGCTTTTCTATTAGGAATTATATGGTACCGAGATCCCAAAGGACCAGAAAAGACTGTTCACGTATGTGACAACAGCCGCACGGATGCTACTAGCCCAGAGATGGAAGGAAGAGACAGCCCTGACTGTAGCCTTATTGGAGTTCACCGATTGGGTCTGCGTTGCTCCAGGACAGGAGGAAGGAAGTCAAAATGACACCGAGTTGGTTCAAAGAAAGAGCTTATTCTGCTCTCTGGATAGCAGAAGGCACTTGCGTGGTGAGTCCACAGCAAGTCCAAAGAAATGACAAGTTTCATGCAATATATATATCCTCCAGGCACCCTCTCCCTCCTTCCAACCACGTCAGCCTATGTATGCAGGTTGACATCACATATGTTCCTGCTCTGGTACTCTCAACCGTAAAAGGATCTTCCTTCCTGTACTTCTGACCATAAAAGGATCTTCCTCTTCCTACTCTGGGGAAGAGGTAATAATCTCCGGGAACACGCTCTGGCATTTGTTCCCGGACCTGGGTTTGTGTGTCAGAGTGTGTTCAGGACGTAAGATAAAGCACAGACATGTCTTCTCTCTGTTCTGTGCTACTACTGTTACAGTGAAGGCCATAGTTGCCGTCACAACTGATAAAGGAGAGGGCTCTCAGCACTTGTATATACAGCAGGGCTTTTGTTTATGCATTGAGCTCAGAGCTCGAGTTAATGGATTTTAGCTAAGGAAAAATAGGGATTTTGGTGCAGTTTCAAACTGCCTGCACAGTCAGTTTTGGGTTTTGGAAACCCATTCCTTCATGACCAGAGAAGAATGGCAAACCAAGTTGACGGACTATGCTGAAATGGCAAAATTAAGCGGGAAGCTCAGGAACCAAGAAGACAAGAACTTCAAAAAAGAATGGGAAAAGTTCATAATCTATATACAAGATCATCGTAAGCAGGTTAAAACATTGGCAGGGTTTTAAACACACTTGTAACAGAATCGATGCATAATTTAGAAAGATAAAGAAAGTGAAGAGGTATTGATAAGCAAATGAAAATAGGCTCAATAGGACCCATGGAAGGGGGGCAGTCAGGAAATTCAGAGTAATCTTGATATTTGGATTTGGAAATTGGTTTTGTTGTATGTTTATATTTTTGAAAATCAAATATTTATTTCATAAAAGGGGAAAAAAGAACCTTTCACTAATGACGTAGGGTGCAATCCATTACGACACACTCCTGTGGAAAACCTGTTGAATGGACTGTGGCTTGTCATTCCCTCTTGTAAGAATGTAAAAATAAGGGTGCTGGATCAGGCCCCTGGCCATAGGGCCAGCCAGTGGCCAGCCAGATGCCTCTTTCGGGAAACCCACATGCAGAATCCGAGCTCAACAGCGTTCTCTCCCTCCAGCAACTGCTGATACTCTAAGGGTCCCTATTTTCCAGGGACAGCCCCGGATTTACAAAAGCCATCCTGGTTTCTGATTTGATCCCGGAATGTCCCGCTTTTCCTTCGGACGTCCCTATTTTCATCAGAGAAATGTTGGAGGGTATGCAGCTGGTACCCAGAAACATCACGGCCTCCAGCCACAGAGGCCGAGCGGAGCCATTGTGGCTAGTGGCCATCGACAGCCTTCTCCGTGAATTTGTCTAAATGGATTTGAAGCTGGAAGAATTAGCCAGTTGGGGCTGGCAGATCTCTCATGTCCCTGGTCTTTAATAGAATGTGGGGAAGGTGTTGTTTTGAGGGTTTAGGGCAGGGTTTGAGGAGAGAGAGTTACTACTGTATTGTCTTTTTTGGGGGAGCCATAGGGAAAATAATGGAGCCACCCCAGGAATTGGTGCCGTTTTGGAACAGGCTGGATTAGATGCTCTGTTTGTGTGATGGCGAGACTCTGGGACTGTGCTGATTCCGCTGTGGGGCAGGCGTAGTCTGGGATGGCCTCTGTTATGTACTGAGTTGCATAGTTTGGAACTGCAGCAGTTTGATTGGTCCTAGAACAATAGGATCCAAAATGCAGCAGTCTGATTGGTCCTAGAACAATAGGATTCAGAATGCAGCAGTCTGATTGGTCCTAGAACAATGCAGCCGTCTGATTGGTCGGCAGGAGCCACCCAATCCAGCTCCAGATAGAAGTGAATCCACAACCTGATTGGCCTACAGGAGAATTCCGGAATTAGCCAATCACGTGCAGCCCATTGTGTAAATAATGTATATAAAGCAGATACTTTGAGGGGACTTCCATTCCTCCTCACCACTATGAGCTGAATAAAGAGCATGAAATCCACTCTTGACTCTGAGTATATTTCAGCCTCCTTCTCATAACTGTTTTTCAAGCCATCTGTCCAAAATCCAGCAAAACGGATTTGAACGAAGACACCGCTGGGACCCTGATGTTACCCTGCAAGGGTAACTGGGTGGCACTGGCTGCTCTGAACCTTCCCACCGCTCTGAGCTGAGCCAGATTGGTGTGCCAAACAGGCCTCAGAGCATGCTGTGCCCTGGCATTTTGTCAGAGGGTGGCATTCTCCCACCCGCTTGTAATGGGGTACTTAGAAAGTCATCACTGGGCAATTTACCTAATGATGCCCCTCGTGTGAAGACTTTAATGACTTCGGGGTTTTTTAAAAAAAAAAATCCCTTCATTTATCTAGGCCACATGAATTTCTCAGCCGGCAGCTGGACTGTTTGGGTAGCAACAAGACAGCCGGACCAACTTTAGCGTCCAAGGAGAAATTTCTGGGCACGCCTAAACTAACAGCCTGTGTTCCCGGCGCTGGAAGAGCAGGGGGTTTTGGATGGCAAGGAATCCGAAGTCTCTGGGAAAACTTAGCACCATTGTTTTCATTCTGCGGTGGCGTTGAGGCGAGGGCTGAATACTTTCAGGGCACACTGTGATAGGAATTTTGAGGTCTTAGATATATGGTAATGTTCATAAATGTACCAGCCAAGCACGTACATAGATCAGCACAGGAAGACCGACCTGAAGCCATTTTGATTCCTAAACTGAGCAAATGTTTTCTCTGCAAGGTCAAAGTGGAAAAGCTTCCCCATTGTCTTTTCCTTCACAAATCCTGTCTTGGGGGTATGTCTGTGTTTGAATAGGGTATGAGCCTGTGACCTGGCCCAGGAACTAAGTATTTATCACTACAAAAGAATGGCCAGGCTACCCAGGCAATCCAATCAAGTAACCTGCCAGACAGGAGATAAACAACAACAGGAGAAAAACAATATTCAAATTTCTGTTTTAGACCGCCTTTTCTGTGATGTAGGTGTGATGTATCTGAGGGGTGGTCTGAGGCTACACCCCTTCTATGATGTATGTATGATGTTTCTGGGGGTGGTCTTGATCTACAGGGTGGCAATTTCAAAAGTCCTTATAAGGCCTTGCACGCCATTTTTCGGGGTCTCTCCTGCGGGTGAGGGGAGCACCCTGTCAGTGGCGTAGCGTCGGTTGTCAGCACCCGGGGCAAGGCAAGTAATTTGCGCCCCCTAACCCGTGGAGTGAGTGAGTGAGCCAGGTAGGGGCAGAGAGCTGCGAGTGCAAGCGCGCCCCCCCAGATGTTGCGCCCGGCCCCCCCTGCACCCCCACGCTACGCCACTGCACCCTGTTGCAACAGATCAATAAAGATCAAGCTTACTAGCTGCTTTGCTTCTCAATATTCTCTGGTTGACCTCTGTTATTTTCTCCTACCAATAGGGAACCTATGTAAGGACTCTATACGGGCTCTTGGATACCCCATAAGGGAAAAGGGCAATTTTTGTTTACAACAACACCCAATGCACATTTAAAGCGCACGGATTCCCCCAAAAGAATCCCGGGAGCTGCATTTTGCTCTGCAAGGGGGAAACTACAGTTCCCATGTTAACTTTTTTGGGGGGCATAGAACCGTCACGGTCCCTTCCAACTCTATGATTCTGCTGGGGTTAAGCTTGGGCTGTGCATCTTAAGAGCCACAGCTTCAGATTTCCTGCTTGGTGTTGGCCTTCTTATTGAAACAACCGATGGAAAACCGTGGCCTCAGATTCTGTTAAGTTGTGGGCAAACGTATCAGACGACACAGCGATTCTTCAAACAGCTCTTGTTTATTCACAGGCCAGAAGAGAACTGAACTGAAGGGTTCAGCCAGCCTGCTTATATAGAGCTCCACTAGAACGCAACAGTAACCATTTTCTGTAACTAGCCAATCACTGAACGTCACTTTCAATCCTTCATTTGCATACCAACTATCCAATCACTGAACGTCGCTTTCGATCCTGCATTTGCATAACTATCTATAGTATCCTCCTGCTGGCCCAGGGTGAGAACTTCAGTACATAACAGATTCAGCCTTGGCACATGAATCCCAACTGTCCCCCACAGCTGAGGAGTCTTCCCCCTGCTCCATGGGCCTGGCTTTTTCCCCCTTAATTTTTTTTCTTCAATTTTTTAAATTGATTTTCACAAAATTATAGACGCACTAAAAACTAAACAGAAAACAAAAACCAAACCTTATTAAAACTAATCTTATTAACATTGTTAAGTGACTTCCTCGTGTCCCCCTGGTTGGGTTTCAATGCATATCATTTTAACGGTTTTCCAGTTTCCCCCTTAATTCTTGCCGCTGCTCTGGCCCCTGAAATCTGAGCCCCTGACCCTGGGCCCCCTCTCCTAGAAGGATGCCACCAAGGCCATGCAACCTTTGCCTTCTCTTTTATGCCCTTGCTTCCTTTCCAGATGTTGCCCTGCTACATTCCTAATCGCTCTGGTTCCCTCCGTCCCAGTCGGTCTCCCCCCTCCCTCAGCCCTCCTGTAGTTCTCCCTCTTTCACATGATAATGCCTTTGCCAGAAATATTTGGGCAGTGAATTTCAAAATAATTTTAAAAAGCTGCTGTGTATGTGTTTGGTGAGTGAGAGCAAGACAGGAGGAAGATTTCTGCTCCCAGGGGATCCCGAGCAATAGTGATTTTGGCCCTCGAGAAATTGCTTGGACTGTGGAGAAGACTGATTTGGGCCTGCAAAGAGGTGTTCTCTCCCAGGGCTGGGCGCAGCAGAAATGATGCTAAATGAATGGTGATGTGCCTTTTTGGGCTTACCCAATAAAAGAAAAATGAGATTTTTGCAGCATTCACAGTAGGCTTGTTTTGAGTGAGTCTTGCTTCGGAGTTCCCCAAATGTTGAAGGGGTGGTGAAGGAAGGATTGTATCCAGGGGTATGTCTTTCTCCAACCTGTCTTAGAATGGGCAGCCTCTGGTGTTAAGTTGTGGGTGAACATATCAGACAACACAGCAATTCTTCAAACAGCTCTTGTTTATTCACAGGCCAGAACTGAACTAAAGGGTTCAGCCAGCCTGCTTATATAGAGCTCCACTAGAACGCAACAGTAACCATTTTCTGTAACTATCCAATCACTGAACGTCACTTTCAATCCCTTATTTGCATATGTGGACCAGAGTGAAAACTATTTACAGTATCCCCCTGCTGGCCCAGGGTGAGAACTTCAGTACATAACATCTGGAGACTAGAATGGGCAACCGCTAGCCCGATCTTGCAGAAAGGGGCAAAGCAACCCCCTCTAGTCAGACTGCTAAGAAAGAGCTGAACCGGGCACCCCATGTTTCCATCTTCCAGTCCAGAGACTTAGGCTCCACTTGCACTGCACATTTAAAGTACTACTGTACTACTTCAACAGTCATGACCTCCTCTAAATAATCCTGGAAATTGCGGTTTGATAAGAGTGCTGAGAGTTTTTATGGGGGCCCCATTCCCCTCAGAGAACCACAATTCCCGGAGCGGTTTAACGGTCAATCTCTCTTGCCAAGGAACTCTGGGATTGTAGCCCTGGGAGGGTTCTCTGAGCAGCGCCTTAAAAAACGGCAGCTCCCAGGATTATTTTGGGGAAGCCATGACTGTTGAAAGTGCTGTGACCCTGCTTTAAATGCATCGCACAGTTGCTTTGCCAGCTCCTAACAGCTGGGAGGCAGGAGGGGGGCAAAGAGTTTTTATAAGAGAAATTGCAAGGTGGGTGGACAGGAGAGCAACATGCAAGGAATGGATACAATGGTACCTCGTGTTACATATGCTTCAGGCTACAGACTCCGCTAACCCAGAAATAGTACCTTGGGTTAAGAACTTTGCTTCAGGATGAGAACAGAAATCGTGCTCCAGCGGCGTGGCAGCAGCGGGAGGCCCCATTAGCTAAAGTGGTGCTTCAGTTTCAGGTTAAGAATGGACCTCTGGAACGAATTAATTTCTTAACCTGAGGTACCACTGTAGCTAGTTCTCTATTTGTGATAAGAAACTGCCTTATACCATCTTAGGCCATTGGGATCCATTAGCTGCCTACACTGACTGGCAGTGGTAGCTTTCCAGGAATCAATGGCTCTTTCCACCCATCTCAGAATTCAGAAATGCAAGTGGTGTAGAAGTCGGATGGAGGGCCATGTGCATTACTGTGAGAGTAGCTGACATACCCCTATGAAAAAAATGAGAACAAGTAACCTAGGCCCCAAACAGCTTAAAAGACACCTCCAGCCCTACAGACCCTCTCTGGTGCTGAGATTGACATAGGGGGTCCTTTTGGTAGTAGCTCTGCCCTCAGAGGCTCAGAGAGGTGGGTGCTGACCCGGGAAAGGGCCTTATTTGTGGTGGCCCCAAAGCTGTTTAACTCCCTCCCCACAGGGGTGCGCCTGGCACCTTCATTACAGAGCTTTAGGAGAATGCTTGAGGTGTCCCTCTTCACCTTTGCTTTTGTCATTTGAGGGGTATGTTTGTAGGAACTTCCTTATTTTTATGGTTGTAAGTTGTTTTAAATGGCTTTTGATGCCTGGTTTTGACGCGGGTGGCGCTGTGGGTTAAACCACAGAGCCTAGGACTTGCCGATCAGAAGGTTGGCGGTTCGAATCCCCACGACGGGGTGGGCTCCCGTTGCTTGGTCCTTGCTCCTGCCAACCTAGCAGTTCGAAAGCACATCAAAGTGCAAGTAGATCAATAGGTACCGCTCCGGCGGGAAGGTAAACGGCGTTTCCATGCACTGCTCTGGTTCGCCAGAAGCGGCTTAGTCATGCTGGCCACATGACCCGGAAGCTGTACGCCGGCTCCCTCGGCCAATAAAGCGAGATGAGCGCCGCAACCCCAGAGTCGGTCACGACTGGACCTAATGTTCAGGGATCCCTTTACCCCTTTACCTTTACCTTTGATGCTGTAACCCGCCCTGGGACCTTGGGGTGAAGCCTGAGTAATAAACAAGGCAAACAAAACAAAACAAAGCAAAATGGAGTAAAGTAAGGAAAACTTGCCTGCCGTAAGCTATGCAACCTGCACACAGAGCCAGAGAGCTCCCCCAGCCCTAAGCAAAAGCACAAGTTGGAGGCAATAAGCCTACAATGCATCCTTTAAATGTTTTTATTTTTCCCCCCCAGGAGCTTTGAAAGACAGAAGCAGACGCCTTGGGGACGCTGACTGCCTTCAGGTGTTTTGGGGTGAAGGGGCTCAGCCTTGCCAGTGTGTGTGAGGCCTCCTCTGTTGCTCTCCAACTCCCCCCGCCCACCTCTGCCTGGAAGAAGGAGAATCCATTTGGAGTCTCATTATTAGCATCACCCGTGACTCCCAGGTAGCATAGCATCCCCAGTCCGCTGCCAGGAAGGTAGATTAGCTGGATGTTTTGCAAGGTCTTATCGGCCCGGGAGCTGCCACTGGTCTTGGATTATCAGCAAGCTCCCAGCGAGCCCTGTTATTAAGTCCCTATCTTCCGGTTGCCACCACAAGCTGCTCAGGCGGTGGTGCGCCTTTGATGGACGTGAGTTGGCAACAAAGGGTACCAGGGGGAAAGGAAGGGAAATGCAGCCTCATCAGTGAGCTGAAGTGTCAATTTCAAGAAAGCTGGAGGTGGGGGGCGGCGGCAGGGAGGAACGGGACAGGAAGGGCACGTTGCCTCAGGGGGTGGACTATATGGAGCATTTTCTCACAGGTAACCAGCCATAATACAAAACTAGGTGGAGAAAATGAGTCTGCTTTACAGGTCGGGAAGGTTGTGGTATGTTGTTGTTGTTGTTCTTTAGTCGTGTCCGACTCCTCGTGACCCCCTGGACCAGAGCACGCCAGGCCCTCCTGTCTTCCACTGCCTCCCACAGTTGGGTCAAACCCATGTTGGTAGCTTTGAGAACACTGTCCAGCCATCTCGTCCTCCGTCGTCCCCTTCTCCTTGTGCCCTCCATCTTTCCCAACATCAGGGTCTTTTCCAGGGAGTCTTCTCTTCTCATGAGGTGGCCAAAGTCTTGGGGCCTCAGCGTCAGGATCTGTCCTTCCAGTGAGCACTCAGGTCTGATTTCCTTAAGAATGGAGAGGTTTGTTCTTCTTGCAGTCCATGGGACTCTCAAGAGTCTCCTCCAGCACCAGAATTCAAAAGCATCCATTCTTTGGCGATCAGGCTTCTTTATGGTCCAGCTCTCACTTCCGTACATCACTACTGGGAAAACCATAGGGGAAGAAATGGAGGCAGTGAGAGATTTTACTTTCTTGTGCTCCATGATCACTGCAGATGGTGACAGCAGCCACGAAATTAAAAGACGCCTGCTTCTTGGGAGAAAAGCAATGACAAACCTAGACAGCATCCTAAAAAGTAAAGACATCACCTTGCCAACAAAGGTCCGTATAGGTTGTGGTATGCATAGGCTTAATTCCTGTGTTTTGGGGTTTCCTCTAAATAGTGAGGTGTTTAGGGCATCATTCAGTTGTGTGGCCATCGCTGCCTCCTGCAGGAGCAAGATCCATATTTTGACGATGCGCTGTGTGAAGGATTTTTTAAAATCTGTCCTGAATCTTCCAACATTCAGCTTCATCACATGATTATGAGTTCTAGTGTTACAGGAGAGGGAGGAAAACTTCTCTCTATCCATTTTCTCCCATAGCTGTCAACTTGCAGATTTGAAAATAAGGGACCAGCAGCCTCGAAAATAAGGGATCAGCAGCCAAAATAAGGAATTTCCCGGGCACAGGTATGTTCAACTTCTGAGCCCCTCTGAGCCAAAGGCAGAAAGCCCAGCCAGCAGCCAAACGAAGCCTCATCAATAAGGGACAGCAATGGGGCATGGCGCTGGGATAAGGGACTGTCCCGCCAAATAAGGGACGCTTGGCAGCTATGCTTTCTCCATGCCAGTCACCATTCTGTCATCAGGTAGGTAGCTGTGTTGGTTTGACGCAGTCAAAACATATAAGAAAAAAAAAATATATATCCAGTAGCACCTTAGAGACCAACTAAGTTTGTTCTTGGTATAAGCTTTTGTGTGCATGCACACTTCTTCAGATACACACTTTTACATTATCTCTAAATACACTTCTGCTCGTCCCGTGCCTAGAAAACACGGGTCTGAGCAGTTTATTGCTTGTCCCATGTTTTCTAGGCAAGGATCTGAGCAGTTTTCCATTTCCCCCACCACATTACCCCTGATAAACGCGCTGTTTTGCGCTGAATTCGGAGCAAATGCCAGTTGGTGGGAAACCCAACTGACATTTGCTCTGGGCTCATCCACACTTACGCCTGTCTTGTGCTTAGAAACCACGACGTCGAGCAGTTTCCCCCTTGCTCAACTCCTTTTCCAGGAAAAACACACTCTTTAGCTAAAGAACAGTGCGGCAAGACAAAGTGTGGACATGCTGTCTTTCAGTGTTAAAGATCAGGTTTAAGTCCAGATGAACCCTGCAACTCCGCTATAGTCCAAATCCCAAATTGTTCTGCCTCCTCTCAGTCTCCTTATCTCTCAGGCACATCAGACTCCCTTTTGCGCTGCACTTTGCTTGGTTTGTACTTTAAAGCTCTGTGTCTGAGCAGTTTCTTTTTCGTTCCAGCGCTTTCCTTGGGAAAACCCACGTCGTTGTGGAATACCAGATTGCTTTTTGCTCTAATTCAGCAGGAAAACTGGGGCGAAGAAACTGCTCAAGACATGGAGCTTTAAAGTAGTGCAGACCCATGTCTGCAAAGCCCAGCGCAAAAGGAAGTGTGAACGAGGCCTCTGATTCACACGGCTTCCGCCTCTAGCTACCATTCCTCAAGGTGGATCCCTTGCGTGGCTTCAGAGTTTAGACAAAGTGCAAACTTAATTGCTCATTAGCGTTGATTGCCTCCCATCCATGACCAGGCTATGTGATGCCACTTTGCATAACACGGCTCACGACAGCTTCAGCAAGCGCACAGCTCACCTGGTCACCGTCTTCCCTATTACGGCGAGATGCATCTGTATTTAAATTACAGTGATTATTTCTAAATTTGCATATTCTAGAAACAGCAATTAGCATATCTGCAAATCTGTATCCTCTTCTGCCCTCTTTTTTCAGTGATGCATTTCCTCTTTTGGGCCGTGCATAAGTGGCCACTCTAGATGAGTGTAAGTGGCTGTGAGTTTGTAGCTTGGAAGAATTGCCGCTTTCAGTCCTGCTGAAATCTTGCTCAGCTGTTTTATAGCATTTTTATCGACTTTACATCTTTTATTGTATTGTGGTCTTGTTAAAATGTCAGATTGCTATTTGTGTTTGGCTTTGTGCACTACCCTGAGAACTTTTAAGTAGACTATCGGCCAACAGTGTTAGCAATCTTGACTGTAATTGTGCTAGCCAAGAGTCCAGCTTCTACAACTGGCAACATTCCTCAGAGATGATCCTTTGCTTGTGTGTGTGAGTTTCATGTTTGATGTAGCGCCCTTCAAATATTGTTGGACTCCAACTGCCATCATCCTCAGCAGCCATCATAGCCAATGGTCAAGGACAATGGAAGCTTGACTCCAGCGATACCTGGAGGGACTGTGTTGAGGATTTCTTCACTAAGCAAAGGTACGTCCATGGTTGGCCACAATAATGTGGAGGGAAGGGAAATATTATTGCTCATGCATTGTGATCCTGCAATATTGTGATTATTGATTCTTTCATATTGGTATCAATTAGAAATCTGTGGTCATGAAATATATATCCTGCTGTACCTTTGCTTAGTGGTTCACTGACACAATGTGAGTCACCTCCACACACACCCATCTTGTTCAATTTCATGTTGAATCCATTTTGATGTTACAATGGCTGGCATTTTGATTCCTGTGGGCATTTTATCCTGGTTGAAAACAGGCCTCCTTATCTTTGTATTTTTGCATTTGGTACTGAGCATATTCCGTCTTGCCTGCACAGCACACACAGTGAAAGGGTCCTGTGCCGGAGCATTCAGATTTTGAGCATGTTGATCAGAAGCCAAAAAACCGCAGCAGGGGTTGCACTTAATTGAGCTGCTGCCAAACTTCCTAGCGTCTCATTCAGGTGATCCGAATGGCATTTGCTGTGGTCAAAATATGAGTTAGCTAACCAACAATGTGCTGCTGCCTTTGAACTGAGTCCTGCCACCTCGCTTTGCCCAATGGAATGGAAAGGGCCTATTAAGGACTGTGGGCGGCCAGAGTACTGCATATTCATTTGAGGACAGCTTCCTTCTCGCTACACACGATGTAAAAACCACTTTTTCCTCAGGTGGCGCATACTGGTTGTCAGGGCTGACATGTCGCCTTCCAGCTCTGGCAAGAGCAGATACGCCTTAGCAGAGCAACACTATGGAGGATCCAATGCAATGCATGCTGGGAGTGTGGCTAAGACAGGACAGCAGCTGCTGGATTATTTACTTATTAGTTATTACTCAACATCAAAAAAATGAAGATCATGGCCACTGGTCCCATCACCTCCTGGCAAATAGAAGGGGAAGAAATGGAGGCAGTGAGAGATTTTACTTTCTTGGGCTCCATGATCACTGCAGATGGTGACAGCAGCAACAAAATTAAAAGACGCCTGCTTCTTGGGAGAAAAGCAATGACAAACCTAGACAGCATCTTAAAAAGCAGAGACATCACCTTGCCAACAAAGGTCCGCATAGTAAAAGCTATGGTTTTCCCAGTAGTGATGTATGGAAGTGAGAGCTGGACCATAAAGAAGGCTGATCGCCGAAGAATGGATGCTTTTGAATTCTGGTGCTGGAGGAGACTCTTGAGAGTCCCATGGACTGCAAGAAGATCAAACCTCTCCATTCTTAAGGAAATCAGACCTGAGTGCTCACTGGAAGGACAGATCGTGAAGCTGAGGCTCCAATACCTTGGCCACCTCATGAGAAGAGAAGACTCTCTGAAAAAGACCCTGATGTTGGGAAAGATGGAGGGCACAAGGAGAAGGGGACGACGGAGGACGAGATGGTTGGACAGTGTTCTCGAAGCTACGAACATGAGTTTGACCAAACTGCGGGAGGCAGTGGAGAACAGAAGTGCCTGGCGTCCTCTGCCAGAGTCATGGAAAGAAGCATATATCACACTTGTACCGAAAATAGAGACTGAAAAGACGCAGCTTAAGAACTACCGTCCCATATCACTGCTTAATGTGGATTACAAAATTTTTGCCGATATTTTGGCTAAAAGACTAAAAAGAGTGTTAGTGGAAGAGATACACAAAGACCAAGCAGGCTTTCTCCCAGGAAGACATTTATCTGACAATGTGAGAAATATAATTAATATTTTAGAGAAACTACAAGTGAATATAAACACTAAGGCAGTTTTAATATTTGTGGATGCGGAGAAAGCTTTTGACAACATTTCTTGGACTTTTATGAAAAAGAACTTACAGGGTATGGGGGTAGGCCAAGGTTTTGAAAACGGTATAAGTGCAATATATTCAGAACAAAAGGCAAAATTAATTGTAAACAATGTGGTGACGGAAGAATTTAAAATAGAAAAAGGGACACAACAAGGTTGCCCAATCTACCCATTGCTTTTTATATCGGTCCTGGAGGTTTTGCTGAACATGATTAGAAGGGACCAGTTGGTTAAGGGTATACAGGTCGGAGCCAAACAGTACAAACTGAGAGCATTTGCAGATGATTTAGTATTGACGTTACAGGAGCCAGAATCTAGTACTAAAAGGGTTTTAGAACTGATTCAAGAATTTGGTCAGGTTGCAGGGTTTAAACTGAATAAGTCAAAAACCAAGGTTTTAGAGAAAAATTTAACACCAATTGAGAGAGAGAGAGGTTTCAGAACATGACAGGTTTAACAGTGGTTAAGAAAGTTAAATACTTGGGGATCAATATGACAGCAAAAAATGGGAATTTATTCAAAGATAACTATGAAAAATGCTGGGTTGAAGTGAAAAAAGATTTAGAAATAGGGTCAAATTTGAAGCTTTCATTGCTGGGCCGTTTCGCTGCTATAAAAATGAATGTATTGCCTAGAATGTTGTTTTTGTTTCAGGCATTGCAAATTGTGGACAAGGTGGACTGTTTCAAGAAGTGGCAGAGAGATATTTCAAGATTTGTCTGGCAGGGCAAGAAGCCTAGAATAAAATTTAAAATATTAACAGATGCAAAGGAAAGAGGTGGGTTTGCCCTGCCAGACTTTAAACTTTATTATGAATCAGCAGCTTTTTGCTGGTTGAAAGAATGGCTACTTCTCGAAAACACAGACATTTTGGATTTGGAAGGTTTTAACAACGTATTTGGATGGCATGCATATTTGTGGTATGATAAGGTCAAGGCGCATAAAGGATTTAAAAACCATATTGTTAGAAAAGCATTGTTTAATGTTTGGATAAGATATAAGGATTTATTGGAAAATAAAACCCCAAGGTGGCTGTCACCGATGGAAGCGAAAGCTCAGAAAAAGCTCAATATGGAGGTTAAATGGCCGAAATATTGGGAAATTTTGGAACAAGATGGAGATAGACTAAAACTGCAGAGTTTTGAGAAACTAAAGAACAAAGTGCGAGACTGGCTTCATTATTATCAGATAATGGAGGCATATAATTTGGATAAGAAAATTGGCTTCCAGGTGGAAAAATCAAAATTAGAAACAGAGCTGTTAGAACCCAAAACTAAGACTTTGTCAAGGATGTATAACTTGCTTTTGAAATGGAATACTCAGGATGAAACAGTGAAATCTGTTATGATTAAATGGGCACAAGATATTGGACACAACATTATGTTTGCTGACTGGGAACAGTTATGGACCACAGGTATGAAATTCACGGCATGTAATGCCTTAAGAGAGAATATTATGAAAATGATATACAGGTGGTACATGACCCCAGTCAAGCTAGCAAAAATCTACCATTTGCCCGATAATAAATGCTGGAAATGTAAAGAAACTGAAGGCACATTCTTTCACCTTTGGTGGACGTGCCCAAGGATTAAGGCTTTCTGGGAGACGATATATAATGAATTGAAAAAGGTATTTAAATACACCTTTCTGAAGAAACCAGAGGCCTTTCTCCTGGGCATGGTCGGCCAATTGGTGCCAAAGAAGGATAGAACTTTTTTTATGTATGCTACAACAGCAGCAAGAATACTTATTGCAAAGTATTGGAAGACACAAGATTTACCCACTCTGGAAGAATGGCAGATGAAGGTGATGGACTACATGGAATTGGCGGAAATGACTGGCAGAATCCGAGACCAGGGAGAAGAGTCAGTGGAAGAGGACTGGAAGAAATTTAAAGACTATCTACAGAGACATTGTAAAATTAATGAATGTTAGAATGATGTTGGATTGAAATTAAGTGGTTTCTTGCTGTAATGGTATAAAAGAATATGAAAAAATGGTTTTTTGTAAGTCAAAATTCAGGATATAATAATTTAAGATTAAAGATTTGGGTAGAATAAAGAGGGAAAGAAACTGCTGAGCTAATAAATTGAACTGGAATACAAAAAAGGGAGGTCCAAGGAGGTCCGAGAAACATGTAAATGAAAAATAATGTGATGAAAAGATTGATTGTTTTTAACTATTTTTATTTTGTATTTTTTCTTTTTACTTTTTCTATTTTGCAATGTAAAAATCTTAATAAAAATTTTATATATATAAAAAAAGAAGTGCCTGGCGTGCTCTGGTCCAGGGGGTCACAAAGAGGCGGACACGACTAAACAACTCAACAACAACTCTGACAGTTGGCAATTTTATTTTGTCACAGACACTTGTAAGACACTGTGGAAGCCTTTCCTTTCCCGCCACCCACCCAACATGGGATAAATAAACGATGAGGGAAGAATTAGTTCCCTCAGACATATTCTGAGTGGGCTGGTATCTCGACGTATGAGGGACAAACGTCTCTCACATCGTCCAACGCTTTTTTAAAAAGGGGGCCTTATCACATTGCCCCCGCCTCGGGCTCAAACTTTATCCAATTAGGTGACGCTCTGAACGTGATTGACAAGCTTTTCCCCTCCACAACGCTCACTTTTTCTGTCCTCGAGCCTGTGTAGTGATTGACATCGTCGCGCGGTTACAACGCCCCGCCCCTTCTGCCACCTGCCAGGCTCCTCCCCATTCCCAGCTGACACGCGCAAGGCAAGGAACGCTCTCTTTCGCTCCTCCTCCTCATGTCACTCACTGCTCTCACAGCCCCTCCCCGCTTAGCAAGTCCCGCCTCCCCTCCGATTATAAATTACGAGGCGAGCGCGCGCCTCCTCGCCCTCGCAACGGTTGCTTGAGGCAGCCTTTTAGGCCGCGCGCCCCTCCCTCGCCGCCCCATTGGTAGCCTCGCGGAGCTCGCGCTCCTCCCCTAAGCTTTTCCCGTTGATCCGTTGCTCGGGGAAACGTTGAGGGGTGGGCGGAGTCTGGGAAAGGACCAAGAGCGTTTGGAGTTGTAGGGGGGGAACAGGTGCCAAGTTGGGAGCTGGGAAAGGTGGGTATTGTGGAGGAATTGGGGGGGGGGGGAGAGAGAGAGACGGACGCAATGTGGAAATGGGGCAGGGGGGGGCTAGTTGGTGGGGGTCCAGGGGGGGAATAGGGGACGGTGGCTGGAAAGGGGCAATTGGGTTCCAGTGTGGTTAAGGTGCTGCACTTGGGCTCAGGGAGACCCAGGTTCGAATCGTGACTCAGGTTAGGACTGTTATAGAAATAATAATAATAATTTTTATTTATACTCCGCCCTCCCCAGCCAAGGCCGGGCTCAGGGCGGCTAACAAGCAATAATAAAAACAAATTGAATGAATACAACTTAAAAACAAGATTAAAATACCACATTAAGATATTGAAACATTAAAATGTTAAAATGCAGCCTCATTACAGGAGGAGAAAGGAAAAAAGAAAAAGGGGGAGGGAATCAAATTGGCTCCAAGCCAAAGGCCAGGCGGAACAACTCTGAATAAAAATTTCCTTCCAGTAGCACCTTAAAGACCAACTGAGTTTGGTTCTGATAGTTGGTCTCTAAGGTGCTACTGGAAGGAATTTTGTGTGTTTGTTTGTTTCGACTGTGGCAGACCAACACGGCTGGGTAAAGGTAAAGGGACCCCTGACCAATAGGTCCAGTCGTGGCCGACTCTGGGTTGCGGCGCTCATCTCGCTTTATTGGCCGAGGGAGCCGGTGTACAGCTTCCGGGTCATGTGGCCAGCAGGACTAACCACTTCTGGCGAACCAGAGCAGAGCACGGAAACACCGTTTACCTTCCCGCCGGAGTGGTACCTATTTATCTACTTGCACTTTGACATGCTTTCGAACTGCTAGGTTGGCAGGAGCAGGGACCGAACAACAGGAGCTCACCCATGCAGGGATTTGAACCACCAACCTTCTGATTGGCAAGCCCTAGGCTCTGTGGTTTAACCCACAGCGCCACCCGCGTCCCTTACACGGCTACCTACCTGTAAATAGAAAGAAATAGTGGGTTTGGCTTTTGCTGCCCAATTCCCCAAGGGACTCTGAGTCCCCTAAGTCCATGATCGGTCAGAGATGAATGGATGGAGGCAAGATCCATAGAAAGCAAGGCAGATCTTTATTTTTCTGTGGCAACAGAGGTCCCTCCCCTCCTTGCAAGGAGGCAGGAGAGAACAATGGTGTGCAAGCCCCTATAAAGACTTTTGAAATTGCCCATCCTGTACCCCAAGACCCCCCCCAAAAATCATACCTATATCACAGAAGGAGAAATCCACAGCAGAAATTTGAGAGGGTTGCATCTCTCCTGTCTGCCAGGATACCTGATCCTGCCTTACTTGATTGCCTTTTCTGGGTAGCCTGGCCATTCCTTTGAGATAGTAAATACTTTTAGTTCCTGAATCTCTTACACATATTGATAGTTTGCTCAGCTTAACAGATACTTGCCAGGCTGTATTTACAGGGAGGTGTAAGCCCCTACAGCCCAAAGACCATTGGAAAGCTATTCCCATTTCCTTCCTCCTTGCAGAGAAATATTTGAGGTCAATTTGAGAGAGTCAAAATGGCTTCTGGATTGCTCTCCTGCACTATTTCAGACATGTGGTTTATGTACTTACATACTGTATGTGTGTTTGCCTTGTACATTTATGAACAGTTATTCTGTATTTGAGACCTTAGAATTCTTATAACATAACTTTCCCTATTGTTATTTTTTATTACATTTCTTAGTCGCATTATAAAAAAATGTCTTAACAATAAAAAATAAAACCAGATAAAATCAATTAAAAATTAGGGGAATCAACCCTCCCTTGGCTACTGGCATTTCTCAGTCTACCTCCCAGGATTGTTGCGTTGAAAAAATGGGGGACAGAGGGCAGGAAGCCTTGTCTGCTGCTCCAAGCTTGGAGAAGAGTGATGATATATCTATCTCCTGGCAAATGCTGAGGACAAAGATCCAGAGATCACGTTAAAGGTGGCCAAATTCTGTGCGGTTGCCATAAAATTTAGGGAACAAGCTGTGATATCATCATGATTAAGGTTTTAAATGACAACTTTGGGTTATATTTTAGTGAGTAAGATCTAATTTATATATTATAATTGCTGCCAAATCTGTACTGTCCCTGTTATACTGAACTGCAAATTTAAATGGATCCCTGTTTCATGACTTCCCTGATTTTGTACGTGAGCTGCCACTGGTCTGTGACCAAAATAATAAATTCATTCATTTGATACCCCTATTATTATTATTATTATTATTAATTATTTATTAATTAAATTTGTATACTGCCCTTCAAAGGGCAGTTACCCTTGCATTTGATACTGGAGGTGTCGATTTTTAGGACCCACCTTATTTTTGTGATTGTAAGTTGTTTTAAGCTGCTTTTTAATGTTGTGTTTTGATGTCGTAACTCGCCCTGGGAGCTTAGAGTGAAAGGCAGGTAATTAATAATAACAGCATAACATAATTGTAATAAAATAAAGGGGGTGACAGTTAGTCGGTGACAGTTAGTGCTGGGTCCTGGCTGGAGGATTGTCAAGGGGATGGATGCTGATCACATTCACATGTGTGGGTTGGTGAAAGACGTGCCCAGGGGGCTTGAGGTCAGCAGGTGAGGTGGGAGAGAGGCAACTAGTTGAATGCGATGATAGAGAGAATTGATCATGTTGGAAGGAGGATGTTGTGTGGGTTGAAAGTTGGTAGGTGGAAACTGACTGGCTGGGCATGGAAAGGTGTGTAGGGTGATTTGGTTGGGAAGATGACATGAGGCTGTTGTGATGGACAAGGGATATAATAGGGGAGGGCGAAGATTAGGGAATATGGAGAAATAGCAGTGCTGCTCACCAAGATTTATGCACGGGAACAGGTTGATCTGACTGCTGGGCTCACGGAGGGGCATATTATTTTTTGTTGTTGTTGTCGTTTAGTAGTGTCCGCCTCTTTGTGACCCCCTGGACCAGAGCATACCAGGCACTCCTGTCTTCCACTACCTCCCACAGTTTGGTCAAACTCATGCTGGTAGCTTCGAGAACACTGTCCCACCATCTCGTCCTCCGTCGTCCCCTTCTCCTTGGGCCCTCCATCTTTCCCAACATCAGGGTCTTTTCCAGGGAGTCTTCTCTTCTCATGAGGTGGTCAAAGTCTTGGAGCCTCAGCTTCAGGATCTGTCCTTCCAGGGAGCACTCAGGGCTGATTTCCTTCAGAATGGAGAGGTTTGATCTTCTTGCAGTCCATGGGACTCTCAAGAGTATCCTCTATTATTTTTTATTGTGCTTTATTTCTCCCGCCCAAGGAGTGGATAGATAGTTCTCACTTCATTTTACCCCCACACCAAGCCTGTGAGCTTTGGGCAGGCTTCCTCAACCTCGGCCCTCCAGATGTTTTGAGACTACAATTCCCCTCATCCCTGCCCACTGGTCCTGCTAGCGAGGTATCATGGGAGTTGTAGGCCAAAAAACATCTGGAGGGCCGAGGTTGAGGAAGCCTGGTTTAGGCTGAGAGAGAGAGAGATGCAGGGTTGCCCTCTGAGCTTCATGACTGAGTAGGGACTTGAACCCAGGTCCTGGCCCCTGAGACACACTGGGGGCCACATTAAAGGAGGGAAGAGGAAGCTGTAAAGAAAGAGAGAGGGGAGGATGCAAGAACAACGGCGATGACTCTAGCCAAAGAGCCGTTCTTTTCTGGCTTGTGTGCCTTGCCTTTATTCATGGTGTTTATGATTTTTTACAGGATCCCGTGGTGAAAGATGAGTGCCAAGCGGCGTGGCACGCCTGGCGAAAAGAAAGGGAAGAAGACCAGCAGCCGTACAGCCCCTGTGCCAGTGCAGCAGCCGAGCGAAACGCCCCCAGAGCCGCTCATCCCCGAGGAGCCTCCTGGTATTTTCTAAAAAAGTTGTTTCCCCTTCAGGTGTTCCGGTCCCAAATCCTCAGCCGCTGCTGAGCAGGCTGAGCGCCCCTTTGATCTGCCACCTCAGGAACGTTTGGCGCCCGTGACGAGGCTTTTTGCCGCTGGAGCCGGATCTTTTAAGTGTTGTGTGTGGGCTCCACCCTCGGGGACAGCTGTGTGCACTCACTGCTCCTCAGAGGCATCACAAAACTGCAATGTAAATAATGCAGTTGCCTATGGTGGCTTATTATTTTGAAGGGCTTTGCTAGCTCTGGGGAGGAGCTCGTCAGACTGTCAAATGAGCTCCCCGCACCCTGCTCTCACAACCACAAGAAGTTCCCCTCAGCCCCGAGTTGGCTTGTGAGATTTCTCACTCTTTCAAACATACCTTTGCTGAAAGAAAGGAAGCTGGTTGCTCAGATTGCAGCGTTTCATCTCTATTCTTTTTCCTTCTTCGTTTTTGTGGTGTGATCCCAAGTATTGCAGAACACACACAGGCCTCGCCATAAGAAGGGTAACATCCAGGTTGGGGGGGGCAGCTGCAACGTTTTGGCAACCTTAGAGTTGAGAATGCCCACCTTCCCAGCTGCTTCCCAGCTTCCCTCCTCTCTGCCAAAGGGGTAGAGGAGGAACCGATCTATTTGCTGATCTGGGCTACCTTCTGCCAACCTTAGAGGGAGGCCCTTGAGCTCTATGCCTGCCCTCCATCCTCTTTCTCCCACTCTCCCCTCCAGCGTTGCCCGCTGCAATTGGAAACATTTCTGACGATTCCTTCTTTTGCAAAAGTCCCATGCTGTGATTCCGTCCTGGCATAAAAATGGCTGAATCTGCACGTGACCAGCTGCGCTAGACCAGGGTGTGTGGATGGGGAATGTGTGCAGGCTGCCTTCGGGTGTGCATCCTCTCGGTTCCTGGTCCAGCAGGCAGTAGGAGCCCAGTGCCTCTTTCCATGCACCAATCTCCTTATCTGGATCAGGCCGGCTGCTTTGGTGTAGCACTGGCCAAGCAAACACTTGTGATTTCCTCGTCGTTAGCATCCTTCCAAGCCATGCGTTTGGGTCTTTTAAATAAAATAATAATAATATGTTGCACCTTGTATAAGCTGAGCTAGGAGACCAGAGCGGCCCCCCCAAAAAAGAATTCTATTTCTGGACCTCGCCCTGTGGCACTAGAACCCCTCAAAGGTCATTGTGGGCAGTAGCCGCATCTTGTGCGTTCTGTCCCCCACTCACCCCGCCCCCTTAGCACCCTCCCTCCCCATTCCTCCGGTGTGTTTCCACAGTAACCCATCAGGATTTCCAGCGGCAGCTCTTCAAAGCTCCGAGCAGCGCTTGCATCCTGGCGGTGGTCCTCGTCTGCCTAATGTAACCGGGCGCAGAGCCCCTCTCCACCAATCCCATCTGCCACGACAGGCAGGGAAATGACATCCCCTGTCAGGCGATTGAATGCTGCCTGAATTGGGAAGTACAGCTGTGGCTGCGCCCCCACGAGCCGGAGCCGCGGGAGGCTCTTCTTCAACGAGCGCAGGGAGTTTGATTATGGAACAGGGAGTGCGGGAGAGGAGATGAAAGGGAGCTGGGCGAGAGGAGGGGAGGGAAGAGGCTGGACAGAGGTAGACCCTCCTGAAGGAACATTGTGGTTCAGAGGAGGAGGAGGAAGCCCCCTCCAATCTGAACCCGCCCCTTGGCTAATTGTCCTGTCGGCTCCCCTGGGCTCCCTCGTCTTGTCCGCGCTTGCTTATTCATCTGTTTGCTTGTTTATAATTTTTATAGATTTTTTAGGGGGGGTTAAAAAAGCCCAGCTGGCAAAATCACGCATCGCCTCCAGTACTGATTTTAAACTGCACATAATCTAAATACAGAGCAGTGAGATGGGAGGAGGTCCACATGGGACGTGCTTCGGCATCAGGAAGGCTTATCTATTTATTTGTTACAATCATTTGATTTTGAAGCGGGGGAATGGATGCCAGCTGCTGGAGGAAGCCGCCTTGCCCTGCTTCCTCTTCCTCCTCGCAGCTACAGGTGTCTTGCGGGTGTCCGGCCGTGGATGGATTCTGCTCCGCCAGGAGGGAAGCATCCAGTGGCATTGGGCTGCAGCCTGGCCGCTGAGAGGTGCTGCCCCACTCCCAGAGCTGGTTAAGGCATATTATTCAAAGGAGAGTATTCCCGAGGTCTCCGAGGTGCAGAGGTGAAACAGATGACATGGCTGCGATGTGTGTGCAAGGGAACTCAGCCGTGGCGCCTGCTTCTAGTTTTCCAGGTTTTGCTCGTGCGCCACAAGACATGCCGCTCTGCGGGGGGCACAAACAAATGGCGGAGAGCCAGCCTTGCTCTGGACGTCTCTAACCAGAGATGGGAGGCTGAGCAACATTCCCCAGTGCTCATGTTACAGATGTGTGGCAGAAGCATCCTGGGCCCATTACCTTTTGGGGTTTTTGGGGTGTTTTGTTTACAATGACCCCTTAGTGACATCTTTTGGCTGTTCCAGGGGGATATATGATTTGCTTAAAATGTGTGTGTGTGTGTGTGCAAGGGTGGAATGGGGCTTGTAAGGGGCACCAAAGTTTCATAATTCCAAATCCTCTTGGATTGGACAGGTTGAGACTTTTGCCTTTCTTTCTTTCTTTCTTTCCTTGCTCCTGCTTCTCTGCAAGTGGACAGATTTTGACTCCATTTTGCTCCAGCTTTCATTGAGGTTTCCTGGACCCATGGCTCAAAGTATCAAAGAACTGATGGGTTGGAAGGGAGCACAAAGTCATTTAATCCAACTCCCTGCAATGCAGCAATCACAGCTACAGAATCCCTGGCAGATGGCCACCCAACCTCTGCTTAAAAACCTCTAAGGAAGGAGAGCCCACCACCTTCCAAGGTACTCCACTCCACTGTCAAACAGAACAGAAAGTTCTTCCTGATGTTTGGTCAGAATCTCCTTTCTTGCCACTTGAATCCATTGGTTCGGGTCCTGCCAGCTTGCTCTATCTTCCATGCGACAGCTCCTGCGATATTTGAAGATGGCTATCCTACCTTCTCTGTTTTTTCTTCTCCAGGCTAAACATACCCAGATCCCCAACCGTTTTGGGAGAAAAATGCCTGAAGCGATGGCGCCTGGGGAGGGGGACCAGTTTCAGGGCCCCCCCCCCATTCCCACCCACTCTGGGAGAGCCAGTCTTAGGTGTCGTCTTTGCAGCCCACCCATCCCTATGAAGGGAGTGGGCAACAGGCCATTCCTTGCCTGGGGATCCCACCTGCAGGGGCCGCCTTCTGTTCTTCATCCCACCTTCTCCTTGTCTTGCCTCTCCTCCAGCAGTGGGTGGTGGCGAGTGGGGGAAGGAAAGGAAGCAGGACGGGACCTTGTCTGTCACTTCACAATAGCAGGTAACCCCTGATCAGATGGCAGCAGTAGGAGGAGAGCAGACTCCCCAAGCTGGGTTTGGTTAACAATAGAGTTATCAATCCCGGGAGAGACCCGTCACTTCACAAAAAGCTCTATGAGCCTTAAGGAGAAATGAGATCTTCCAGTTTTCCTGGGAGAGGAGTCCTCTCTTGCCTAGAGTTTAGGGTGGGGATGGAAAACCTCACATCCAAAGGCTCCAGGGCTCTTTGTCCGACCCTCAGGCCCTTCCCCAAGCCACACACCCCTCTCCAAGCCACTCATTGGCCCTGCTCGGCACCTCCTTGGGTGCTTTTGTCCGGCTGGACTGTGTCCTTGAATGGTGGATAATGGCTCCTGCTTACCTGGATGGAGGATGGAGAGAGGGGTGTGTGTGTAAACCTCAGCTGTTACATCCCTTGCTCTGCCCACTTTTTGCCTCTGGCCCTGCTCACCACTGGCATGCAGGCCCTTGCCTCCCAGGAGAGAATGTGGCCGGACTGGAAAAGCTACCTTGGACCTGGCTTATGGCCCATTTGCCAGGACAATGTCTTGGAAAGGGATTGGCCTTAGTCACATTTGTCACCCCCCACCCAAGTTCTTAAGCAGTGGGCTGGGCTCCCCTCAATATTGTGTGGTTATGTTGCATGACATGTCAGCTCGTCGTGTGACATCGGTCCCCCCCATAGTGGGGGCAAGCCAGCGACAGGCGCTTAGTGCCAATAGTTGGAGGAGACCTTCTCTTTGCAGAAACCATTCGAGCTCTGAGGACTTCTTTGGCCATTGAATCTCCTCTTCAAAAGGCCAGTTAGTCAAAAGCAAGCTTCCTCAACCTCAGCCCTCCAGATGTTTTTGGCCTACAACTCCCATCATCCCTAGCTAGCAGGACCAGTGGTCAGGGATGATGGGAGTTGTAGTCTCAAAACATCTGGAGGGCTGAGGTGGAGGAAGCCTGGTCAAAAGGAACACATCCTCTGGATGTGTTCGCTGCAGCAGTATACCATAGCTACTCTTCTCCGATTTGCTTCCCTCCGAGGGAAACGCGCCTGCTGCAGTTTTTCCCCTCTCCTGCTCCTTGCTTGCTGAGTCTGTGCTTTCACGTTCCAGTTGTGCCAGCTGCTATATTCCTCTGGCTTGCCATATGGTGAGAGCCGGCGTTAATTTTGCACATCTCACTATCCCAGCACAGGGGCTGCCTGCGGTGGCCTTGCCCGCTGCCCTCCAGTCCTCTGATCTTCTCTAGGGAAAGTTGCAGCAGTCCTTTTATAGGAGGAGGACAACGCAGCAAGAGACAGACAGCTATACCCAGGCGTTCTCTGGTGCCAGCCTCACATCCATCAGGCTCCCAGAAGGAGAGCTTTCCATCCTCTTGATCGAGTGTGGATTTGGATATGCTGCCTCAGGCACTGAAATGTCTCTGGCAGGCCTCCCTCCTTCCCGCCTTCCTTTTCTGTATCTCCTGCAAGCCCTTCTCTGGTGTGTGGGGGGGGGGGAGGAGAGAGAAATATGGGGGAGAAAATAAACC
Organism: Podarcis raffonei; assembly: GCF_027172205.1. Lineage (NCBI taxonomy): Eukaryota > Metazoa > Chordata > Lepidosauria > Squamata > Lacertidae > Podarcis > Podarcis raffonei. Next base: position 51,501,862 of record NC_070614.1, on the reverse strand, counting down.
CTTCTCAAACTGCCGCTTTCAATAACTATTACACATTTTAGTGCATGACATCTCCTGACACACAAGCAGGTTTACGGGGAAGTTAATTGTAATTTGGTTTGACAACTCCAAATGTTCCGAAGAAGCGCTGAACTCTTGTCTCCTAAAATCCATGAGTTTTAAAATTTCTTTTTAAAGAAATACAAAATTACTGTTTGGGTTCTTTTGATTTGCCAGTTAGGATCCACGCCGCAGTCCTGGTTTCAAAACCCACGCTTAAGCACATGCACAGAGCACGCTGAAAGCCGAATTTTCATGAATTTTTGAAAATCAGGTGTGCACAGTTCCCTCAGAGTCTGGCAGGGCTTTGTGCAAATGAATGTCAGCTGGAGCACGAGATCCTGCCGGGCATTACTCAGCTCTCTTTTAGACTCTCTGAGGAGGGGATGAGGCCAAACTTCACCAAGCTCTTGACAAGCTGGGACTTTTCTTTAGGAATCTGACGGCAGGATTAGATCAGAGGGGGTTCATCTAGCCCAGCATCCTGTTTTCACAGCAGCCAACAGAAAGCCCACAAGCAGGACCTGAGCAGAACAGCAGCCCTCTCCCCTCACTTAGAGAATCATAGAACTGTAGAATCGAAAGGGACCCGAGGGTCATCTAGTCCAACCCCCTGCAATACAGGAATCTCTGCTAAAGCATCCAAGACAGGTGGCCTTCCAACCTCTGTTTGAAAACCTCTAAGAGGGGGTCCATTCCACTGTCAAACAGCTCTTTCCATCAGAAAGTTCTTCCTGATGTTGAGTCCGAATCTCCTTTCTTGTAACTGGAAGCTATCAGTTTGAATCCTACCCTCCAGAGCAGGAGAGAGCAAGCATGCTCCATCTCCCATGTGACAGCTCTTAAATGTATGCGCGGTCTGGCATGGTGTTCTTGGGTGGCTGCAAGGAGTGTCTAAGAGTGTCTCTCGGGTTCCTCAAAACTCTCTCCCAGAGGAGTTGGGGCCTTCCCAGAAGCACCGCTGCCGAGTGTTCCTATGCCAAGAGATCTCTTTGCTTTCTTGGAGGGCGGAGTGGGTCTTGAGGGCCTGGGATGGACTTCCAGTGGAGACCTTCATGTTTTGAGCAGTTCCTCTAGAGATGCAAAACCCAAAGGGGATCTGCCAGAACAAGCGGGTTCTTGTAGCATGTGGATGCCTGCAGATGGCCGTTGCACTCAGCTAGAGCCCACCTAGCTGGGTACCAGAGCTGTGCTTTAAAATAGAGTAACTCCAGCCAGCTTTAAAGAGTGGCTGGGAAAAGCCAGCCAGATGGACAAGGTCTTCTTCTTCTTCTTCTTCTTCTTCTTCTTCTTCTTCTTCTTCTTCTTCTTCAAGCTGCGCCTGCAAAGGCCCAGCCAAGGAGATGGCTGCCTGCTTTGTGTTGCTAACAAGAGGCCTGTGAGTTTGGAGGAGCACTTATCTCCAGTTGACCTTCGACTATGAGGAAAACAGCCATTTTTAGGGCAACCTTACTGGACCTCCTAAGCCCATCCTTGTTTCAAGGGGTTAGGGCTAGGGAGGCCCCAAGTGGCGAGATGGCGCTGTGTGGGGCTTTTATTATTGCATTTCTATCCCACCTTTTCCTCCAAGGAGCTCAAGGTGATATCCATAGCTCTCCCCCTCCTCATTTAATCCCCACAGCAAGGTAGGTTAGACACAGAGAGGCAGTGGCTGGCTCAAGGTCACCCAGTGTGCTTCATGGCTGAGTGGGGTTTCGAAACCTGGTCTCTCCCAGTTCCTAGTCCAACACTCTTATCATCATGTTGTCTCATGCTGGAGGTTGGCAGGTGCTCATCCCCCCCATTGCAAAACCCTGTCTTGGGGGAAAAACCTCCCCCATTGCAAAACACCAACGTTATTTGAAGGTTTAAATATATGAACACCTGGATACCTGTTGGTCAAAGGCCTGGAAACGATGCCTTATGAGGAACGGCTAAGGGAGCTGGGCATGTTTAGCCTGGAGAAGAGGAGGTTAAGGAGTGATATGATAGCCATGTTCAAACATATAAAAGGATGTCATATAGAGGAGGGAGAAAGGTTGTTTTCTGCTGCTCCAGTGAAGCGGACACGGAGCAATGGATCCAAACTACAAGAAAGAAGATTCCACCTAAACATTAGGAAGAACTTCCTGACAGTAAGAGCTGTTCGACAGTGGAATTTGCTGCCAAGGAGTGTGGTGGAGTCTCCTTCTTTGGAGGTCTTTAAACAGAGGCTTGACAACCATATGTCAGGAGTGCTCTGATGGTGTTTCCTGCTTGGCAGGGGGTTGGACTCGATGGCCCTTGTGGTCTCTTCCAACTCTATGATTCTATGACTTTAAATGGGTGGGAACATGGGGTGGTGGTGGGTGTTTTTTCCATGCGGGGAAAAATGCTAGTGACCTGTGCCATCCCCTCCCCCTGCAGTGACTATGGGATGTTGCCATTGGTCTAACTCAGCATCGCCCACACCAGCTTTTTTCCAACTTGGCCTTTTCCGGATGTTTTGGACCACAGCTCCCATCAGCCCTAGCCGGTGCTCAGAGCTGCTGAAATGGAATACACAAGATGAAATGGTTAAATCAACTATGATTAAATGGGCTCAGGACATTGGTCATAATATTTTGTTCGCTGACTGGGAAAAGTTGTGGACCACCGGGATGAAATTCACGGCATGTAATGCCTTAAGAGAAAATATAATGAAAATGATTTATAGGTGGTACATAACCCCAGTCAAGCTTGCAAAGATCTACCACTTGCCTGACAATAAATGTTGGAAATGTAAGGAAAAGGAAGGTACATTTTTTCACCTCTGGTGGACGTGCCCGAAGATTAAGGCATTCTGGGAAATGATTTATAATGAACTGAAAAAGGTATTTAAATATACCTTCCCTAAGAAACCAGAGGCCTTTCTCTTGGGCATTGTCGGCCAAGGGGTGTTAAAGACAGATATAACTTTTTTATGTATGCTACAACAGCAGCTAGAATACTCATTGCAAAGTACTGGAAGACACAGGATCTACCCACACTGGAAGAATGGCAGATGAAGGTGATGGACTACATGGGCTTGGCAGAAATGACGAGCAGAATCCGAAACCAGGGAAAAGAAGCGGCGGAAGAAGAATGGAAAAAGTTTAAGGACTATTTAAAGAAATATTACAAAATTAATGACAGCTAGAATGATGTTGGACTAAAGTAAATGGTTACTATTAGTAATGGTTAAGACAAGGAGAATAAGGATGATTAGCCTAAATTTATAGCAAAATAAGGGAAGATTTGCTGAACAATTGATTAGAATTTGGAATACAGAAACGGGAGGCATGAGGAAGTCGAAGAAGAAAGGTTTAAGAAATTAGGACATGAAATGGTACTTGTTTTTTGTCTTGTTTTTGTCTTCTGTTTGTTTATGTATGTTTTGTTTGTATGAATATAAAAATTGTTTAATAAAAATATTATAAAAAAAAACAAAAAAAAAAACAAAGTGCCTGCCGGACCCTGGATTGGGAGAGGCAAGGCTGCCCTGTCCTGCCTTAGCAGCAGCTTTGCAGAGTTTCAGGCGTGAGCTTTTCCCAGCCTCACCTGGAGAAGCCCGGGACTGAACCCTTCTGCAGGCCGCGAAATGAGCTGCGCCGCGGAGAAATAATTAGATCTTCCTCCTTGCAATTTGGAACAATGCACCCCTCCCTTTCCCTGATTGCAATTACACCCATGGGTGGGTCTCACTGAGCTTGGAACGTGGTACTGGTGGGGCAGGAGCTGGAGAGAGGGAGGCTCAAACACTTGTGCTGAATGCAGACACCTGCAAGTGCCACTCAGATCCCATCTGCCTTCTAAGCCTTTAGGCAAAACGCAACCAAGTATTATTACTTTTTTTTTTTAAAAAAAAGTGTTTTTAATATATAAACAGAAGCTTTTTTGGAATTCTGTGGCAGCTGCCTTGATCTGCATCGGAGAACAAAGCCTTATTCCCTAGGATGGGCCTGACAGCGATCGCGGGTTGTGTGTGAATGAAGCAACGTGTGGTTCACGAGGTGTGCAGCCGCTCCCCACCAATCTTTGCGTGCTATTGCGAGGGGGTCTTGGGGTGCACCTCTCAGACCGCCCAGCCTAGCTGCCTGCAATCTCCAAGTGTCTTTCAGTTTGATGCCGACTGCATTCTCGATGGCCCTTCGGTTTTCAGCACGCCGCCTGCTTATGAATTTATTTCCTTCGCCTCCCTTATTTTCTGTGGGGCCTCCGGGACCGTGGGGAGCTGCAGTCTACCAAGTTGCCCTTGGAATCTCTCTGCGGGCGGCGTTTGCTTTTGGCCAGGGGCCAGTTGCCATAAATAGCAGGATTGGGAAGGACTGACTGTGCCTGTGGCCCTGAGCACTTCGTACCTTCCTTGGCACGAGTCGTTCACATTTCTGCTCTGCCCTTGCTATGTGGTTGCGGCGCACTTGGGTGTCATGGAGTCGGGAGCGACCTAGGAGGCCATCTACTCAAACCCCACTGCTCAGTGCAGGATGCAACCACAACGCCCCTGGCGAATGGCCGTCCTTGAAATGCAAACTGCACACCGTATTCCAAATGCACACTGTATTCCAAATTACTATTGCACCATAGAAAAGGGTGCAGAGCCAGTGTGGTGTAGTGGTTAAGAGCGGTGGACTCGTAATCTGGTGAACCGGGTTCGCGTCTCTGTTCCTCCACCTGCAGCTGCTGGGTGACCTTGGGCCAGTCACACTTCTCTGAAGTCTCTCAGCCTCACTCACCTCACAGAGTGTTTGTTGTGGGGAAGGAAGGGAAAAGGAGATTGTTAGCCGCTTTGAGACTTCTTAGGGTAGTGATAAAGCGGGATATCAAATCCAAACTCATGAGCTGGACAGTGTGGGTGCACCCAGTGTTGCTCTTACCCAAGAGTGGAGTCTGCTTTGAAAGCTGGTCAGTAAATATCTCTGAGCAACCACACCGACTTCTTTAGACTTCTCCCATTTCCCCCCTTCTCACTGAAATAGAATAATTGAATTATAGAGTTGGAAGTGACCACTAGTATCATCTACCCCTGCCCCCTACAATGCAGGAATGTTCTGTCCCAGGTGGGGCTTGAACCCACAACCCTGAGAATAAGACTCTCATGCTCTACCGACTGAGCTATTGGCTGGTCTAGTGATTGAACCATCAACTTTTCACTTTCCAGAATCTCTCATCCCTCTCGGACTCCTTTCCTCTTTCAGAATCCCTGGCCACGCACCTCACCAACTTTCCCCCGAGCTCATTAAAATCAGCTTTCTGCGTCTGACTCCGCTCAGTTTTCATATCCCTCGCTATCATAAATTCAAAGATGACACGGTCACTTTCCCCCAAGGTTCCTGCCACTTCCAGTTCATCAAATCGTTCTTCTCCGTTGGTCAGGATTAACTCCAGGATAGCAGGACCCCCCCCCCTTGCTCCTTGCTTCACCTTCTGAGGAACGATGTTGTCAGCCGAGGAAGTCAAGATTTTATTGGACGTTGCATTTGTAGTGCAGATTTAGACATTAAGCAGGTGTCTGGATGGTTGAAAGCTCCTTGTCTCTGCCACAGTTTGCCTCGTGCAAAAGTTTTGTGATCTTTTCCAGGAAAACAACACCCTTGCCCTCCGGCTAGTTGGGTGGCTTGCAGGATGTTGCCACAACACTCTCAACTTGGTTTCTTCTCCTCTCTTCATACCCAGGTGCTTTCAACAAGGCTGAGTCATGGATTTCTGCACAGCTGTATTTATTATTTACATGTAAAGCTACTGTTCTCTCCCTCTCGGATGGATTTGTTCCTTTTGAGCAATATTCCATATTGCAGTCATGTCTCATCCCACCAGGTCTCAGATCATACCTATCTTCCCATAGTAGGTTTTTGAGTCCATTCTCTCGGTTTTCCATTGACTCTTTGTGTTAGTATATAGATTTTGGTCTGAAGCTCAACATCAAAAAAACGAAGATCATGGCCACTGGTCCCATCACCTCCTGGCAAATAGAAGGGGAAGAAATGGAGGCAGTGACAGATTTTGCTTTCTTGGGCTCCATGATCACTGCAGATGGTGACAGCAGTCACGAAATTAAAAGACACCTGCTACCTAGGAGAAAAGCAATGACAAACCTAGACAGCATCTTAAAAAGCAGAGACATCACCTTGCCAACAAAGGTCCGTATAGTTAAAGCCATGGTTTTCCCTGTAGTGATGTATGGAAGTGAGAGCTGGACCATAAAGAAGGCTGATCGCCGAAGAATGGATGCTTTTGAATTCTGGTGCTAGAGGAGACTCTGGAGAGTCCCATGGACTGCAAGAAGATCAAACCTCTCCATTCTGAAGGAAATCAGCCCTGAGTGCTCCCTGGAAGGACAGATCCTGAAGCTGAGGCTCCAAGACTTTGGCCACCTCATGAGAAGAGTAGACTCCCTGGAAAAGACCCTGATGCTGGGAAAGATGGAGGGCACAAGGAGAAGGGGATGACGGAGGACGAGATGGTGGGACAGTGTTCTCGAAACTGCCAGCATGAGTTTGACCAAACTGCGGGAGGCAGTGGAAGACAGGAGTGCCTGGCATGCTCTGGTCCAGGGGGTCACGAAGAGTCGGACACGACTAAATGACTAAACAAATAAAAAAAAGCAAAAATAGATTTTGGATGCTCTGGGTGTTGTAATTTTAAATGTTTCTCTGCAAAATCATGGGCACCACCTCTGGCACTCTCCCTCTTCCCCACATGGTCTTGCCCTGTATACTTGGCTCAGCACTCATCGCTGGACTTTTGCCTTCCTCCCCAGGGGATTTAAAGTTAAGCTCTCTTGATCAGGCTTTCAAGACTTACAGTCTTAGGAGGTCCATTCAGTATTTCTACTGGCTGTGTTCCTGTGTGGAACATCAGCAGGAGCCTGCAGGAGCCGGTGGGATGGAGGAGGAGCCTTGGCAACCACTCTGATATATCTTGAATATATATATATATTGAATTTGGAGGCAGCAATACTTCCAGATGCTGGTTGCAGAAACCAGAGGAGGAAAGAGAGCTTTTGTGCTTGAATCCTGCTTGCAGGTTTTCCACAGGCATCTGGTTGGCCACTGTGAGAACAGAACGCTGGACTAGATGGGCCTCGTGCCTGAACCAGCAGACGCTTCTTATGTTTTTATGGACGGCCACCAACTTCTTGAGAAGACGTGTCAGGTCTGCACAAACTGCCTCTTAGGAAGATGTTTCCGATCGCCATCACACTGGATGGCGTCTGGGGTGTTGTTCTTAATGCCCCATGGAGCATGGGGGTGCTGCTTCTGCTAATGACTCAGGGCCACTGCCCAGTGACACAGCATGTCTCCTCATTCTTTAGGTCCTGAGAGCCATGCTCTTTCACAGACCTTCTTGCCCTTTGTGTTCTTCTCTCGACAGAGTGACTGCCAGTTAGTGTAGACCAGGGGTGGCCAACTCCCAAGAGACTGCAATCTGCTTACAGAATTAAAAACTGGCGGTGATCTACCTCTGTTTTTTTTGGGTTCAGGTCAAAGTTGTTGGCTTTTTGGGGGAAGGAAAGCAATGTTTTGGGGGGTTTCAGGTTAAAGCTGTTCAGCTTTTTTTAGGGAGGAGGAAAGCCCCGATTTTAAGGGTTTTTGCGGAAAAGGAGGAACAGCCACTCAGCAACAAACAGCCTCACATTGTCAACTCCTTATTCCGTTCTGCAGATCGTGCAACAATGGAGGGCAGGCCGAGGGGGCGGGGCTGGAATCGATTTTAGCAATGCTAAAGAAAGGGACCCAATGATCGACCGCAATCGACCAAAACCTCCTGGGGATCTACCAGTAGATCACAATCGACCTGCTGGACATCCCTAGTGTAGACAGTACAGAGGTAGATGAAACCATGGTCTGACTCTGTGTAGGTCTTCTTGGGTTTGACTTGATGGAAACCTCTGCCCTTAGGTGTCCTCTCAAGAGCGCATCTTGGCTCTGGCTCTCATAAAAAAACCAAAACCTTTCATCCTCCCTAGGAGGATTGAGTGCTCAGATCTCTTGATGAACCCACCATCTTCCTGGACTCCTCCTAAAACTTCCCTACTAAACTTCCTGAGTGAGTGTCTTTCTACAGAGCTGTGCTGATGACTGTTTCGGTTGGCCGGGTGGATCTGTGTGGGGCTGGGGTGGGCGACCCTTAAGAGGGGGCAAGCGTGTGTTCTACATTAGGTGGTCTCCTGGAACCCTCAGACTCTGTGATTCAACAGGAGTTGCCCTCAACTACTTGCCTGGTACAAGTAAGGCCTGTGAGAGGGAGGAGTGTGTCGGAAAGGTGTGTAGACCCGTAGATCCCTTCTGCTGTGCCAGCTTTAATAATAATAATAAATTTTATTTATGCCCCGCCCTCCCCAGCCAAGAGGGCTCAGGGCGGCTAACAAACAATAATAAAAACAAGTTGATTGAAATACAACTTAAAAAACAAGATTAAAATACAACATTAAAACATTAAAATGCAGCCTCATCACAGGAGAAGAAAGGAAAAAGAAAGAGGGGGAGGGAATCAAATTGATTCTAAGCCAAAGGCCAGGCAGAACAACTCTGTCTTGCAGGCCCTGCGGAAAGAAATCAGATCCCGCAGGGCCCTGGTCTCATGAGACAGAGCATTCCACCAAGTCGGAGCCAGTGTTGAAAAGGCCCTGGCTCTGGTTGAGGCTAATCTAACTTCCTTAGGGCCTGGGAACCTCTAGGGTGTTGCTGTTTTTGGACCTTAAGGTCCTCCGTGGGAGATACTGGGAGAGGTGGTCCTGTAGGTACGAGAGCTCCTGGCACCATGTCTGCCCCAAAGATGCCACAGTCCTTGGGTGCACTTTTGATTTCTGCTTCTCTGCCTTTTGCCCTCCTCTTAGGAGATGTTACTTCGGTATCCTTGTACGAGATGGAGGAAGAGAGCCAGGAGGAGTTGGCTATCCCTCCCAGCCCTGTGGAGGAAGAGGCGGATTTGGTAAGTTGGGAAGCCGGGTATATGTGACCTTGCCACAGGGAAGATCTCACATAGCAGGGGGAAAAGGAAGGGTGCCCAGAAGCTTCCAGCTGGACCCACCTTTGAAGGACTGTGCTTGTGTGTGTGTGTGTGTGAGAGAGAGAGAGAGAGAGAGAGATCCAGTCTTTTTGATGCTCTTGCCACCCTTGAAAACATGAAACTACTCTTGCGTAGCTGAAGTCTGTGCAGGCTGAAACAGGTGGTGGGAACGACTGAACCTCCAGTTCTCTTTGCCCTCAGCGTTTAAGAGTTACGGATCAGGTGCGTTTCTCTATCCCAAACTTGGATGTGTTCCTTGACAAGCAGTTGCTGCACCCTGTCACGGAAGCAGCTGTCTCAGTCCAGGAGAAAGACCCCCTTGGCTGGGCGACATCTGCCCCTCTCCAAGGCTGCAGGTGCCAAAGGTTCCTGACCCTGTATGTGACTCCCTTCTGCATTTGGCTAGCTGTCAATGCCAAAGGGAGAGGATGCCTTTCCTGGAGGGAAGTATTGCCTTTCTGACACAGGTGACGTCCGGCTGTTGCGAGGCCCAGAGACGCCTTCCTCCGACAGAGACGCCCTGAACGGGAGACCAGAAAGCAGGCGGGTGCCTGCATGGAACGTTCCACAATTTTGTCACATTTGGGCTAGGAACATCTGGCTCTATGCTTCCATGCCAGATGTTATGCTAATTTGATCCTGATTTCCCAGGTTTTTCTTTGAGAAGCTCTTGGGAATGAGAAAAAGAAGTCTTAAAGTGTTTTGAAAAAAATACATACACTTTTTCTCTCCAGGACCAAAGAGTGGCTACTGCCCAACTCCCCATTTCCTTCTTTTTCAGCCTGCGCTGCTTCTACCCTTAATTTTCTCCCAACCCCCATTTACCTTTTCCTGCGCCTGGAACTGTGTTGCCTTAATGACTGAGCGCCATGATCTGCGGAAGCTCTCTGGAGTGACTGTCTTGCAATCATCTTAACAAATTAGCCCTCTTCTCTCTCCCTCTTTGAGTGCCCCGTGGGGGTTTGGCTGAACAAGGGGAGGCGGAAGAAGATTGTGAGTCTTGGACTCCCAGTTTTCACAAGCCAGGCCCCGCTGGTGACTCGCATGAATCATTTGCGCCGGGGTGGGGTCGGGTGGGGGGTTTGAACTGCGGAAAGCCACAGGTTTTGGGGCGAGGCTTGTCCCCGCATCTTGCAGGCCTGGGGGAGCCAAACTGAATGGTATGGGAAATGTGTGCATGATTTTTTTGTTACCGAAATAGGAGCCTGTAGGGCAGGATGATCAGGACCATGCCAGGAGGGGAAATGATTTTTCACCGTTCCCCCACCCCCTGCACCCCACAGTCCTGATGAAAATTGCCCCCGAAGTGGCTGCTGTTCTTGGGATGTGGAAGGGAATGAGTCCCCGCCCTCCCTGCGTGGTGTTGTCCTGATCAGCAAACCCCCCCCCCCACTCCAACACTTGCTATTTAAAGAACAAGAATCAGACACAACAATTGCATGCACCGATTTTTGCATGCTGTCTAGTTTGTTCCGATTCAGAGGCAGGCTGCTTTTAAACTGGAGGAGTCTACAGCCTCAACCTCCATGAACTGGTGTCCTTTTGTGTGGCCGCTCACACCTTAGACTCAGTCTGATTCCCTGGAATAGCAGGCCAGGCTCTGGGCTTGTATGGTTCCCAGTCCTGCTCCTAAACATGGGGGGGGGGAGGGGGAGATGGTGCAATCTAACGCGGTCTCTGCAAACGGCTCGTCCTGTCGGATGCGCACGCTCTGCCTCCCTTTGCTTGAGCTTGGCCTCTTTCCCTTTTCACTCAGAAACCCTGCATTGAAAGCCGGATCGCCTTGTCTGGCCTCAGAGATGAGATGTGGACAGAGGACCACAAGGCCGCCATGGATCAGTTTCTGAAGGACCCCACCCAGCAGATGCTTGTCTTCTACATTGACGACTTTGCCGGCTTGAAAGTGGAGCCGGTCATGCCATTCCAGGTTGGTTTGGCTCAGTCTGTCACGGACCACCTGAGAGGGCTCCTCTGTGTGTTTGGTAGGGGTAACAATGTGGGAAGGTTTGCTGTTTCCTCCGCAGTGCAAACGCATAAGAGCACCTTGCCCTGTGGCTGAATCTGATCCATCTAGCCTGGTGGCAACATCATGCTTCCAGGAAGCCCACTAGCAGAGTTTGGCCCTCTTCCCCTCTTCTTGCCCTTCAGCACCTAGTATTCAGTGATATACTGCCTTTGAACCAGGAGGCCCCATCTAGCAATAGCCACTGATCCTGAATTTCCCTGGTCCTCTACCTAAGTGGGGCTTTTCCAGCCTTTGATACTTCATTAGTAGGTTTCCAACTGGCCAGATTGTATCAGGAGTTTTTTAATCCATTGCCCACAGGGTGTTTGCCTGCATAGGGTGTAAGGTGGCTACCTTTGTTTCAGTCTTTCTTCTTCTGAAGGTTAGTCTTTTTGCTGTTCTGTATCTCAGATTAAATTACCCCAGATCCCCAGGCTCATGTTTCCCAAAAGCAGTGGGGAATCCAGTTCTTAATTAAAAGCAAAAGGTTGCATGTTTGTTTGTGACAACCTGCCACTCAACCTCTGCCTACTCCCGATTTATTCTCGGGAGGCATTTTGCCTGCTCCGTGGAACAAGTCTCTGTGGCAGGCACCTGTGCTGTGGACGGATGTGGCAGTTATGGGGCTGTAGCAGACACTCTGGCATCAATCAGCCCCAGTGGTCCAGTCCTGGGCACTGAAAATATGTGTAGACTAGACTCAGGGCAGTTTAGAAGCCCTGTTCCCAGAGCTGGAGGTCTCTAGGATAAGTTTCTGCTGATGATCCTGCCGTCTCTAACTCAGCATTTGTCCCCGCAGGAGCAGAAGCAACTCACTTACTTCATCCGCCAAGAGAACGCAGAGATTACAGAAGAGAACTTCCACGAGGTCGTCCAGTTTGGCACTGTCCGGAAGCCCTACATAGATTCCTTGATCCGCAATCTCAACGCCGTGTATCTCCCCCAGCTCTTTCGCAAGTCGACCTGGCCCGAAAGCATAAAGAATGAGTTTTTCTCAGAAATTTACCACTTTATGACCTCTCTCACAGGTAGGACTCCCTTCCCCCCTCCCTTCCTGGATCTGACTTTTATGCAGGGCTGGGCTGGCCATTTTAATGAGTTCTAACTAAGACTTCCCACTAAAGATTTGCCAGATCAAGAAAGGAGATTGCAGCTGAGCATGGTGGTAATTGCTGTTCAACAGTGGGATGGTCTCCCTTGGAGGGTGTCAGAGTCTCCTTCATTGGAGGTTTTTAAACAGATGTTGGATGACCAGCTGTCAAGGATCTTTTGCTGCGATTCCTACATTGGACTAGATGACCATTGGGTGCCTTCCAACTCTAAAATTATGATACTTCAGATCAATCTGCGAAATTCAGTATACCTCACACTCCCTAATGCGCACCAGCATTTCTGCCTGGCCCACATTTTCTCGGCCTCAGAGCTCTTCCTGCTGATATTTCATTACCCATCCTGTTCTTAGGCCGTGAGAGGAGGTTTCCCCCAGAAGTTGCATCCTTTCTCAATACTCTGTTGCTGACACCTTTCCTTTGAGCAGGAGGAATGTTGCTGTGACATCACAGCACCACCGCTAGTGGTTATAGAAGGCCGTCCTATTCTCCAGGTGTTATGTACTGAGTTGAATAGGATCCAAAAGGCAGCAGTCTGATTGGTCCTAGAACAATAGGATCCAAAATGCAGCAGTCTGATTGGTCCTAGAACAATAGGATCCAAAAGGCAGCAGTCTGATTGGTCCTAGAACAATGCAGTAGTATGATTGGTTGGCAGGAACTACCCAATCATGCTCCAGATAGAAGTGAATCCACAACCTGATTGGCTTACAGTAGAATTCCGGAATTAGCCAATCATGTGCAGCCCATTGTGTAAATAATGTATATAAAGCAGATACTTTGAGGGGACATTCATTCATCTCTCCTCACCACTATGAGCTGAATAAAGAGCATGAAATCACTTTGCGACTCTGAGTATATTTCACCAAGGAATGCATTGCCGGCAGCAATGACTGTGGCGCACTGCTTGGAGGCCGGATCTGCTGTCTCCTCAGTAGCTCCCCCCTCCATGCCACCTCTACAGCCATCTCTTGGTGAATAGGAGGCGCTGCTGGGCTCCTCCTACCCACATAGATCATTATTCCCCCCTTGATCTTGATGTCGATCTCCACTCACCATTTCATCCCTGGCCAGGGTGGGGTGGGGCACCATTTTGTGGCTCGCCTCAGGCGTCAAAATGTCTTGGGCCGTTCCTGGGTTACCGGGTGGCTACCTGACCAACAGAAAACAACCAGCCTTTTGCCTAGGTTGACACATCAGACTGCCAGTATGCTTAGTGCAGGCATGGCCAAACTTGGCCCTCCAGCTGTTTTGGGACTACAACTCCCATCATCCCCAGCTAACATGATCAGTGGTCAGGGATGATGGGAATTGTAGTCCCCAAACAGCTGGAGGGCCAAGTTTGGCCATGCCTGGTAGTGTCTTTGTACTCACAGAGTTTATTGGTGCCTTGGTCTTTCCCCCAGTCACCCTTAAACTTGTGCATGTCGGAATGTATCCCTGCATTTCTTGTTATTATGGAAGGCATTAGGGAAGCTGAGTGCATTTGCTTAAACGTGCCACCTGCATAAATTACTCCCATGAGGTTTTGCTTTCCCACACAGCTTGGGACATTGGGTCAAGGGAGAGGGCTGTGCGGTAGCAGGTGTGTCAAATGCGGTTACTATTGCCGCCCTGCTGAGGAACCGTAAACAATCTTTCCCGTTCTGTGTCTTATGAGAGAGCCCTTCCTTCCTTCCTTCCTTCCTTCCTTCCTTCCTTCCTTCCTTCCCTCCCTCCCTCCAAGACCCCCACAAACAGCAATTTGCCTTTCTGCTTTGTCACTCTTTCTCCGTCTTTGTCCCTCTCTAGACACTCGCTCCAAAATGAGGGGCCGCACCATCCTCTACATCCCAGTCGAGTCCCTGACCATCAAGACGGAGATGGCTTTGAAGGACAAAGCCCTGGTTCAGCGGCTGGAGAGTGAGTGGCGGATCTCTGGGGACTTGGGCCCTGGAGGTGTGGGGGGTGGGGGGGTGGTAACAGGATCAGCAGGAGAGGAAGACCGCTGATGGGGAGGATGAAGCTTGACCGAGAGGCTTGCCAGCCGAGCAGCAGTGCTTGGACTGTAAGTGAATTAACCCCTCGCAGCATATGAGCTGCATCCATCATTCCCAATCACAGAAAACAGGTTTGTCAGGCTGTGAACGTCTGCAGGGCCCCTTTGTGGGGTTATTAGTTCTGCTGCAGGCGTTTTCTGTCAGGAAATGGAAGGCAGGGGCAGGTTAGGCCTCTCCCTAGCCCTCCATCCTACCTTCACGGGTTGGTGAAATTGCTCCTCTCCTCTCCCCCATCCCACCTCCCATCTAAATTCAGCACCACGCACAGAACACGATGTGCAAATGGAGAAAACAATGGCACCGGGATGACCCACACACAAACGCACACTTTTTCTGCATTTTTTGAGCATTCCTTATTATTCATTTTTCCATCTGTGCTGGCAAGATCTGGGGGAGATGTGCAGGCTGGGGGAGAGAGAATGACTAGGAGGCCTGGGAGCAGACAGGCTGCCATGTGTCAGGAAGAGAAGAGAATGGCTGCAGGGCCCAGAAATTTCCTTCAAGCGCTGCTTGGATCCTTCGATTTGTTGAGGAGACTTTCACCTGTCCAAGGAACATCCTTCTAGAGATCTGTTTTGGAGTCCATGTGGTGGGATTTGAAGTGAGCACGAAGCATTTCCTGCTCTTGTGCCCATGAGAGCTAGAGATTTGATCTATTCAAACAGACATAAACCTTTCCTCGACTCCATGCCCAGCACAGCCCACCACAGTGCTTCCTCTTTGTGGGTTTGGGAGGTGCAAAGGAGACACTGTAATCCGGGAGATGCAGTAACACCTGTGTGCTTCAGCAATTCCCCTTGAGGTTACGAAATTAAAAGACGCCTGCTCCTTGGGAGAAAGGCGATGGCAAACCTAGACAGTATCTTAAAAAGCAGAGACATCACCTTACCAACAAAGGTCCGTATAGTTAAAGCCATGGTTTTTCCAGTAGTGATGTATGGAAGTGAGAGCTGGACCATAAAGAAGGCTGATGGCCGAAGAATGGATGCTTTTGAATTCTGGTGCTGGAGGAGACTCTTGAGAGTCCTATGGACTGCAGGAAGATCAAACCTCTCCATTCTGAAGGAAATCAGCCCTGAGTGCTCCCTGGAAGGACAGATCCTGAAGCTGAGGCTCCAAGACTCTGGCCACCTCATAAGAAGAGAAGACTCCCTGGAATAGACCCTGATGTCGGGAAAGATGGAGGGCACAAGGAGAAGGGTACGACGGAGGACGAGATGGTTGGACAGTGTTCTCGAAGCTACCAGCATGAGTTTGACCAAACTGCGGGAGGCAGTGGAAGACAGGAGTGCCTGGAGTGCTCTGGTCCATGGGGTCACAAAGAGTCGGACACGACTAAATGACTAAACAACAACAACACAACAAAGATAACAAATAATATTCCGTTCTCTGGAATGGTGGAGCAGTCCATTGAGGAGCAAGTGTTGATAATTTGGGGAGAGAATGAGGAACTCTCAAGAGCAGGCATAGGCAAACTCGGTCCTCCAGATGTTTTGGGACTACAATTCCCATCTTCCCTGACCACTAGTCCTGTTAGCTAGGGATCATGGGAGTTGTAGTCCCAAAACATCTGGAGGGCCGAGTTTGCCTATGCCTGCTCAAGAGAGCTGGAATTTAAGCAGACTGGCCAACCAATTCATAAACCCACCATGGCGGATCTTGTGGTTTATGTTATAATTCTGTTCGCACTAAGTGGTTCCTTTCTGCAGAAGCAGAGCCCTGGTGTATCTCATACCAAGACTCCACCTTGTCCAGCATCCTATTCTCACAGTGGCCTACCAGATCCCTCCAGGGTACCCCAAAGACCTAGAAGGCCAAGGCTCCCCCCCTCTTTTTAGCTTCCAACAACTTACAGACCTCCCATAAAAACCTCAGAAAAGCTCAGCAGCTGCACCAGATCCAAAGGCCCAGTGCCTACACGAAGCCAGAAAGCAGGACCAGAGTGCAGCAACCATGCTCTCTCCTCTTGTCACCATCAGCAACCGGCTTTCTGATCCTGGAGGCTGCTGCACGGCCATCTTGAAGGGGAGCCATTGGTAGCTTTCTCCTTCTGTATGGTCTTGCGGTCTTGACTATGCTACCACTCAGTGGATTTGTAACTGGCTGTCTGACCGAACCCAAAGGGTGCTCATCAATGGTTCCTCTTCATCCTGGAGAAGAGTGACTAGTGGGGTGCCACAGGGTTCTGTCTTGGGCCCGGTCTTATTCAACATCTTTATCAACGACTTGGATGATGGACTCAAGGGCATTCTGATCAAATTTGCAGATGACACCAAACTGGGAGGGGTGGCTAACACCCCAGAGGACAGGATCACACTTCAAAACGACCTTGACAGATTAGAGAACTGGGCCAAAACAAACAAGATGAATTTTAACAGGGAGAAATGTAAAGTATTGCACTTGGGCAAAAAAAATGAGAGGCACAAATACAAGATGGGTGACACCTGGCTTGAGAGCAGTACATGTGAAAAGGATCTAGGAGTCTTGGTTGACCACAAACTTGACATGAGCCAACAGTGTGACGCGGCAGCTAAAAAAGCCAATGCAATTCTGGGCTGCATCAATAGGAGTATAGCATCTAGGTCAAGGGAAGTAATAGTGTCACTGTATTCTGCTCTGGTCAGACCTCACCTGGAGTACTGTGTCCAGTTCTGGGCACCACAGTTCAGGAAGGACACTGACAAACTGGAACGTGTCCAGAGGAGGGCAACCAAAATGGTCAAAGGCCTGGAAACGATGCCTTATGAGGAACGGCTAAGGGAGCTGGGCATGTTTAGCCTGGAGAAGAGGAGGTTAAGGGGTGATATGATAGCCATGTTCAAACATAGAAAAGGATGTCACATAGAGGAGGGAGAAAGGTTGTTTTCTGCTGCTCCAGAGAAGCGGACATGGAGCAATGGATCCAAACTACAAGAAAGAAGATTCCACCTAAACATTAGGAAGAACTTCCTGACAGTAAGAGCTGTTTGACAGTGGAATTTGCTGCCAAGGAGTGTGGTGGAGTCTCCTTCTTTGGAGGTCTTTAAGCAGAGGCTTGACAACCATATGTCAGGAGTGCTCTGATGGTGTTTCCTGCTTGGCAGGGGGTTGGACTCGATGGCCCTTGTGGTCTCTTCCAACTCTATGATTCTATGGTTTCCCCCTATCTTCTTTTTAAAGCCATCAAAGCCAACAGGCAACCCAGCACCTTACTGAGTCTTAAGTGTTCATAAGGCACCTCAGAGGGCATCTACCCACCGGCTGCTGCAGGAAATCTTGTGGCAGTGAGTTCCAGAAGTAAATAATGCCCCATGGAAAGAAGGACTTTTCTTTCGTCTTTTGTGAATCTTCCGCTGATCTGTTTCATAGGGTGACCCTACGAAAGTTCCACTTTTCCTCACTTTCAGCACATCATGCACAATTTTATAAACCTCATGTATTATGTGTCATACCAGCTTCCTGCCCTCCTCCCAGCACCGCCCCCCTTCCCCCCCCCAAAGGCTGCCTTGTGACAGGCAGGCGGCTGATGTATAAGATGCTAGTGGGGGTGAATCATTCTTCGCCCTTCTCTCCAGCACCTTTTCTCCTCAGATCTATTAAAAATCCTGCTTTTGTTCTTATTTTGGGGGAAGAGGGCTGGTGGTGGTGATGCTGAGGGGAAATGTGCACACACCAAAAATCTTGAGAATAAGAATGTGGGGTGGGAGGGAGAGGAACTTTGGCCCTTCACCTCAAAATCAGAACCGTGTGTGGTTTTGTTCTCGTGGTACAAGGAGTCCACTGCTTTCACCACTAAGGGTGCTTCCAGACAGGGATGATATCTCACAAACGGGGCTCCGAGATCTGATTTGTTCTGTGTCCACATTCACGCAGTTGAAGTGTTGGTGTTGACCTTTAAAGCCCTAAACGGCCTCGGCCCAGTATACCTGAAGGAGTGTCTCCACCCCCATCGTTCTGCCCGGACGCTGAGGTCCAGCTCCAAGGGCCTTCTAGCGGTTCCCTCATTGTGAGAAGCAAAGCTACAGGGAACCAGGCAGAGGGCCTTCTCAGTAGTGGCACCCACCCTGTGGAATGCCCTCCTATCAGATGTCAAAGAGATAAACAACTACCTGACATTCAGAAGACATCTTAAGGCAGCCCTGTTCAGGGAAGTTTTTAATGTGTGACATTTTAGTGTATTTTTGGTCTTTGTGGAAGCCGCCCAGAGTGGCTGGGGAAAGCCAGCCAGATGGGCGGGGTACAAATAATAAATTATATTATTATTATTATTATTATTATTATTATTATTATTATTATTGAAGGCTTTCACTTTCCATAGCTGTTCTGCGGTTTCGCATCCACACCAGTGGGATGTCCTCGATCAAATCTTTCCGTTTACTGGCCCC
The DNA here is from genome assembly GCF_027172205.1 of Podarcis raffonei. Classification (NCBI taxonomy): domain Eukaryota; kingdom Metazoa; phylum Chordata; class Lepidosauria; order Squamata; family Lacertidae; genus Podarcis; species Podarcis raffonei. The sequence continues at coordinate 51,483,318 of NC_070614.1, read as the reverse complement.
TCCCTTCAAGGACAACACCACCCTCCACTAACATTTCCGCAGGTGGCGCTGTGGTCTAAACCACTGAGCCTCTTGGGCTTGCCGATCAGAAGATTGGCGGTTCAAATCTGCACAATGGTGTGAGCTCCCATTGCTCCGTCCCAGCTCCTGCCAACCTGGCAGTTTGAAAGCACGCCAGTACAAGTAGATAAATAGGTACCACTGTGGCAGGAAGGTAAACGGTATTTCCGTCTGCTCTGGTTTCCGTCACGGTGTCCCATTGCGCCAGAAGCAGTTTAGTCCTGCCGGCCACATGACCCGGAAAGCTGTCTGTGGACAAACGCCGGCTCCCTCGGCCTGAAAGTGAGATGAGCGCCGCAACCCCATAGTCGCCTTTGATTGGACTTAACCGTCCAGGGGTCCTTTACCTTTTCTTACCCCATTATGGGCAGGTTCTGAATCTGCGCATGTGGACCTCTAAAAAATAATAACATCACAGTAAGTGTGGAAGAGCAAATATCGTCAACCCTTAGCTGTCATGTTTCATGATGAGCGGAATGGAGCTTGTCATTTTTGGTGGAAGTGGCAACATTGAGCAACATTGGACTGATGGTTGGGCTCAATGTAAGGCAGCTAGCTGTGACACAGCTTATTCCTTCATGGGATCTCTTCATCCCGGGTCTGGCCACTGCTCCTGAACCTGCCCCAGTTGGCATCCTGCATATTTCAAAGGGCTGCTCTCCGAAATACAAATGGTTTATGCCCTCCATTTGTCCCTGCTGCTCAGCCCATAGCACCTATTTTCTTTATCCCAGCACTCGAAGGTACACAAGTGAGGCATCCCTGGACATTGTTTTGCCAGAGCACAGCCCCTGGGAAGCAGCAAGGGACACCTTTGCTATTCTGGGTGTTAAAAATGCACAGTACTTGGTTTTATTTTACTGCTGTTCTTAATGGGCACATTACCCATCCTGAGCCTTCAGGGTACGGAGGCTTTGAGAGGCCTGTTCTGTCCTTTGTTTTCCTTATCTTGCCAGGGTCCCTCTCTGCGCCTTAAGGGAAAGGGCACGACCTGCCTGCTCCAGCCTATTCATCTGCCTCAGGGCAGAGAGGAGAGAAAAACCCAATATATATATATTTCTCTCTCTCTCTCCTCTCTACCCCTTTGCTCAGGAACTTCTGGTAACCTCTCTTAGTGCATTTTGAGTGACATTCTTGGGCTGGGGGGCACTTTCTTCCCCACACTCCCAGAGTTCCCCTTTGAAGTGAAACCGGGGATTGCAGAGCCCAAAGAGAGGCTTGAGAACTGAACCAGAGCAGGCCTTAAATGCAGAAAAGACATTGGCCGAGCTGCCACTTGTGGCCATACGACAGGCTGGGGGCATCACAACTGTCCCCCCACTTTCCCGACATAGTGGTCCCCTGAGGGGATTTCTCCCTCAGCTGTTCTCCTCCAATACTTCTGGTTTTGGAGCCAAGTTGAAGGAGAAATTACCTCAGGGCACGCATTGCAGGGAGAAAAGTCTCTGGGGGTGCGGGCGCACGGCACCCCCATATGGACCTTCCTTTTGTGCTTTGAACCGAGCCTCCTGTGTTTGAAGAGGCAGGCCCGCCGCCATCTTGTGCAGCTTGTCTCTCCGGGCCCGTCCCGCCATCCCATTGCCCCATCCGCGTCTCGTCCCCTTTGTCTCCCAGGGGCTGCTGGTTCTGTTACTGCCCCTCAGGCAGAAAGGAGAAGAAAGGCTGAAGCGCCGGCGAGAGAAATCGCCAGTCAGATCTGGCGCAGCAGCTCGTTTGTTCCGCCCTGCGCAAATTCAATTGAACATCTCGCTACGGACAAGGGGAAAAGATGTTGACTGAATTATGCAGCGCGTGTGTGTCTATTAGGAATAATAAAGCAGAGCCTGGGAAAGGTGTGCCTCACCAGGGGTTGTTCGGTCCTTTTCTTCCGTATGCAAATGGCAGAGGAAGCCCACTGGGGGAGCCTGCTGGGCCTGGCTTGCCCCCTCAGCCGCTGTACTGTGTGAGGGACATGTCAGACATCCTGTTCTGAAGGTGTGGGCTCACAAAATGTTCTTGTGTGCATAAAAATAAATGCCCCAGGTGTACAGTCATACCTCGGGTTGAAGTTGCTTCAGGTTGAGCTTTTTCGGGTTGCGCTCTGTGGCAACCCGGAAGTAACGGAACGCGTTACTTCTGGGTTTTGCCACTCGCGCATGCGCAGACTGTCAAAATGACGTCACGCGCATGCGCAGAAGTGGTGAATTGCGATACGCAGACACGGATTGTGTTCGCTTCAGGATGCGAATGGGGCTCCAGAGCGGATCCCGTTCGTATCCAGAGGTACCACTGTATATTTTTAGTGTTGGACAGCAGCCTGCCCCTATCTGCCCCTCCAGGTGTTTTGGACTACAACTCCCATCAGCCATAGCTGGCTGTGGCTGATGGGAGCTGTAGTCCAAAACATCTGGAAGGAGCAGGTTGGGGATCTATTGTCATAAGAGCGCCATCCCTCGAGGGATCTGGGCCTGGCTGCAGTTCCCCACTGCCTGGATATACACATGGCCTCCTGCAGGCCTCTCCTGCCCCAACACGGGTGAAGTGGCTTGCGTTTCCTTGCTGTCACTGCCTTCGGCTTTCTTCTGGCGTCCAGGAGAGGCGGCTCCTTGTTCACTTTTCCTCGCTTGTGGCGTTGCATAAATTACCATTACCGTTGGCTTTTTGCAACAAAGGAAAATAAAAAGGCCTTTTAGTAACAACAGGCATTAATTGACCTGCTTTTTGGATTGAACGCCGCAGCACTTCAGTATGGCCCAAGCTCATTTGGGCATGTGGGGGGAATAGACTCCAGAACGTTCTTATCTCTGCTCGATTTTGTAGCTTTTAAAACACAGACACACATGCAAAGCACAAAGGGAGACGACCCGTTCATCTTGCGCCTTGTTTTATCTCCGAATTTGAGTATAGGATTTTCCCCCCCCAAAGCATAAAAGTGGAGCGTGCCCCTTTTCAAAGTTTAAAAGCATTATGAAGAAATCCCCCACTGCCATAGACAGATGGAGGATCTGAAATTCACATGATTGTCCCATAATGAGAGGCCTGTGCGGTTGGCAGCGCCCAGCCTGCAATGTTCGCCGCGCGCATTAAAATCTTCCCATGGCTGGATATTTTGCATGGCAATGCATGCTTGGGTTAAGCATCCAATTGGCTACCTTGGGGTTGTCTCTTGTGTGACTAAAACCTCAGCTGTTATCAAGCACTTAGAGATACTTGGCTATTCTAATCCCTGGGCTGTGTGATTGTCTTACCCCTGTAATTTGGCACAGAGACTGCAGCTTCCACGCTGCGATACTAACTCTTCCTAGATGGCTGCTCTCTAGCTATTAGCCTCTTCCATTCCAAGAGCGGGGGGGAAAGCAGCAAACTTGGTGAGCTTCAGGTGCCACAAACTCTCCCCGCAACTGAAGCCCTGCGGCTCCTTTCGGCAGTTTCCTCTTCTGGGGGTTCTCATGCACCTGGAAGTGTTGCCCCCCCTCTTTCCGCAGCCAGGGGAGCCCCTTTTATGATTCAGACCTGCAGGGCCCCCTCCTCTTAGCTCTCCCCCAGAATGCACTTGGACACGATGCATTTGGGATCTATCAGACAACAGACCGCAAAGTAGAAGGTAATTTCTGCACGAGCCCAGGCGCAGCAGCCAAAGTCCCATATTAAAGAGCAGGGATGACGGCGCATTTAGGCAAGTGTCAGAGCCTCGTGTGCAGAATGGCTGGGACAAAGAATTTGCCGCGTTTCCCTCTCCTTTCTGATGTACAGGAGGAGAGCGATGTGGTTCGAAAAACATCAAAGCCCCGACAGCGCCGCCATGGCTCAAAACAGTGTGCGTTCACACAGAATGAAGGCAAACGGCGTCAGGTACTCTTGGAGGGAACTCGACCCCCCTCCCAAGGAACATGCCTGATTTCTGTGTGACTCACCCTGTCTCTTTGTATAAGAGTATATTCTCCACCCAGGGGACTCTGTGCAGTGAAGCCATAGCATGATATATCCCAGAATTCTTTTTCTGCTTTCCAGAGTGGAGACAGATCTTCTCTGTCTCTAGCAGACACTCCATGAGGTCCCTCCGCATATCCACTCCTGCTCAAGCACTGCAGCGATTAAAGTGTTTTAGGCGTTTGTGAAGCACCAGTTCTTATGCACATGTCCAGAGACTCGTAACCTGTGATCTGCTCTCTTTTCTGACTGTGTACTGCATTGATCCATAGGCAACTCAAACTGTGCCTTAATGTTAAGCTGTTAGCAGTCAGTTCACCGGTCTGGTGGATTTTTCTGTGCTGAGCGTCAGGTGAGGCATGTGTGGCTGCCCCACAGATTCACTGAGCAACTTTGGGTTAGGTTCCTCTCTCTCTTTTTTTAATAATACTTTTTATTAAGATTTCCATTTAACAATCCAATCACATCACATTAATTATTCCAAATTATACCAATACATATTATGCAGTCCGAATATTTTGCCAAATTTTAAATTTTGTTGGGGGTTCCCATGTTTCGAGCTCAGTAAGGGTCCAATCATCTCTTATTTCTGCTGCTTTTGATGTTCACAAATCCGGGTTAGGTTCCACTCTCTGTCCTCACACATAGCAGGCAAGGCAACTGCTGCTACTATGAAAACCGGTCAGGGCCTTTTGTGCTGAGGCAAAGCATATATATATATATATATATATATATATATATATATATATATATATATATTATACACACACACACACACACACACACACACAGGGGTGAAAGGCCCCAGAGGCTACACTGTGAGTTGATTCCTGAAGCTTGTCAGACCTGGGGGCCATCTGATTTTATTTTATTTTTATTTGCTGTTGCTGCTGTTGTTCCAGCATCCATGATTCACTGGACCCGGCAGATCAAGGAGGTTCTGAGGGCACAAGAGGCTGTGGAGAGCAGAGAGAGCTCAGGCCCGCTGGAAGAGATCGAGTTCTGGAGGAACCGCTGTACAGACCTCTCCGAAATCAGCAAGCAGCTCTGCCAACAGGGCGTGAAGCACATCGAAACCATTCTGGCCTTTTCCAAGTCTTCCTATGTGACCCCTTTCCAGCGGCTTGCCAAACAGATCCAGGTGGGTGCAGGTTGGGTAGGGCAGGGAGGGAATTGTCTCAGGAAAGAGGGTTTAAGTTTCTTCCACACCAGGCTGCCTCTCCTTCATGGGAAGGGTTCAGGAGGAGGTTGAGCTGTGTCTGTCTGGGCACGGATCCTGCCTCAGTCCTCCTTTATTGCTCTGTGGTTGCTTTGCAGGATGGATCAGAGCAGGCCCAGTCAAACCTCCGCTTCCTCTCCATCCTGAAAGAACCCTTCCAGGAGCTGTCCACCCTTCGCCCCCAAAACATCCCCGAAAAGTTGCCTCACCTCATCAGCCTCGTCCGAATTGTGTGGGTCAACTCCCCGTACTACAATACCCGAGAGAGAATCACAGCACTGTTCAGAAAGGTGAGGACTGCATTTCTCTCTTCGAACCTGGACCATTTCCTTCCTTCTAAACAGGTTTTACTAGTGCAAATAACGTCCAAAGCAAGCTGTAAAATCTGGCATAAAATAACAGCATAAATGTTTATAGATAGCAAAAGTCTGTCTGGGCTTCTGAGGGAGGCTAAGCCACACAGGAATTTATGCCCAGCTGCTCGGACCTGCTCCACAGCCCTGACCCAAAACCCTTCGCCGTTTCTCCTTCTCCTCACCTTGGAACTGGTGGTCATCAAAGTTTTGTTCCTTCCATTCTTCTCCATATCCCAAACCTCACTATCTTTTTTGCTCTTGTGTGGCCCAAATCCTTTGCGTCTGAGCTTCCCTGGTATGTCTAACCAAGCTCTCCCCTTCAGGCTGCTTGTCTGCCTGTCTCTATCCTAGAAGCAAGCTAAGCATATCCTCTTGGTCCAGGCAAGAGTAGGATGGTTAAGCCTTGTACAATTTTGCCTATAAGCCTATCTTCCGTTTTATTCCTTAATGCCGTTCTGGTGTTGGTAATGATGAACATCTCTTCTTTCAAACCCAGCTCTCTGGCTCTGCTTATTACCTTCCCTGACCCCCAAGTAACTGAAGTAATTACCTGGGGTGCGGTGCAACTTCCTAAAATATGCCATGACTGTTCAAGAGATATTTGAAATATAAATGCTTTTAAATAAAATCAAATTACTCTGGATAAAAGATCTCAAAAATCCTATCTCTGTGTTATCATGTGTAGACACACGAGTTAGCGTGTAACACATGATAAGGGACATGGGCATGCTTGGTAACATATATGAGAGGAAAATTGCCATATGGGAACATTGGGCAATATTAGTTGTTTTTTAAGGTCTGTCTAAAACAGTGGTAGGGACGCGGGTGGTGCTGTGGGTTAAACCACAGAGCCTAGGGCTTGCTGATCAGAAGGTCAGTGGTTCAAATCCCAGTGACGGGGTGAGCTCCTGTTGCTCGGTCCCTGCTCCTGCCAGCCTAACAGTTCAAAAGCACGCCAGTGCAAGCAGATAAATAGGTACCGCTCCGGCGGGAAGGTAAATGGCGTTTCCGTGCGCTGCTCTGGTTCGCCAGAAGTGGCTTAGTCATGCTGGCCACATGACCCAGAAGCTGTATGCTGGCTCCCTCAGCCAGTAAAGCTAGATGAGCGCCGCATCCCCAGAGTCGGCCACGACTGGACCTAATGGTCAGGGGTCCCTTTACCTTTAAAACAGTGGTAGCTAATCTGTGACTTTCCAATTGTTGTTGTTGGACTACAATTATCATTCCTGACCATTGGTCATGTGGACTGGAGCCGACGAGTGATGGAGTCCAGCCACAGGTTAGATGTTCGTGATCCTAAGGATTAACTCAGAGGTGGTGCTGAAGTGGCCTCTCCTGACTTCTCCCTAGATGAGCAACAAAATTATCCAGATGTGCTGCAAAGACATCTCCCTGGACCGGCTCTTTGAGGGCTACATCAACTCTACCCGGCAGACTCTCCATGGCTGCATCTCATGCATGTCCTCTTGGAAGGACAGCTACCAGCACGCTGCTCATATGCACAACAAGTAAGAGGCCTTGGGCTGGCAGTGGGTGTTGGCCTGGGAACAGATGGGCTGCCTTCCCCCATGTCAGGCTGCTGACCTGGAACATTTGCTGAAGGATGCCAACGGTCACTGGAATGTCCAGCGGTGTATTTGCAAGACCGAATGTCCTTTATTTTACTAGCAATTCAGTCTCATTACATTTCCTGTCTCCACCTTAAATTCTTCACAACATTATCTCTTTTCAAAACACATTGCTTTCCCACAAAGGAGGCATGGAGTGGCAATGTTACTTTTGATTTCAAGGCAACACTTTGGTTCTGAAAACAGAAAATTAAAAAAAAAAGTTCTTAACACTCCCTTGATCATTTAAAACTTCCTTGGCTCAAACAATTTCAGCATGCTTTTTCTTCTGCCTTCAGTGGTTTAATGATTGACTCTTTTTAAACCCAGAAAGTAGCTTGCCCACCAGATGTAAATTTCCACCGGCAGACAGAGAACCCTCTCTCAGTCATAAATTATAACCATCTCAGATATAATTAGAGAAAGGGAGGGTTTTGCAGACCCTATGCCCATTAGGGCTCTTATGTGGCTTTGCGCAATATGTTTATTCCTCCGCTCATAAGTCATTTAACCCTGTCCATATTCCCAGGAGCTGACAGCTTCTTGGTCTCTCAACGTAGAACACAGCTTTTTCAGAGCACCAGAGGTTAATCTCCTGTTCACTCTTATCTCTAGAGTGAATTTGATAGCCAAATGTATGCCTGGTTCTCATCAATCACCATGTAATAATCTCCACCAGCAACCTGCTGACAGAAGGTATTCAGTCTGCCAAGTTCCTCCCCCGGAAGTCCTGTGCCTCATGGACCGCTTTCAGTCGTGCTGCATTCGAGGCCCATTGCCCTCCTTCTTGCCTGAAAGATACCCTCAGCCGATTTCCTCCATGCTCTGGCTCTATTGGTCTTCCTGCTGTGTCAGATGACCTCCTAGCATTGGCTTGTGTCCGTTCTAGGGACAGGAGGCCTGGGGAGAGCTGAGGTTGGGCAGGGTCCCCTGCCTGGCAAGGAAGCAGTTCTCTGCCGCCTTTCCGCAGCATGGAGCTGAGGAGCCACGAAAGAAAGGGAAGGCCCATGTCCCAGGGCTTATAGCACCTGCTTTGGTCCTAGGTTGAATCCCAGACAGCTCCAGTTAGGACTTGGAGAGATTAACTGTCCGAAACCCTGGAGAGCTGTGTAGATGATTCTGAGCTAGATGAACCAGTGGTCTGTCTCAGGCAAAGGCAGCTTCCCTTGACAAGAGGCAGAGCTGAGAAAGCAGTTTGCAGATGGGATCAGTTTCTTGCACTCACCCCTGCATACACCAGCGTTCAGTGGGTTGGAAGAAGAAGAAGAAGAAGAAGAGGAGGAGGAGGAGTTTGGATTTGATATCCCACTTTATCACTCCCCTTCAGGAGTCTCAAAGCGGCTAACATTCTCCTTTCCCTTCCTCCCCCACAACAAACACTCTGTGAGGTGAGTGGGGCTGAGAGTCTTCAGAGAAGTGTGACTAGCCCAAGGTCGCCCAGCAGCTGCATGTGGAGGAGCGGGGAAGCGAACCCGGTTCCCCAGATTACGAGACTACCGCTCTTAACCACTACACCACACTGGCTCTCTGTGGAAGGCTCTCTGGAAGGTTTCATGTACTGTTGCCAAAAAAATTGGACCCGAGGCTACAACAGTTGGAGAAAAGCAATGTGTGTGCACGCCACAGGGAAACCAAGCCCTTCCCAAGCCATTTTCAGCTCTTCCTTTAAACAATTTTGTACTGTCCCCACCCCCATCTGATCCCACAGGAGGCAGCCATAGCCCCCAATCCTTTAAAAGAGGATTCAACAAGTTCATGGAGGTGCGGGCTTTCGGTGGCTCCTAGTCACAATGGCTGTGCTCTTCGACAGTGATGCTTCTGAATGCCAGTCGCTAGAAACCGCAAGAGGGGAGAGTAGCTTGCATCTGGTTGGCCACTGTGAGGATGCTGAACTTTGTGGATCCAGCAGGCTCTTCTTATGCTCTTATTGACTGCGTCTCTTATTTCCTTCTGCAATGGCCCCCATGTTCTCCAAGCAGCCACACAGGCTGCCTAGGCTGCTCCCGCCTAGCCTTCAGTGGCTGCTTCCCTGCCAGTCGTCTGGACCTGTGGAGAACCAGCCTGCTCCGTGTCTGTCGGGTGGATATTGTTTGAGCTGCAGCGAGAGGAGAGCTGTGCGGGGCGGCTTAGTAAGGCCCCCTGCTTGCCCCTCACCCGGATCCCAGGGTCAGCTTCTCCGGCTTCCGTTCTGGCCCTGTCTGTCTCTCCTGTTCCCCGATTCTCCTGGCTGTACTTCAGAAATAATGCAACATAATCTATCATTATGATTAGGGATGTCAGGCTTAAGTGGGTGCCTGGTCCTTGACAATTAAGTCTAAGTGTTACTTGTCTGCTTCAAATTCAAATTAGTGGGGCTGGATCAATATCGTAAAAGATATAAAGACGTTTAACATGCGAGCGGCTCTGATGCAAGGCAGGCACGGCCAGGCCTGGATTAGGCACTCAAGCCGTGCTCCTGGGGCGAGGATCTCATATGTTCCCAGAGCTCTTTGATTAGATGATTTCTCCAGAACCCTCTTGCCTGCGGGGGTGGGTGGGAAGGGGCGGGGGAGAGAGAAAGACAAACGGGTTGACTGGCTGGCTATCTTTCAGCTTCTGTGTTCTTTCCCAATATGCTTGGACTCTGTCTTGGGAGAGGTTCCATTGCTTTTTGTGTCCGTCCGTCCCCCGGATCTATATGGTCACTGGATGCACTTGTATGGGCAGCCCCTTAGGCTGGGTGGGGAAAAGGACCCCTTGCCCCTAAACATGACAAAAGTCATCTGTTCTCCTAACTATGCGTCTCCTCCCACAGGCTTTCTGGGAAGGGCTGGGTACTGGACCAGACCAGCATCTTTGCCCAGGTCGATGCCTTTGTCCAGCGTTGCAAGGACCTCCTGGAGGTACGTGGGATGTCATAGCAGAAGTTCTGGTCTCAGAAATTCATTCCTTCTCTGATGTGTCCCCTGTTGCTCTCCCCATTTGGAAAGATCTGTGGGTGCACACGGCTTTGATAGCTGGGCTGAGTCTTTTGCAGGGTACACTAGGCCCATGTGATTTGGGATCTGCCCGAACCATCTGGTTGCTTGACTGGGGATCTCCACAGGCTTTAGCCTTCCCCTGGAGGGCAGAGAAATGTCCGTGAGGAGCGGTACGTTTGGGTTAGGGATTTTATGTCTGCCCAATAGGTCTGCGAGAGCCAGCAGCACTTTGCGCGCTGGGAAGACGGCAAGCAGACCCCGCTGCCCTGCTTCTTTGGCCAGCGTGGGCCCCAGATGACCAGGAGCCTGCTGGAGATCGAGGAGACCTTCAACAAGTACCTCGGCCAGCTCCGCAATGTGAAGGGAGGAATCCTGGATGTGAAGAACACCTCTTGGCATGAGGACTTCAACCGGTGAGAGATCCCCCTGGCTGCCCTTGAGCTGGGAGGGCTGGCAGGAGACAAGTCTTCCCTTGGGTCCTTCATTCAGTGTGCAGAAAGAGGGAGGGAGCAGAGGGTGCTGGGAAGGCAAGCACAGCATCTCCTGAGGCAGAGCCTGCTGCTCCCAGTCAGGGCACTGCACTCTACCTTCTCTTTCCAACGTCCTCTCCCTTCTCTCTGTGAATCCCTGGGGGCATCAGCTTCCGTGCTGGCATCAAGGACCTGGAGGTGATGACCCAGAACCTGATCACCTCCGCCTTTGAGACGGTGAAGGATGTGGAGCGTGGTGTGGAGATCCAGGACATCTTCCATCACTTGTCATCGCGAGAGGTACGGGCTCTCTGACTGAATCTGAGGCAGGGCTGAGCTCTGTGGAGCTGGAAGGAGGAAGGGAGCTATCAATGGGATAAGACTATCAATGGCTACTAGCCATGGCACACCTCTGAGCACCAGTTGTTGGGGAGCTCAAGTGGGGAGACGCCTACTGAGCTCATTCCTGCTTGTGGGTTTCCCTTGGGGGCATCTGGTTGCCCCCTGTGAAAGCTGGATGCTGGACTCGTTGGGCCTCCTTTGGTCTGATCCTGGCTCTTACAAGCAACTCTGAGTGTGGGCCTCTTTGCTTATAGTGGGCTTGAACATCTCTGTGGCATGAAAGTAGAGCTTGGGCAGGTATCACCTTGGACAGAGTTCAGCCTTCTGTGATCTAGCTGGTACAATAGGAGCCAGCAGTTAGGTCGGTTGGCTGCTGGCTCCCAATATGACCAGTATCTTGAGAGCTTCGTGGAGGCCTGTGCCAAGGAAATGCTTGGGAGTTTCAGGAGGACCTTGGAAGGTGGTTCATTCCAGCGGGGCGAGGGTCGGTGGCCTCTCATGGTGGGAAGGGTGTCCCACCAGACCTCTTTTCTCTGTCCCAGGCCATCAAGCGCACTTTCGACAAGAAGACAGTTGACATCTTCATGCTATTCAACAGAGAGCTCTCCCTAGTCAACAAGGAGTTGAGCAAGAGGACCCCTTTCCTGCCGCCACACATGTGCCATTACTCGGGCCTGGTGCACTGGATGCGCGCTCTGCGACGGCGCATTGAGAAGCCCATGAATGTAAGGCTCTTGCTGTAAGGGCTGCAATAGACCCCAGTGGCTGGCAGGGCTGGTCCCACCATTAGGCAGAGTGAAACGTCCGCCTCGGGCGTCAGCTGCTGAGGAGCAGGTAGTGGACTTGGCTTTGCGTGCTATGCAACCTGTTCTGTTTCGTGTGAGCAGGAGTCAGCGGAGCAGGAGTGGATTAGCATGCCGTCTCCAGGCCCACCAGGATTGCATCAGACATGCTGATCACTTCATTTTCCTGCTCCGCCTCGGTCAGAACTGTTTACATAGAACTGCAGGGTTGGAAGGGACCCACAGGGGCCTGCAGGAATCACAGCTTTTGCTCCCGCGGTTGTGAGTCATTCTCCTGTTCCTGTTAGGTTAGCTTTGCTCTTTTCCTCTACCATTTTGCTCCTTTCCCCTGGCCAGGGTCCCAGGCAAGGTTCAGACCTGGCAGAGGCTAGCCCTCCCCCTGATCCTGGCTCTTGGCTTTGTTGGGTGGAGCCAGGGCATACGGTATCCGCAGGATATCCACCTTGGTATTCTGTCCCGCACTAGGGAAACAATGCTCAGTGATTTAGAGACTGTCCTGTCCTACAGTAATGCACGTCTCCTTCACATTAGTCTTGTTTTGCTTGGGCAGAGGGTGGGAAGGTATCCCTCTCCAGCCCTTCTAAGAATATTTTTTGGCGGGGGCAGCTATCTGCAGGTCAGCAAAACAACGGGCCCTTGGCATGGTCGCGGCGGCTGTTCTTTATTCATCAAGCAACCTCATCAATTTTTTTTGTCTATTTCTCAGCTATTTACCTCAATAACATCCTCCGTCTCTGAGTTCCATCTGACAGGTTTAATTATACGTTGGGTAGAAACAAAACGGCTTTTCCACCATCAATCAAACCTCCCCCCACCCGGCTCTTCGCTCTGTGCACACTTGAAAATTGAAATTGCCAAAATCCGCGTTAGGATGTAAAGGAAAGCTGCCGGTAGATCAGCTCCCTTCTGAACCTCCCTGTCCAAAACCGGCTTCTCCCCTGCCAGGAGCCTTCCCTTTATGTTGATATTAGCTGGCAAACGCCTGGACCCCGGCGCTCCCCTGCCCTGCTTCTGATGTTTGTTGTGTAATGGCGAGGTGTGCCAGTCCCTGAATGCTGCTCTTGGCAGGCAGAGGAAACAGGCACTTTCATATTCTCATTCTCTCTCTCTCTCTCTCTCTCTCTCTCTCTCTCTCTCTCTCTTTCTCTCTTTCTCAGCGTTTCTCAGGCCCAGGGTGTGTGGGATGCAAACGGTTTTGCTATGCTGTGTGGCAAGAAGCCTGCGGACAGCCAGGGCTCATGGCTTCCCACTGGGATTGCCTGATTTCTCAAGTGCTGCGGGCCAAGTTGCAAGCTGAGATGGGGGTCATCAGGCAACTGGGCACGAAGACAAAGGCACACAGGCGGGGGCGTTTGTGGCCTGGGTGGGAGGGAAGAAGCCCAGCGGGACGGGTGAATAACCAATAAGTCTGGCGGCAGAATACGGGAGGTCTAGCAAGGCTGGGAAGCAGAGTTTGCTTTGGGAGCCCTTTCTGATTTCTGTCTCTCTTTCTCTTTCCGTTCTAGAGCAGCTCTCCCCAGCCAGCTGACCTCCAGATGTTTTGGACCACAACCTCTGTCAGCCCCAGCCAACACAGGTTGTGTGATGGAAGTTGTAGTCCAAAACATCTGGAGGGCTCCAGGCTGGAGAAGGCTGTCTAGAAACCTGCTGAGGTCAGGCAAGGAAAAAGTGAAGCCACCTCTGGGGCTGCGATCTCCTGGGGGACGCGGATGCCATTAGGCAGTGGGATGCACATGCCCACCCAGTCCGTTGCCCTCACTCCCACTCCACCCTCCATGTGGCCCGCAGCTGGCAACCCACGCTACGTCACTGTTGTCACTGAACACATCAACTCAAAACCTGATTTGCACCCCACAAAGGCTCGGGTTTCTTGCAGTCTTCTTTTCACAAAGTACGTTTCCAGCCCTCCTGACTGGGTGCTTCAGAATTAGAACTCAGGACTGTGGGTGTGGAAGCAGATACTTCAAGCAACTGGGCCAGTCTGGAAGCTGAGCTCCTGCTGAACTCAGCCCACCTTCCCCTGCCATTTTGCAGGAAATCCTTGGCCCTGATAGGCTCTTGAATTGATTGATTGATTGATTGATTGATTGATTGATTGGACTTGCAGGGCTGCATTCAACTAACTTTTGCTCAGGGTAGACCCACTGAAATTAGTGGTCCATAGTTAGCCATGACCACTAATTTCAGTGGGCCTGCTCTGAGTAAAAACCAGTTGAATGTAACCCATGATCCACTTTTTGAGAAAAAGTATCACAAAGCAGTTTACAATATATAAAATAGGATTTTAAAAACCTGTACAGGATACCACATAAAGCATACAAAATGTCCATTTCATGACTGTGCCAACACCTATAACAATGAACTCCAACAGACCCCAATATGCCAGCCCTGATTTATGACCTGTTATTATTAAATTTATTACCAGCAGGTCCCAGGACAGGTTACAACAATTTACAATTCAGAATTAGAAAACAGTCACAGAAGTAGAAATTCATAGTCTCCAACCGCCCTGAAAATTGCAGGACTGTCATGAAAGCCCATAACCCAAATTATCAAGGGGCTTTCCCTTCTGTAGGGATGCGGGTGGCGCTGTGGGTTAAAGCACAGAGCCTAGGACTTGCTGATTGGAAGGTAGGCGGTTCGAATCCCCACGAAGGGGTGAGCTCCCGTTGCTCGGTCCCTGCTCCTGCCAACCTAGCAGTTCGAAAGCACGTCAAAGTGCAAGTAGATAAATAGGTACCGCTCCGGCGGGAAGGTAAACGGCATTTCCGTGCGCTGCTCTGGTTCGCCAGAAGCGGCTTAGTCATGCTGGCCACATGACCCGGAAGCTGTGCGCCGGCTCCCTCGGCCAATAAAGCGAGATGAGCGGCGCAACCCCAGAGTCGGTCACGACTGGACCTAATGGTCAGGGGTCCCCTTATCTTTCCCTTTCCCTTCTGTACAGTGTTTCATAGTGTTACTGAAAGTTCAGATGAAGCCTGCTGAATCTCAGAAGGGATGAAGTTTCACTGCTGCGGGGCCGCTGTTGAGAAGGCCCTATTATGGGTTTCCACCGGCCTCATTGTGTCCACTTGTGGTTGTCCAGAAAACACCTATAACCCTTTCCTGTTCTGATCTTGAACTTCCTCTGTGCTGCACTTTTTTTTTTTTACCTCCGCTGCTGCTACTGGAATTTACCCAGTTACTTGCACCCAGGGAATACTTTCCTGGCTATGTACATTCAAAGGAAAAGGCAAAGTTCAGAAACGAGGGGTTTGGAACATGCCTTTTGGTAGACAGCGTCCCGGGGGAAGAATGATACGTGCGTCAGCACATATGTTTTGGATCTGATTCCTTCTGATCACGCAGCTCCCCTTGCAGTATTATTTAGCATGGGATTTCCCAGCTGCTGACAGGTAGGGATCTGTTCACACATGAATGGAACGCAGCTGCTGCTTTTGCGGTGAGGCTTGCCAAGTCTGGACAGAACATTCTAGCTCAGAGAATGGGCCGCCTTTGATACAGGAGCGCCATTTTCCTTGGGTAGGGAGATGAGGGCAGTCTTGGGGTCACCTTGTTTCAAGGAAGTATGGGGAGGAGAAGACACATTATTCCACAACAGGTTTTGTTCCTGCCAGGAGTGCCAATGTGGGTGCTCAGACCTGTGGGTGCCATGCAGCATGCTTGGCCCTGGCACTGAAATTTGTGGGTGCCCGGGCACTCAGGGCCCGAGGGAGTTGGCACTTATGGTTACCGTATTTATGCCAGGGGAGTAAGTAACTTTGGAGAACAGCCCAGTAGGGCATGGATTGAAACTTCACCCCATGCTGTGATCCTTTGGGGTCTGTTGCATGCGGGGAAAGGGTTCAATGCTTGCCACTTTGCTGCACTCCTAACCCCTGCTCTGTTGCATTTTAGGAGTGGGGAGAAAGAAAAAAACGGATATAAAGCCAACGCTATTAGGGAAGGCTTAAAGTGATAGAGTTGATTCCTAGAGAACTGAGGCTATAGAGAAGGAAATGGCTACGGCAATCTATACAGCCAGAATAACAACACAGTAGGTCATCAACACCTGGGGAAATTGTGCAGCTGAGTTTAAAAAAATAAGTTGGATTTTATTAGCACTGAGCAGGGGAAAGGCAAGAGGGGGATTTTTGTTCGCAGCGCTGTGCAAATGCCCTTTGAGTGAACAAAGTGGCTGTTCCACAGTCAGTGTCCAGTTTGGAAGCAGGCCAAGCCGTCCCTTCTCTGCTGGGTCCTTCTTGAAGGCCACCGGCGTTAACACCCTGGCCCACGGCATCGTTTCCTGAGCGTTGGCTGGGAGACCATCACGCTGGGGGAACCAACAAGTGGTGCCTGATTCAGCTTTGCTAATGACAAAAGCTTCTTAAAAGCTTTTTATATTTTTTATTTTGGCACTAATAATTGGCCCAATTTTTCTAGGTGACATATGTTGTTTTCTTTAGTACACCCACCGGAAAGAGTTTAATGGGCAACCAGGATTTTATTTTCCCGTTTCGTTTGTGCCCACCGTTGACCCAAGTAGCGAACTAATGTTCTAGCTGAGCTCAAGACTGGGGGATGGATCCTGGGGGAGGAAGGAAAGAGGGGGGCGGGCGTGAAAAGCAGGTGAGCCTCAAAATCATCAGCTGCTCCGCTAGCATTCCCTCCTTCCGACTTGCAAAGACCAGGGTGTGTGCTGTGATAATTAAGTTAATATTACCCCTTTCCCAGTTAGGCATAGTCACATGCACTCTTCCAGTGCAAGAGGGGAGCCTGACTACAGGTAGAGAACCAGGACGCTGTGTTTTACTATGGTGAGAAATGGTGGTTGCCAACTTACCGTATTTCTGTGCTTAGGAGAACATGGATCTGCCGGAACATTTTAAGTGAACAGAAGAGGCAGAGCATCAGTCCCTGATGGCCTCTCGGGTGATGGAAAAGACCCTGTGCCCCAGATGCTTCTTCACATAGTGCACAGTTAAACTGTGGAACTCCCTGCCACAGGAGGCAGCAACGGCCACGAGCTAGAATGGCTTTAAAAGGGGGTTAGACAAATTCATGGAGCATAAGGCTCTTGGTGACTACTAGCCAGGGTGGCTATGTCCTGTCTTTGCTGTCGGAGGCGATATACCTCTGAATGCCAGTCAGTTGCTGGGGATTAATAATAATAATAATAATAATAAATTTTTATTTATATCCTGCCCTTCCCAGCCGAGGCCAGGCTCAGGGCGGCTAACAACAATAAAATAATACAACATACAAAAATCATTTCATTAAAAAATTACTTCAAATCAAATTGATGGAAACCATTGGGCTAGAGTTCTGTGAAGATTGCCAAAAGAGGGAGTCAGGCTGTGCCCTGGCCAAAGGCTTGGCGGAACAGCTCTGTCTTGCAGGCCCTGCGGAAAGATGTCAAGTCCCGCAGGGCCCTAATCTCTAGTGGCAGAGCGTTCCACCAGATCGGAGCCACAGCCGAAAAAGCCCTGGCTCTGGTTGAGGCCAGCCTAACCTCTCTGTTGCCTGGGACCTCCAAGATGTTTTTGTTTGAAGATCGTAAGTTCCTCTGTGGGGCATACCAGGAGAGGCGGTACCGTAGGTACGAGGGATTACATGTAGGGAGAGTGCTGTTGTGTTCTGGTCCCGCTTGCCAGTTTCCTACAGACACATTTTGGGGCCCCATGAGAACAGGATGCTAGACTAGGATGTTGGCCTGATTCAGTTGGGTTCTTCTTACGTTGGAGAGCCACTCCTGCTCAGAATGGATGGGCAAATCCCTGGGCCTGCATCTTCAGCATGTGAGAAGCTTAGCTGTCCCTCACCCTGCACACGGGTGGCGCTGTGGGTTAAACCACAGAGCCTAGGACTTGCTGATCAGAAGGTCGGCGGTTCTAATCCCCGCAATGGGGTGAGCTCCCGTTGCTTGGTCCCTGCTCCTGCCCACCTAGCAGTTCGAAAGCACGTCAAAGTGCAAGTAGATAAATAGGTACCGCTCCGGTGGGAAGGTAAACGGTGTTTCCGTGCACTGCTCTGGTTCGCCAGAAACAGCTTAGTCCTGCTGGCCACATCACCCGGAAGCTGTACGCCGGCTCCCTCGGCCAGTAAAGCGAGATGAGCACCGCAACCCCAGAGTCGGCCACCACTGGACCTAATGGTCAGGGGTCCCTTTACCTTTAACCCTGCACACCTGGCTGGCCATCTTTGCAAGGACGAGCGGTGTGTCTGTTGCCTCCCGGGAGCTGCCTTGCGTGGCTCCTGAGCAGGGCCCTCTCCTCCCCTCCCTGGCAGTGCCTCACCAAGGCCCACTTCATCCCCCACATTGGGACCGGAGAAGAGAGCTTCCAGACCTACCAGCTGCTCATCCAGGCCATGGACGAGATTGAGCGGAAGACCTTCCACGAATGGACCCAGACCCTGGACAAGGACAGCCTGAAGCGCCTGGACACCCCTCTCCTCATTTTGAGCACGGAGAAATCCGGGATGCTAGACATCAATTTTGACAAGTGAGCCAGCTGATTGGTGGGGGGGGGGGACGGACGGACCTTGCACCGTGGAGCCTGGGCATGTCCTGGGAGGCCGGACGCCCCTCCCACCCCCTTGTGCCTCTGTCCCTTCTCTTTCCAGGCATTTGCTGAAATTATTTGTGGAAATCCACTACTGGGAAAGGGTGCTCTTTGAGATCCCCCACTACGTGGTCGAGGTTTACGAAAGGAAGGAGGACCTGCGCAACCTGAGGGAGAACCTGCTGCTGGTGGCGCGGGACTATAACAGGTACGCTGCCCATTTCGGGAGGGCGATTGCTAGCTTCCGCCCTCGTCATTTGCAGATTCTTTAGCTGTGATTCCTGCATTTTGGGGGGGTTGGACTAAATTACCCCTTGCTGCCCCTTCCAGTTCTACAGTTCTGTGGAATAGAACAAGTGAATTTCACAAACGCCGGTGCCTCTCGCCTTACAGCCAGCCAAGGCTAATTTGTCCTCCCTGCCTACTGCAATCAGTGGCCTGGCTTATGCCACTTAGGACAGAAGGCAGCTGCTTTTTTGAGTCTCTGGTTAACACGCGACTGGATGGCAGTTAACAACCAGAGGCACCTTTTAGCCGCTCCTCCCACGCCCATCTGAATGCCCCCCCCCATTGCTTTGGAAAGGATTTGAATGTTATGATTTGTAAAGGGCCTGGCACTGTGCAAAGATGGCGGCGTTCCTTTGTTTTGTGGAAATGTTTCCAGGTGTCTGTCCAGGTGCAGGGCGGGGGAGTGGGGCTCTGGGCCCTCGAAGCTTTGACCTCAAAGGCCAGAGCTGACCCCGTGGTCCATTCATAGCACCTCCTCTTGTCTCACTAAAGGAATTCTCCTTCAGTGGAGGGTGGTATCCGTATACAGTGGTACCTTGGGTTACATACGCTCCAGGTTACATACGCTTCAGATTACAGACTCCGCTAACCCAGAAATAGTGCTTCAGGTTAAGAACTTTGCTTCAGGATGAGAACAGAAATCGCGCAGCAGCAGCAGGAGGCCCCATTAGCTAAAGTGGTGCTTCAGGTTAAGAACAGTTTCAGGTTAAGAATGGACCTCTGGAACGAATTAAGTACTTAACCTGAGGTACCACTGTATGTGTTTTAGATTCCACTTGATTTTGTAGACAGGGCTATGCAAAACAGACTTGGGGGCTTCATCCTTTCCCCCCTGCCCCCAGTTCATGCTCCCTCTGAAGCCCTCAGTCTGCAACAGCGGCCTGGCTGGACCATTCTCCTTAGGGAGGAACGGGGCTAAAACAAACTTGAGGCACACAGAAAAGTCATTTGGGAGGCCTGGGGTGAGCTCTCCCACCTGGGCAATGGAAAACTCCCCGTTCTTCCTGCTTCTGTTTCCTGGGAGGGAGGACATCCCACCGTCCTCCTCCTCCTTGCCTGGCTCATGATGGTCCAAGGGTTGCTGTGTTGGCAACGTACAGAAGCAATGCCTGCAGCCCCCCACCCCGAACCCAAGTGTTGCTACTGTCGCCTCTCCTGCCGCAGGAGGGTTCAGTTCCTCCCGCCACCCCAACTCCCACATGCTCTGATGGGTGGTTGCGGGGGGGGGGGCTGATCAGGAGGTTCCTGCAGCATCAGCCTCGCTTCCATATTATGGCGTCGCTGCGTTCATAAGGCAATCAGAAGAGCGGTTTGCTTCCTGACTAAGATTTCCGAAGGTGTGTTGGGCAAGGAGGGGGCTTTCTCTCCCTCCCCCCTTTTGCTTTGCCACAGTCTCCTTTTTGAAGTGTGACACGGAGGCGTTTCTCTGCAGAGAAAGTGTTGTTTGAAACGAGCTTTGTCTTGGCAGCTGTATTTTTATCATGACACAAGTGTAAGCATTTCTTTTGTGCTAGCTTTTTCCCCACTTGGGAATTAATTGGAGACCAAGCTGGTGCGGCGGGAGAGAAATGGGCAGCATTCAATCCCTCTTTCTCATCAAACTCTCCCGGTTAGCTCAGGGAAGGCTGCCTGAGACCATCCTGTGCGCTGGGCTTTTATTTGGTTCAGCATTCAGACGCAAGAGGCTTTTAAGATACACACAGGAGAGAATCGCGCCCGCGAATCCCCCAGGTTAATTAGTCTGGGATAAAGACCACCTCCTCATTCTCTATTAACAATCACCAATGCAGACAAGAATAAATGACAGTTTGCCCTAAATAGGGACTGAAACTGTGCGTGCAATTCTACTTAGCGAAGGCTATGAGTAAAAGGTAAAGGAAAGGTTTGGATTGCCAGTTCACATTACGTAGCGATGGCCACCAGGTCAGACAGTTTTAAAAAGGAATTAGATGAATTCAAGGAGCAGTCAAAGCGCTGTTAGGCGTGATGGCTATGTGGAACACCCATGTTCAAGGGCAGTCTATATCGGAATAACATTGGTTCTGAGGAGCAACAGTTGGGAAGGTCTGCTGTCTTCATGCTCCTGCTTGTGGGTTGGCTGTACTGGGAAATGGGAAGCGGGACTATGGGGTCCATTGGTCTGATCCAGCAGCCGGGCTCTCTGACAGCATTCTTTTTTTATATATATAAAATATTTTTTATTAATTTTTAGCATACAAATTTTTTTAAGACATACCACACAAATTATTATACATATGTCCTTGTTTGGATTTCCTTCAGCATCTCTGATCGCCTTGATTATTTCTCCTGCAATTCTTAACTTAATATTGCCTTTACCTTTTCTAACAAATCATTTCTCCCTTTCCATTTTTACAATATTTCTTAAATTACTCCTCACAGGACTCCTTGTAGTCCTACAAACGTAATCTGATCATCACAAATACTTTTCAGATACTCAGTAAATTTAGTCCAGTCTTCGGTAAACCTCTGGTCTCGCCGGTCTCGGATCCTTCCTGTTGGCTTGTCTAACTCTGCGTAGTCCATCAATTTCATCCTCCATTCTTCTAATGTTGGTAGTTCTTCTTGCTTCCATTTTTGGGCCAATAATATTCTTGCTGACAGCATTCTTAAGGGAACATGAATATATGTCCATAGAGATTTGTGCCAGTCCCGCCTCAGAGACCTGCAATCACAATGATTTAGGGCAAATCAGGTGCACCTGGAAGGATCCATCATGATGCGGATGATACCTGCTGCTCACCCTCAGAAGGTCCCAGAGTGGGTTACAGTAACACAAACAGCACAGTCCAGAACCACATAAAAGCAACCCCAGATGCAAAGACAATTACCGTATTTTTTGCACCATAACACTCACTTTTTTTTCTCCTAGAAAGTAAGGGGAAATGTCTGTGCGTGTTATGGAGGAAATGCCTATGGGTGGCATGCCTACAGATTTTCCTCCTCTAAAAACTACGTGCGTGTTATGGTCGGGTGCGTGTTATAGAGCGAAAAATACGGTATGCACTAACGAAGAGGGTTCAGGTAGATCGCAAAAATACTTTTCGGCCGTCAGGGGCTAGGTCTTTGCAACCTTTTGGCCGGTTTGGTGGGGAAGGAAGGGCTGCTTCTGTGGATGGGTCTCATCCATCTCCCCCTGCCGCCCCTGGTGCACAGGATCATCAGCATGCTGTCTGCGGAGGAGAGGGGCCTCTTCCGGGAACGCATCCGCTACCTGGACAGGAAGATCCAGCCTGGCCTGAAGAAGCTGCTCTGGTCCCTCAAAGGAGCAAGCACCGTCTTTATATCGGAATGCCGGCTGCACGCCAGCAAGGTCAGGCTCAGGGGCGTCTTACCCACAGACAGATTTTGTGCCAGATTTTGGAGGGCGCCACAGGCTGAGTGTCTGGGAAGGAGAGTCAGGGTGTGCTCCTTTCCCCACTCTGGGGCAGCCTGCTCCTCTCCTCTCAGCCACCCATCGGAGCGTGCTGCGTCCGGCTCAGGGAAGCCCCTTTGCGTCCCCTCCTGCTGGGGCTGCCTGGGCACCTGGCAGGTGCAATCGGGGAGGGCACAGGGTGAGGCAGGCGTGTCTCTCCCACCCCTCTCTGGCTGCGTCGCTGCTTGCGCGCCTCCCTGCGGAGTTTGTGAGCAGAGCAGGGAAGCGCCCTGTGCAATCCTGGCACCGAGTGTGGATGGGACAGCTGCTGGGGCAGGTAAGGGGCACTGGGCACTTAGAGGGAGGCTTCGCGGGAGGGCGCGGGAGGCTGTCTGGGCTGCGATCCAGGTGCCTCTTATTAAAAATCCCCCCCAAAAGGTCAACAACTCTGGGAAATGGGGGGTGTGTGTGTTGTGCCGGAGAGATATTTGCACCATGGCACCGGATATGCTTAAGACGGCCCTGGTCAGGCTGCTTTCTGCCCTGGGGTGCTGGGGACCCTGCAGGCCGCTGAAGGTCTTCCCTTCCCAGACCTCTGAGGGGCAAGGGGGTGGGCAATGGAATGCACACTTTAAAGGGAAGGGGGTTGACTCAGCGACTGCTTGCCCGCTGGCAGAGGTGACTTATTCCCCCCGCCCCAAATCTGTGCACCTTACATGTACTCTGGGCTTCTTTGAATATTGTGCTCAGATCCACCACTTTCCTCTGGAGAAAACTGCTCTTCACCGCTCAGTTGGAGCAAATGGCAATTTGAGTTTCCCCCTGATTGCCATTTGCTCCAATCTATAGCTAAAGAACAGGGTTTCCTTTGGAAAGGAGCGGAGCAAGGAGTTAAGACCCATGCTTTCTAGGCAGGGCACAAGTGAAGTTTGGACGAGCTCCTGATTGTGAGGCAGTTCTCTGGGCTTCCTCTCTGCTGCAGAGAGAACTTCTAAAAAGGAGCCAAAGCCCCTCCCCCCCCACTTGGCCAGCCCCTCTTGTTGCTGTGCCCTCTTGTCTGAAGTCTTTCCCCACCCCCACAGTTATCCTCTGGTTGCCACCCCTCCTGTCCCCCACCTCTGGTGACTGTGGCTTCCTGTGGTGTTATCACAGTGGCGTGAACATCTGGGCCTATTGGGTTGTTTTTTTAATTTTTATTATGTATTTTGTGGTTTTAGATATTGATTTTATTCTGTGCACCGCCCTGAAACCCCTGGGTATAGGGTGGTATATAAATTCAATTCATCATCATCATCATCTGCAGGCAGGGGATGACGACAAAGGGGGACAAGTCCTCTCTCCCCAGATGAGCCACAGCCCCCAGATACCCACCTTTCCATCTTCCTACTGTTAATATTATTATTACTGTTATTTTAAATGCATGTTTAGCATCTGTAGAACCTGGGTGATATGAGGCCAAATGTACAGGCACTATTCGTGTGAGAAAAAAGCCTTCAAATGTTTTAATTTCTCCCCCTCTCGGCAAAATCCCTGCGGAAGTCCCTACCTGGCAGTGCTGCGATGTGCGGCTGCCCATTTCCCTTCTGCTCTTTTCCTCGTGGCTCCAGGGCTGGAGGAGGATTTCCCCGGGCCTCTCCTAATGCAGCAAGGAGGCTGGTCTCTGCACTAGGCATATGGGTTTGGTGCCTCTTCCAGCGCTAAGTCTGCCCCACTTTCCCCTCCTGAACCTACTTAAGTCTCTTCCTTCCCCCTCCCTCTGGCTTTCCCACACAGGTGCAGAACATTGTGAATGAATACAAGGCCTCCACCTTGGCCATCGCCCGCAAGGCCCAGCAGATAAGCGAGGCTTTTCTGGTGCGCATCACTGGCAAAAGGGTCTACAACGACCTGGAGTTTGAGGAGGACCAAGAGGACCACCGGGACTTGGTGCAGAAGAAACTGGTCGCCATCCACGAAGAGTGCATTGATATCATGCGGCAGACATACGAAGTCTTTAAGAACGATGGGCCAGAGGTGAGGAGGCCAGGCAGCCTCGTTCGGAGTGCTTTGGAAAGAGCTGAAAGACGCTGAAGGGAAGTGAAGCACACTGTGTGTTTGATTCCTGTATCTGCCAGCAGGTGGTGCTGTTGCTCCCCTTAGCTTTGTTGCGAGCTTTGTTGTGGAATGACAGTCCCAGCAGAGGCCGTGACATTTCGCTGAAGTGCTGAGCGTGCATATGGAGGAAGGTGGGGCTGTCTGGGCATTGGGCCAGCTGTTCCCTCATTAACAGGCTCCGCTTGTCCTTGGCATCCCTGGGCAAAGTTGCTTCCAGAGGGACTCAGGGGCACAACTGACATGCTTGATCCTAGAAAGAGTGAACATTTCCCCACTTGTCCCTCCTCCCCCTCCCCCTGCCCCCAGGTCCACCAGCACTGGTACAACTACACCACGAAGATGGACAGGATGATGGAAGATGCCCTGCGCCTCAATGTCAAGTGGTCCCTGATGGAGCTCTCCAAAGCCATCAATGGCGACGGCAAGAGCAGCCCCAACCCCCTCTTCAGGGTGAAGGTGATTCTGCAGGACAACTATCCAGGCCAGACCCCTCAGGTGAGCCTCTTGCCGCCTCCCACCTCGGCCTGACCCTAAGCTCTTCAGGGAAGCTGCTCCGAAGCCCCACATCTCGCCATTCACGTATTTTAATTTTGAAATGCAGGACCCCAGTGTCATGCCGCAAATTAATTGCAGGGTGGGAAGAATGTGTGTGGGTGCCGCTGCGTCACATTTTGCAATTGCACGTGATGATTATGGTGAAATAAGCACTTGCTGATTTTAAAAAAAAAATTACCAGGAGATTTTCTTTCTGCTCAGGTCCCAACCCTAGCCTGGGGCTCTGGGGTGGAGAGTGATGCTCAGCGCTTCTTCTCTCTTTTATATATATATATATTTATTGATTTTAACATATAAATTATAAAATGTACCACAAAACTTAGCACTTATACAATCTTTTTAGACGTCCATCAGCACCTCTGATGATCCACTGTTTTAACCACTTCTGATGCATTTCTTAACTTTATATTGCCTTTACATCTCTTAACAAATCATCCTTCCCCTTCTCCATTTTTGCAATACTTCCAATAATACTCCTCACAAAACTTCTTGCAAACCTACACACGTTGTCTGATCTTCACAAATACTTTTCAAGTAGTCCGTAAATTTACTCCAGTCTTCCGTGAATTTATGGTCCTGCTGGTTTCGAATCCTTCCTGTTAGTTTATCTAGTTCTGCATAGTCCACTAACTTCATCCTCCATTCTTCAGTCATCAGTAATCAGCACTTCTTCTCTAGGGAGTTTGCTTTAGGGTTCTTCCCCCTTCCTGCTGACCTGTTCCCTTTGGCTTCTGCAGGTGGAGTTTTCTCCAACGCTCGCCCAGCTGGCCAGCATGGTCAATGACATCAGCACCCACCTGATCACCAGCATCTCCGTCTTCCGCCACCTCCCAGAGATCCTCGTCAGGCGCAAGTTTCCCCGGGACCCCATCTACCTCCTCGTGGGTAAGGAGGCTGCTTTGGCTTGAAGGCGTTGTCCAGGCAGCTCAAATTGTCGGTTCTTCACAGACAGGCCTTCTTTGGGGCTTCTGTCCCTCTCCCATGCCAGGTCTGAGGCCACCGGGCCACCTCCTCTCACATTCAAAGCTTGCATCAAACTAAGCCCACCAGGACTGGGTGCTTCCGAGCCCAGCCAGGAATGACAGTCAATTCCAAAATCTTATTCAGTTACTTATTTCATACCTTATTTCAGGATTTCTTAACCCCACCCTTCAGCCAGGTTGCTGAGATGGCTTAAAAAACAGAATAAAAACAACGGGTTATATCCAATGTGATGCCAAGTAATGTGTTTAGTCGGCACAAGGATTTATGCTTGTTCAATGGAACTTGCCCCTCCTTCATGCCCCCTAAATCTGTTCTAGGGGTTCTGCGATTCCTCTGGGGGTGGGGATTTTGGAGAGGAGGGTTGCATAAATGTAAATCCTCGCACTGATGAGACGCCTTGGTTGGAGACTGCCTAATAAAAGCAGATAAAGGCATGCTAAAGGCAGGATAATTGTAGAAGACCTGAATAAGCCGGTGAGCAGGGCAAAAACTATCTAAAAGCCTGGGAGAAAGCCTTTCAGGGGGAAAAAACCCCAATGGTTCAGTCTCGCCTTGGATATTGGTTGTCTCCAAGTGGCTTTAACTCCCCCATCACACTTGGAGACATTCGTACACACAAGCAGAAACACCTTTCGGATAAAGCCGACTGTTTTGCCTGTGATTGGTGCTGAAATGACATCGGAGGAAGCACCGGGTGAGCCTCTCTGAGGGCAGCATTCAATCATAATCATCAGGAAATGACATGCTTCTTACCCTCTGTATAGAGAACATTTGCATAAACATGGTAGATGCCAGGCCCAAGAGCTGATGGGCCTGGAGATGCAAAATGGGTGGCAGTTCCTGGGATTCGAACCCCAGTCTCCTAGGTCCTAGGCCATGGGTAGGCAAACTAAGGCCCATGGGCTGGATCTGGCCCAATCGCCTTCTCAATCTGGCCCGCAGACGGTCCGGGAATCAGTGTGTTTTTACATGAGTAGAATGTGTGCTTTTATTTAAAAGGCATCTCTGGGTTATTTGTGGGGCATAGGAATTCGTTCATTGCCCTCCCAAAATACAGTCTGGCCTCCCACAAGATCTCCACCACACCCCCTCCACCAATCCTCTTTGCCTCTTGATCTCTGCCTAAAATGGGGAGGGAGGAATGGTGTGCAAATGGCATTAAACGGAAGGACAGTATAAGGGGTTTGGAGATGCCCAGAGCATGATTAAACAAAGCAGTGATTTGTGGAGTGCATTTTGTGGGGGCGACGGGATGGGTTTTTAGTAGCTGCGGAGTTTGTTAGTTTTGAGCTGGGAAGGGGGCTGAGCCAAGCTGGCCTTAGCTCGGGAGTCATTACATGGTCTTTAGCAGTCCTTGCGTAGTGCAGCTGGCAAGCCAAGGAGAGCTGTGGAATTTGCAAGGGGTTGCAGTCAAGGAGAGAGCGAGGAGGGCGAGAGGTGCACTCTGAACTCCAGCCACGTATGAACCGACTGCGCACACAAGCTTTCGGCTCACCTCCTCCTGGCTTTTGTCTCCTTCTCCTCTTCTCCCCCGCCCTTCCCGCCGCTTCCTTCAGCCTCTTTTCTGGGCTGAGTCCCAGGAAGACTTGGGTGTTATTCTGCCGTTGCTGCTTTCCCTTACCTCCCCTCCCCACCTTCCTCGCAGATGCTCGCACATTAGGCTTGTTTGTGTCGCCATGTGTGATTCATGGTGCTGGTTTTGCATCTCCTGGAAGCTCTGCGGGAAGTCTGGGTAGTTAGGTGACGCTTGAGTAATAGAAGACCTGTGCGGGAGGTTCAGGCTGAGCCGGGCGCCTTCCCCCGTATGCCGGAAAAGGGGTCAGGGAAAGAAGGTGCCTTTGGCTCGCACCTGATAATTGCTCCCAGCTTCTGCTAAAACAGCCTTTGCCAAGCTGGTGCCCCCTGGATGTCTTGTATCGCAACTGCCATCAGTTCCCCAGCAACAGAGGGCACCAGCTCTGCAAAGGATGCTGTAAAAGAAAGCCTGTAGGGCTTGTTTTCCTGGTGGTTTGTGAAGCTTGCAGGGGAGAGGATGATGATAGCCAGATACCAGAAGGGCTGTCACATGGGAAAAGCTCGTTTTCTTCTGCTTTGGAGAGTAGGACCCGAACAATTGCAGGGGGTTGGACTAGATGGCCCTTGGGTCCCTTCCAACTCCAAAGATTCTATGATTCAACGGATTCAAATTCCAAGAAATGACACTGCGATTAAATGTTAGGAAGAACTTTCTGACGTTAGGAGCTGTTCAACAGTGGAATGGACTCCTTCCTTTATTGGAGGTTTTTAAGCAGAGGTTGGATGGCCACCTGCCAGGGATTCTTGAGCTGTGATTCCTGCATTGCAGGGGGTTGGACTAGGTGGTCCCTTCCACCTCTATGATTCTATGAGTCCTTGGAAGACACCAGAGCACTGTATCACAGAAGGCGAGGATGATTCAGGAAACTGTGTCATCACCCCCTTTGCCACTGGACAGGGTGGCCTACCAGTTGTGCAGCTTCTGTCCTCCTGCAGCAGCTGGGAGACGGGGGGCCACAGTGCAGAAGGAAAGGGTTAACTCTGCCCCCTCTGCTGCCACCAGGGCCCTGATCCAGATTAGGCTCCTCCCTTGTGTTGTATGGAGGAGGCCCGTCCTATTACCTGCCCTGAATCCGCTGCCCATCCATGCTGGTTCTAGTATTCTCAGAGTGGGAATGTTGTCTTGTTCCTTCAGCCCACCATTTTTATTTAAACAAAAAAACCCCAAACCTATTTTAAGGCATTGCTACTTTTGTCATTTTTAAAAAACTTTTCAGTATATGAATCATATCATAACATATTGTCCTTTTTTTTTTAGCGGTATGGTTTGTTTTTGTTTTTTTATAGATATTTATTGAAGTTTTCAAAAAATAGAGAAAAAACAAAAAAACAATAAAAAACACATAAAATTTACATTCCTTACTTTCAATAACATATTTCCTTGACTTCCCCACACCTCCCCTTCTTGTATTCCAGTTCCAATTTTTAGCTCAGTAAGTTCTTGTCCTCAAATTTTACCTTATTATATTTAATTCATTTTAGTTAACCAATTTTAACTTATAAACCTCAGTCTTTATACATCAGTACTTATTCTTAAAAATCTTTTTCTAAGGTCGACCCCAATTCCCTTCCACGAATTCCCCATTTTTATATTAGTAGCAAAACAGAATAAAAAGAAACAGAGTATAATTGTACACCCTTTGGATTCCCAAAGCCCCCCCCTTTCCCGGTTTTGAACCCCAACAAATGTCCATCAGTCTATCTGCTGTCAGCCTGGTGACCTCACGTCCGAGGCTCTTAATTCTCTCTCAATTCCTCTCTGCCGGTTTTTTTGATAGTCCTTTGTATTAGACACCAAATCTCGAAGAAGCTCTGTCCCAATAAGGTCCATGTTTCTTCCAGCCAGACCTCCATATTTAAAAGTGGAGCCGAAATCTTGTTTCTTGCTTCTCTTAAGTCCAAATGTCCCCAAAGCTCCAGTTTCCACTTTAGCCAGGTTTGTAATCCATAGGTCTTCAGATCTCCACATGAGGAGATCTGTCCATTCTCCATTCTTCAATTCAAACCAAATTTTCATCATCCTGTTCTTATTTTCCTTTGTATCCATCTTAACAGGCCTCTGGCTCTCCTTAATCATCTGTGACATTATAGCTCCTCCTTCCTTTTCCTTCAAATCATCACATATCTCTTTCCTCACATTCTCAAATTTCTCAGATTTCTTTTCTTGTTCAGCTGCAGAGATTTTTAATTCAGCTGCAAAAACTTTTTGTTCAGCTGCAAAGACTTGAGTCAAGTCCCTTCCAGGCTCAGTAGTTTTATTTACTGTTTCATTCAATATTCAATGTAACATTTGTAGCCAAAACATCACTTTGTTCTTGTAACTTTCCCAAGAGAAAAAAAGTCCTCTCCAGTTCAGCCAGTATTTTTCCACTTACAGCCATTCTTGTAATGTCCCTGAACCCCCTCTAGAGGAGTTCTGGTTTCTTAGTATCTTCCAGTTCCAACCCAAAAGTCAAATTAGCCTTTTCTTCTTTATTTTTAACAATTTATTACCAAATTGTAACAAATATAACCAGCAAAGACAACAGAAACAAAGTTCTCCTTTTTCCCCAACTTTGACAGCTAGTTTGACAGCTGTCAAAGTCTTCTATATCTCTTCAGCAGGCTCTCTCACCGATCGCTCCCGGGTCCTGGGGGAGGGGTGACAATTCCGCTCTCAATATTAGCTCTTATCCTCCAGCAAAATCACTTATATTGCCAAAACGTGGAGTTAATTGCTTTTATCCACTAAAGAGAAAGGTGTTCTCTCAACCTTAGTTATCAAATCCTTGCTTTAAGATGTTTACAAGGCGGGTAGACGGACTTCCTCTTTGTGCCTTCCCCGGTCGTACCTAATTCCCAAGAAAAAATTTCCCTTTTTAAGTCCAATTTCCGTATTACACACGGGTTGTTACTTTTAGTCCAAATGTTCAGAGAAAGAAGTCAGCGCTCTCCGTCCATGGCATGCGGCTTCACTCAGTAGGGGAAGCAGTCGACTCTCAGCACCGCACCGCTCTCCGTCCCCCGTTCCGAAGCCTTTAAAAAGGCTCCTTCGCGGGTCGGGGGGCGCAAATGGTGCCCGCTGAGTCACCAGGTCCACAGGCTTCAGCGCCTGTGGTTTCTGAGGGTCCCCGCGTCGCCGCGGCGGCAGAACCCGACCCCTACTAAGCCGATTCCCTCCGGAGCTCGGAGGGAATCCGCCATTAGATGATGGCGCTAACCCGGAAGTCTGGTTTGCTGCCTTATGTGGATATAGTTCAGAAAAGCAGTTTGTAAATATTTTAAATAAATATATTTGATCATGCTTTCTACTAATTTACCCAATAAATCCTGAATTACTTCTCCTCCTCCTCCTCCTCCTCCTCCTCCTTCTTCTTTTAAAAGGAGCCGACTTTGGCTACTTTCAAAGCCTCTTGTTTGGAGGCCAATTTTAGTTAGAAGTTGTACATTTTGTGAGAGGTTCAGCAGTGTCGCCTTTGAGTTCCTTAAGAAATCCTGGGGTGGGTGCTACGGGGGCTTGTGGCATGGCTAATTTTGATGGCATGGGCCCTTCTCATCTCCATTCTGCCTGAGGTTGAATGGAAAACAACATAGCGAAACTGACTTGCGAGGTGGTGTGTTGTTCGATAGGAGATTGAGTGTTTGGGTGGGGGGAGGCTTGTTTAATTTCATTGTACACAGGTTGTACAATGACAGTAAAGGTATTATTATTATTAGATGCCTGGAAAGCATGACCTTGGTCCAGGAGGACTGGTTGCTTGACTGCCAGGAGCTGATGGCCTCGGCGTGGAGTTTGCTGGTGTCGCTGTCATGACAGCATCACAGATTTCTTCTTTATCCTCCCCCAGAGCGGGACGAGGACATAAAGAAAATCCAGTCGCAGATCAGCGCCGGCATGCAGTCCAACGCGACACACCTCCAGGCGTACCTGAAGACCTGGGATGTGTACCGCGAGATTTGGGAGGTCAACAAGGATGCCTTCATCAACCGCTACCGGCACCTCAACCCCCTGGTGTCGTCTTTCGATGCGGACACTGCTAGGTAAGAGGGTTTGAGGATAAACCTATAAAGGGCTCTTTGGAACGCCCCACGTTCAGAGGTGAGGGGGTCAACAACGATGCTCGCAGCCCAACAAGAGGAGAGGATTGTTCCCTTCATGCCCTGCGTGAGCCACTAAGATTGCGCCATCAGCTTTCCACCTGGAAAGTCCAGCCGGATCTCGTTCTCGGCTCTTGAGCCTGCAGACTGCAAGGCAGGATCAATACAATAGAAGTTGGCATTTGGGCAAATCCATAGGCACAGCAGGTGCAAATGCGGTTGCGCCAAAGAACTTCGCCAATGAAAGACCGTATGGAAGAAAGGCAGGGCTGTGCTTTGAAGGAGAAATGAAAGGGACCAGAAGACGGGGGGTGGGGAAGGGGGTTGTGATTCAGGAGGCAAAGGTTTGAGAGCTCCACTGAGAGGGCTGTGTAACTAGCAGGGGCCAGTCACCTGCTGGAAAGGTGGAATTTCCCCTTGCAGGCATATAGGGCCAAGGTTTCTCGTTCAGGGCCTGCTATCTCTCAGTTGCCAGTAGTACACCTGGCTTGATAGCAGTGCATATGGAAAGGATCTTGGGGTCTTAGCAGAACACAAGGTGAACATGAGTCAACAATGTGATGCATCCACAAAAAAGCTAATGCTATCCTAGGCTAGTATCCAGGTCAAGGGAAGTAATGTTGTTGTTGTCGTTTAGTCATGTCCAACTCTTTGTGATACCCTGGACCAGAGCACGCCAAGCACTTCTGTCTTCCACTGCCTCCAGCAGTTTGGTCAAACTCGTGTTTGTAGCTCGTGTTGAGAGCCAGTGTGGTGTAGTGGTTAAGAGCAATAGTCTCGTAATCTGGGGAACCGGGTTCGCGTCTCCGCTCCTCCACATGCAGCTGCTGGGTGACCTTGGGCGAGTCACACTTCTCTGAAGTCTCTCAGCCTCACTCACCTCACAGAGTGTTTGTTGTGGGGTAGGAAGGGAAAGGAGAATGTTAGCCGCTTTGAGACTCCTTCGGGTAGTGATAAAGCGGGATATCAAATCCAAATCCAAACTCTTCGAGAATACTGTCCCACCATCTCGTCCTCCGTCGTCCCCTTCTCCTTGTGCCCTCCATCTTTCCCAACATCAGGGTCTTTTCCAGGGAGTCTTCTCTTCTCATGAGGAGGCCAAAGTCTTGGAGCCTCAGCTTCAGGATCTGTCCTTCCAGTGAGCACTCAGGGCTGATTTCCTTCAGAATGGATAGGTTGGATCTTCTTGCAGTCCATGGGACTCTCAAGAGTCTCTTCCAGCACCAGAATTCAAAAGCATCAATTCTTCGGCGATCAGCCTAGTACCGGTTTATTTGGTCTTGGTCAGATGCCACCTGGAGTCCTGTGTCTAGTTCTGGGCACCACAATTTAAGAAGGCTATTGATAAGCTAGAATGGGTACAGAAGACGGTGACCAAGATGATCAGGGGACTGGAAACCAAGCCTTTAGGAAGAACAGTTGAGGGAACTGGGGAAGGTTAGCCCAGAGAAGAGAAGACTGAGAAGTGATATGAGAGCCATCTTCAAACAGCTTAAGGGCTGCCAGCTTGTTTTCTGCTGCTCTGGAGGGCAGGACTTGAACCAGTGGCTCTAAGTTACAAGGAAGGAGAGTCCAGCTAACCATCAGGAAGAACTTTGTGGCAGTAAGATCTGTTTTGACAGTGGAACAGACTCCCTTGGGAGGCAGTGGACTCTCCTTCCTTGGAGGTTTTTAAGCAGAGGTTGGGTGGCCGTCTGTCATGGGTGCTTCAGTTGAGATTGCTCATTGCTGGTGGTTGGACCAGATGGACGTAGCAGAAAGTTGCTTGATGGGAACCTAGGAAGGTCCCTTATAATGAGTCAGACCGCCGGCCCATCTTGCTCACTGTCTGCCTACTGGCAACAGTGTCTCTCCTGGGCTTCAGGCAGGACATTTCTCCCAGCTGGACCTGGGAACGTTGCTGGAATTGAACCTGGGACCTTCTGCATGCAAAGCAGATGATCTTCCCACTGAGCTACAGCCCTTCCCCATCAGCACATTCTGACAAGACAGCGAGATAGGAAGTTGTCCTACAGGGTAGCTTTGGGCTTTGGCATTAGGGACTTTAACTTGTGGTAGGGCTGCCCCAAGTGAAGATAAGGCCGTTGCACCTTGGAGGTGCTGTTCAACACACAAAGGTTTGCAGATCAGAACTCCCCCCAGTGTTTTCCCTGCTGCCCAAGCCGGGGAGGGCAGTCTGTTTCCCCTTTACGTTGCAAACTCTTGTCAAACACCGCTGTGTGCTGCTCAGAAACTGCCCTTCCCCTTCCCCAGAGGAGGCTGGAATTCAGTGCAGCTTGAGCGATGGCTTTTGGGGGAATGAGCAGCAGGAAGAAGAAAACCTGTTTCCATGCAAATGTCAAAAGTGATTTTAAGAAACCCAAACCGGGGAGAGAAATACAGAGAGTCTGAGTGCAAGTTGGATGTTTGTACAGCTCTCCCCCTGGAGACGTCACATTAAGAGCTTTGTAAACAAGATCCAGCTGCTGCAGGAGACTCGGCAAATAGGCTTGGAAGCCCAGGCCGCCCTCGGAGACGCTGCCCGGCGGGGCTGGCCTTGCGAGAGGAGCCAGACAGCTTGGCTCAGGGGCTGTAAAAAACCTCCTTGCTGGGGCGGACAGACTCTGCCCTTGGTGGGTGCCCCCTCCTCGGGACGGGAGGCAGGCACAGTCCATCTGGTGCCCTTATTGGGGTGGGGGGCGGCACAAAACTGAGTTTTCCGTGATTCCTTGTTCATCACTTTTATGTGTTATCTTAGCACCATCTGTGAGCCTGGTGCTTCGCTGAATGGGGAAAAGGGTCCCTGCCCCAAAGAGCTTGCAGTCTAAAAATTGACATAGGAGGAGCAAGAGGAGGAACAGTTCAGGGGGTTGGGTATATTTAGCTTGGAGAAGAAAAGATGGAGAGGTGACCTGAGAGCCATCTTCTAAATGGCTCTCGCGCGGAAGACAGAGCCAGGAAGGAGATTCTGACTAAACATCAGGAGGAACTTTCTGATGGCAAGAGCCATTTGACACCTTGGCCAGGTGGTTGACCCTCCATCGGAGGTTTTTAAACAGAGGTTGGATGGCCATCTGTCAGGGAGTCTTCGACTGTGATTCCTTAGGTCCCTTCCAACTCTATAAATCTAGGAGGGGAAGGGGTAAACAGAGAAATAAGATGTGGCTACAGCTTTGCACGCTCAGGCTTTGCTACAACAGAGCATGGGAACTAGGGGCTTTGTGCCAAAGGATTAATGGGAATTGGGTTTGGGGAGAGAAATTAGGGTGTCATGCTGGCGTTTCAGGAAGCAGCTGAAAGAGTTAGCAAGAGAACTGGAGGGCTTTGGATGGTGGAGGCTGATGGGACGAGGGTCATAGGCAGGGCGTGCGGGGCGAGTTGGGATCTGAGAGCAGAGAGATGAGAGGAGCGAGGTCACAGAGGGGCTTGAAGGTCAGGGCAAGGTGCTTGTGCTGATTTGGAGAGCGGGCAGGAAGCTGGTGTAGGAAGGACTGGTCCAAGACGAAGGATGTGAAGATGCTACCTGCCCCCGCCACTTTCCATGTACATAAACCAACCAAACTAGAAGCTGAACCTTACAGGAGCAGTGATGATGTCATCCGCTACAACGGAGGCAGCAGGCTAGCTGGGGGGTGGAGTGGGTACCATTCCACACCTCTCAGCAATTGCCGCCGGAGGTGCCTGCCTCACTCTGCCTCTTGGGAGGGTCAGTCCTGGGTGTAGGGATTTCAGGAGGGTTGTTGTCCAATCAGAGTAATGACAGAGGCCAGTGGCTTTGGCTGCAGACCATTGGATGGAGGTGAGGGGATCAAGGAGAATGAGAGGAAGAACCGAGAGGGGAAGGTTGCTGTGTCCAGGTGAGAGATGGCCAGGGCGTGCTCCAGAGTTTCGCAGAGTGGTCTGAGAGAGAGAGAGAGAGAAAGAGGACTGCATTTTCACAGTGCTAAAGGGGGAAGCGACACGACTTGGCTGTGGACCGAATGTGGAGGAGAAAGGAGAGAGATGCGTCCAAGATAAATCACCCAGAGGTCACATGCCTGCTCAGCAGGGTGGATGGGAACGTTGTCCGTGGAAGAGGGAAGCGGGCGGGCTTGGGAAGGAAGACGAGGGGTGGTCTGAGACATGTTGAGCTCATCATACGGAGTTTGGACTATTTACTTAGCCCCCTGCCTTTGGTATGCATGCGGAGGCTTGCCTGCTCTCCACCACTTGGAGAAGTTCGATTTCCTTCCTGCCGCCTTCCTTTTCTTTTTTGCCTGATGGACACAGCAAGGCATCTCCTCCGGCCCCTCGCCTTCGGGTCCTTTCCCCAGCTCGGGCAGGGAAGCTGGCGAGACTCCCTCCCTGCGTCCCTCTTCCTCCTCCTCCGAACCCGGTCAAGGCCTTCTGAGATGAAGGCATCCTGGCCGAGAGCGATTCGTGTGTACACGCGAGAGGGATAAACGGAAGGATTCCATCCCTGATCCTTTAATCTTTTAATAATTTATTGAACAAGCATGTTGAGTGCTTTGGAGGGAGGCAGCGAGAGAGAGAGACTCAGCTTTCCTCCCACCCCGCCGGGGTTCGCCTCTCTTTCGAGAGAGGGAGATGGGAGTCTGGGAGAGGATGCCAGGCGGCCTCCGTCTCCTCGGTGGTTCGAGGCTTGCCGCAGTTCAAAAAAAGCAAGGAAGACGGAGCTAAACCGCGGCGTCCTCCACTGGCCCGGTGTCACGGGCAGGTCAAGGGGGTCCCTAGGGCTGGCGGCTCTGGCGGAGACCTCTTCAAAGCAGCTGCCGTTTGCCTTTTGAACTTTTTCGTTTACAGCATGTTTTACGAGCTTTTGATGCCTCCGTGTTCTCCGGCGTACTTCAGTAGCCGAATTCCCAGATTAAAGGCAACAAGCAAAAAAATAAAGAAAGCAACCCCCCCCCTTAAAAAAAACAACCCACCACACTTTTGATGGGAAGTTAGTACAGCAGCCCATGAGTCACTGTCAGGAGAGACTCTTCTGCCATGTTTTATCCCCACAGATGGCAAAGCCAGGGGGCCGAGGCTGTGGAGATGTGGCAGCGGCTGAGGGGAGCCAGACCTTGCGGCAGGATAAATCTCTCCAGTCTCTTTTCTCTCTCTCACCCCCCCCCCAGCCCTCCCCTGCTGTGCTTTCCTGACTCAGCGCTTCTGACACGCCTAATTTACGGGCCCTGCGTGGGACGGAGGCGAATTTGGGCCCCGTAATGAGGGAGGCTCCCCTCCGCCCGATCCGTCTCTGCCAGGCCCCAAGCGCTGCCATTGCCCCCATTTGTCTCTTTGGAGGCCCCGATTGTGTTTGTTTCCTCCCTCTCCCTGTTAATAGAGTTTGGCTTTGTGTTCCTGGTGACCCGTTGACAGGGAATTAATAAATGAAACAGGAAGACTTAATAAGATCCCTTGGGGCCCGAAACAATTCTCCACCTGCTGGCCTTCCTTGCTTCGATGAGTCAGGAAGATAGGAAGGAAAGCTCTGTTTCAATTAACAAATCGCACGGAGGGAATCTGCTTCTCCCTCCCCAAAGTGGCTGTTCCCATTGCGCAGCCCAGGAACAAGGCTGGACGTGGTCCGAGGGCCACTTTGCACCTTGCAAGGTCTAGACAGTGGTCTGGCTTCCTTTCACAGTATATGCATCATGTGATTCTACGTGAATAGTCTTGCATGAGGGTGAATGCATGTTTTGCCTAAAATCACCATTCCCCCCCCCCCCGGCATATCCAGATATTCCATCCCGTCCCCCAGCCTCTTCCAACTAGCTAGCCGAGAACGCGAAGCAGCGAATTAATCTTGGGATATTTAGATCTGGGTCAAATGATACCCTATTTAGAGTCTAGCTGAGGTGAGATTGCAGATTAGATGGATGTGATGTATTAAAGAATCTGGCTATAATCTATGTAGGTTATGCCTAGGTAAGTTAGATTCATTACTGTGACACCAGAGCATCTGCTGTTCAGGAGTTCAGCAAACTTCATCGGAATGTCAAGCAGCTTTGCAAAAGCCCCTTTTTCCTGCAGCGCAGGCGGGCTTTTGAGTGCAGAGGCGGCGTGCCCACCTCCTCTGAATACTAGTTGCTGGCAGGGGAGAGAGCTCCTGCCTGCAGGCCCCGCTTGCGGGCTTCCCAGCGGGGCCTCTAGTTGGCTGGGGGGGGGGAGCAGGAGGCTGAGCTTGGGGAAAGAGAGCCCATCTTTGCCTGCAGAAGGTCCCAGATCCCACCCCTGGCATCTCCAGGCAGGACTGGGAAAGAGGTCTGCCTGAAACCTGGGAGACGTGTAGACGGTGCTAAACTAGGTGTACCCCAACCGGCTCACTAGCGGTAGGGCACCTTCCTCCATTCCTATGTGGCTGCTTTGACTTTTCGGTCTGATCCATCTGCCTCTGACTGGGGTCCACAGAAGGATAAAACATGTCTGCACAAAAGGCCCCACCCCTCTCTCCAGCCACCCTTGAGTTGTCAGCCCCTCTGTTGGAAACCTGTGGCACTACAGAATTACACCTTCCATCCAATTCAAAGTGCTGACCTTTAAAGCCCTAAATGGCCTCAAAGGCCCAGTACCCCTGAAGGAGCATCTCCACCCCCATCGTTCAGCCCGGACACTGAGGTCCAGCTCTGAGGACCTTCTGGCGGTTCCCTCCCTGCGAGAAGCAAAGCTATAGGGAACCAGGCAGAGGGCCTTCTCGGTGGTGGCACCCGCCCTGTGGAACGCCCTTCCAGCAGATGTCAAGGAAATAAACAACTAGCTGCCTTTTAGAAGACATCTGAAGGCAGTCCTGTTTAGGGAAGTTTTTAATGTTTGATGTTTTAACGTGTTTTTAATACAGTGGTACCTCGCAAGACGAATGCCTCGCAAGACGAAAAACTTGCAAGACGAAAGGGTTTTTGGTTTTTTGAGTTGCTTCGCAAGACGAATTTCCCTATGGGCTTGCTTTGCAAGACGAAAACGTCTTGCAAGTTTGTTTCCTTTTTCTTAAAACCGTTAATACCCAGGGTGCATTGCTTGAAGAGGTGCAGTTGCACGCGGTGTGGTAGCCTTTTTTGAGGTTTTTGAAGACTTTGGTGAGTTTTGAAGCTTTTCCAAAACTTCTTTTGAAACCGTGCTTCGCAAGACAAAAAATTCGCAAGACGAAAAAACTCGCAGAACGAATTCATTTCGTCTTGCGAGGCACCACTGTATTCTGTTGGGAACCGCCCAGAGTGGCTGGGGAAACCCAGCCAGATGGGTGGGGTATAAATAAATTGTTGTTGTTGGTGTTGTTGGTTCTTACATCAAAGCTGCTGGGAATATGGAGTTACAGTTCAGCAGCATGCAGAGGGCTTCCCTGCATGTCGTTGTCTGACAGCGGTCCCTCTATCACAAAGCTGGAGCCTCTGGAAGGAGCGGGGCGGGATGGGATGGGGCCGAGGTCTCCAGGCACAGCCCTCCTGCCTTTCTTCCTGGGCTTGTATGGCCCCTGCAGGTACATGGAGGTGGCCAACAACGTCCAGAAGGAGGAGACGGTGCTCAGCATCCAGTTTGTGCTGCTGGACTGCTCCCACCTGAAGTCCGCCGTGGTCCAGCATTGTAACGAGTGGCAGCACAAGCTCACCAACCTACTGAATGAGATGGCCACCAGCCGCCTGCAGGAGCTGTATGCCTACCTCCAGAACAACGCCGCTGAGTGAGTACTGAGCCCTCCCTGCCCCCCCTCGGAAGTGTTCCCT
Organism: Podarcis raffonei; assembly: GCF_027172205.1. NCBI lineage: Eukaryota > Metazoa > Chordata > Lepidosauria > Squamata > Lacertidae > Podarcis > Podarcis raffonei. The sequence continues at coordinate 51,444,419 of NC_070614.1, read as the reverse complement.
GCTAGCCTCTGGATCCTCCCTCTGATTGGACCCCCTTTGCCCCCCCCCACAGCGTCAGCCGTCCTCCGCAGACCCTGGAGGAGCTCAGCCGGAGCCTGCAGCTGCACGAGACCCTCCAGAACGAGCTGCCCAAGATTGAGGGGCAGATCCCCCCCATCCACGAGCAGTTTGCCATCCTCGAGAAGTACGAGGTTGCAGTGGAGGAAGAGGTGCGAGGGGCTCTCTGGCGGCGGCAGGAGCAGGGCGGCGGCCTCCTTCTCCTCCTCCCTCTTTCCCTGCCAAAGTGATCCTGAGCGTAATGTTCTCCTTTTCTGCTGAGGTAGACGCTCTCGGAATTAAGTTACGTGCCCTGCTGAGGGCAAGAGGCAGCCGCAAATCTGATTGATCTCTGGGATGAGGGTGGCAGGCGTGGTGGCGGGCAGGCAGAGCAAGAGAGCAGCTGTTTTTTGGGGGGGTGTCATGCTTCTCTCTCGAGTGCCTCCTTGCCTCTGCTCCCCTTCCTCTGACCTCTGCGTTCTCTTCTTCCTTCTCCTCCTCCTCTTCCTCCCCTCTCGCTTCCAGGTGCTGCAGCTTCTGGGGGAGCTGAACTCGGAGTGGCTGGCCTTCCAGCAGTGCATCCTGGACAGCGAAGCCATGCTGAAGAAGCACAAGGAAAAGTTCAAGACGGGCCTCATCCACTGTGCGGACGACTTCAAGAAGAAGGCCCAGACTCTCCTGCAAGACTTTGGCACCAATGGTGAATGGCTGCAGCGGGGAGCCCAGTCTCTCTCTCTGTCCCACCCACCCCCTTCCCCTCCTTGGTGGCCAGGTCTTTTTACAGCCAAGGGCACCTTTTCCTTTGCAAGTCAAAGAATCCCACCCCCTCCCCTTTGGTCGATTGTGTGAAACCTCAGCCTGGGCTTTGCTTGTTTTAAAGGCCTCCGAAGAATCTGTAAAGCAGCCCAGGCTCGATAGAAATCTGGCTCCTGCTGTTTTTACAGGCATCTTAAACTCTTAACTGGAGGTCTGCAGCCAGGGCTGCGTCTGGTAAATGTGCCTCCTGGCTCCCATCTGCGTGCGCCACAAGGGAGGCTTCTTGCCTGATCCTTTGTACATTTACTTGGAAGTAAACCCCCCTTTGGAATTACTGTGCAGCAAGTTCATACTGTTCTCCAGGAAGGAAGAGCCACCGTCTCTCCCGCTGCCTGGTCCCCAGCCACTCAAGCTGCCTTTGCAAGGAAGCGGCTTACGATTGGCTGTGGCAGCAGCCATCTTGAGATGGAAGGAAGGTGCAAACCTGGATGTAGTTACATGTGCAGTAAGAGCTGCTCAACAATGGAATGGACTCCCCCAGAAGGTGGTGGGCTCTCCTTCACTGGAGGTTTTTTAACAGTGGTTGGGTGGCCATCTGTTTGGGGTTCTTTAACACTGTTTCCTGCATCGCAAGGGGTTGGACTAGATGGCCCTTGGGGTCGCTTCCTGTTGGAGACTTGTGGAATTCAGTCGGTAGCTCACCACACCTCAACCCTTGGGATGTATGTGGAGCCCCAGCCGAGTCTTCAGAGATTTCCTGCTCCCAGCAGAACGGCTTCTGCCTGAGTCCCCAGTTAAGGGGGAAACTTGTCTCCCATAAAGTAACAAAGTCTTTATTGTCGCCAGACATAAGACAAAGCTAAACACTCCTGTGGACTTTATACAGTACTTCTGGTCTTTGAAGTAAAGCTGCATATGTACGGAGAAATTCGCTAACACTATCGCCATGCTAGCTGTCGCTGTTGTGTAAAACCCACAGCCTCTTCCCCTGGCTCTCGCAGATTGAGGGTCAGACCCTGACAGCAAACTGGACGAGACATGGGCATGCATCAAGACAGGACTTCACATAACGAAAGCATTCCCGAAATGGGTAGGCGAATGAGTCCTCAAGTCGCACACTCGACCTTGCTGGTGTTGCCGTGATAACCCAGTGCACCTGCTCTCTTATCTTGGAACATCCAGACGTAGGGGGTGTGCTAACTCAAAACATGAGCCCAAGCACCGTGTCATTCAAACCATTGTTCACATTGCACCCAAACTTCCAGCTGTACAATTCTATGGCGGGAGTAAGCCTCTGTCCTCAGTGGGACTGACGTCCTAGCACACCTGTATCCAGGTCTCTGTCCTTCTCACTCATTGCCCTTCTCTGCCCCCGCCCTGGCCAGGCAGACTTAGTCTGCCCTTCATGGGAAACCTCACCACCGCTAGTGCCATTCAGGATAAGATTCATTGTGGCCTGTGTAGCTAGGGTTCCCCCGTAGCTGTGATCAATACATGGATCAATACATTCACTGTGGTCAGCTTTTCATAGTTTTAAATCCAGGAATCAGAACCGCAACACTTGACTCCAGAACTGAGCGCTGCTGCCTTTGCCTATCATCACCTTCCTCCAGACTCCTTATCCAACTGGACAGCCAACCAGAGAGGGCAGGGAGGAGGAAAAGGGCTTGGGGTTATTGACTTCTCTCTCTCCTCCCATGCTAGGTCCTTTCACCAGCGCCTTGTCGGCCGATGCTGCTCTGGAGCAGATCGCTGAAATGAGGCGTTTGCTGGCTCAGATGAAGGAGGAGGAGAACACCCTTCGTTCTAACCTGGGCATCTTTAAGATCGACCAGCCGGCCTCCAAGGACCTTCAGAAGCTGGAGAGGGTAGGATTGGCTCTGCAGGGAGGGAGCTTGTCTTGACCGGCCCGTCCGCCACTTCCTGCACCAGAACGAAGGAAGCCGAATTCTGGGGTAGGCCTGCGGGGGAGCTTGCCGGCGCTGACCTCTCTTCTGCGCCCCCTGCAGGAGTTGGATTACATCCAGCAAGTGTGGGAGATCACCAAGGAGTGGGAGGTCCACTGGAACGAGTGGAAGGTAGTCAGCTTCAAGACCCTGAAGACGGAAGTGATGGAGAACATAGCATTCGCACTTTTCCGCAAGCTGAACAAGCTGAGCAAAGAGCTTAAGGTAAGGGGCAAAGCGTGGGTCGTTTCCCTGCGACGATGCCCAGCTGACCCTTCTTAGGGCCACAGGTGGTCATTTTCCGATTGGGTACTCAAAAAGGCATTTCGCAGGAGTTTCCTTCTGTGTCTCCATCCTAAGAAAAGCAATGTCAGGCTTCGGGGTGGCTGTGGATAAGCAGAACAAAGCAAATATAGTCTCTGACCATTTAAATATATTTTAATGATCACAGCGGAAGAACAAAGAGTCCATTCTCGGAGTAAAGGTGCTCCCAATTAAGGTTGACACCCACTTCCCCCCGAGTCACCCGAGTCACTTCCTCGTCTTGCAACCTGATCTTGCAACCACTATGCCTTCTGTGCAGCTACCTCATCTAACCTCCGTGACCTTGGACTGATCGGTTGGACCCTTTCCAGTGAACTGGTGTCCGTTAACTCCCTCCCTCCCAGTTCTTCTTCTCCTAGCTGTTCACCACCCAGTTCTTCCTAACTTTTGTCCTCCGAACTATGTCCCTCTGCAAACCACTGGTCCAAATCTATACCGTCCCACTGCTCCTGGGAAGATTCAGGATCCTGATCCGGTGCAGGGGGAGAGGGAGGCTCCCACCATTCCTCATCTGTGCGGCCCTCCTCGGCACGGTCCCTGACAAGCAGTCTCCCAGGGTTAAAGGTGCAGGCATCACTTCAGTTGCTGCAGTGGGTGGCCTGGATTCTGTCTTCTTGGGAGAGGAGGCAGGCGCAGCAAGATGAGTGCTGAAGGGCCCATTGGCAGTTGCCTGCAATCCCGATATTAGTTCTGATAATAATAATAATAACAACCCTTCCCATCTGACAGGGTTACGGCAGCAGATGTTTTTCAGCCCTCCACAGTTGTTATAATCTCCTGCTGACTGTTTTCTGACTTTAGGATCGGAACTGGGAGATCATTGAGACCTCCAAGTCGAAGATCGAGCAGTTTAAGAAGACCATGCCCTTAATCACAGACCTCAGGAACCCGGCTTTGCGAGAGAGGTAGGCAGTTCGATTCCTGGCTAGGCTGTTCCTTTTGGGGAAGGTCAATCCTATGGAGCTGAAAAAGAAGGGTGGACCATGGAGACCCCTCCGTGACATGACCAAGGCCACAATGAATGGTATACCTCCTGCAGACGTTGTCCAAGCTCCGAGCATAGATTTAGGATGTCGATTGTGAGCTGAGAAGAGCCCTGCTTCCCATTAAGGCAATGTTACTCCATAGCACTGTGGAACAGGCCACCCAGATATATTTTGGGTCTTGCACACCTGGTGGGTGTGCAACGTGGGCAGAGACCAGTGTGGTGTGTGGTGGAGACGAGATGCTGGGAATTGTCTGGCCAAGAGGAGAAGTTCCCCAGGCTGCCCATGAATAGCCAGGGTTCAAAGGCATAAGAAAGATTCTTCTTGGTGCTGAAGTGCTCAGCTCTTCACCTGGAAAAGAGAGAGCTCCTCTGACTGGCCTGTTCTGCTTCCCTGCAGGCACTGGGAACAGGTGAAGGACCTGGTCCTCAGAGCATTTGACCAGGATGCCGAGGATTTCAGGCTGGAGAACATCATTGAGCTTGGTCTGGATAAACACGTGGAAAAGATTGGCGAGATCTCTTCCTCGGCCACCAAGGAGCTGGCCATTGAGCAGGTAGCGTCGGCGGCTCTGGGGCCCTGCCCCATATTTCCTCTGAAGGAAGGCTGCTTTGAGCATCACTTGCAGGGGCCCCACTTCATCTCCAACTGGATCAGACCAGCTCCTGGCCTCCTTTACCACGCACCTGCCCGTCACCTGCTTGCCATTTCCCTTTGCTCTAAATGCCTGTAAATGGCAGGGAGTCACTTTTTTTTACTGTATCCCACCTGACATCATACATAACCTCAGGTGGGTGTGGCTTGGGGAAGTGGTCCTGCTTCTTTAGCCACTGGGTGCCCAGCCTCCAGTCTCTCTCTCTCAGCATTGGCAATTGGCCTTCATTGCCTTCCCTGCAGGCTCTTGCAAACATTGCCAAGACCTGGGACGCCACCACTTTGGACATCGTGCCATACAAGGACAAGGGACACCACCGTGTCAGGTAGGCCCAGTGCAGGAGGTGTAAAAGAAGGGTGGCCCCTTCACCCAGGATGGCGGCACATGCCATAGCAGGACCCAGGTTGCACTTCTGTCATGGGCTCTGGCTAGCGTCTGTCCAGTTGGGCTGAATAGCTTTAAACATCTGGTCCCCTCTTTTTTAGGTTTTTGTCTGCTGTCCATATCCCTGATTTTAAAATTTTGTGGTTGCCTTATTTTTGTTAATTTTTTTAATGCTCTCATTAATACTTTTATTGTCGCAAGCTTCCACAGTCATTGCTGCTGCGGTGGAAGGGCAGAGCACAGTTTTTCTGAAGGATAAATAAATAAAACGACCTGGGAAATTTAGGAGCTTGTGGTCCAGACACTGTCTAAAGTGGGGTTTGTCAGTCTAGTTACGTTGGTGTACATTCCAGCCCAGCCAGAAGCAGAATTCTGATCTTGCATGCGTGCTCTGACCTTACAAGGCTTCCAGGCTTTGGGCCCTGCCTGCGAAAGCCTGTGCTCACGTGCTCCCCATTTCTGCAGAGGAACCGAAGACGTCTTCCAGGCTCTGGATGACAATCAGGTGGCCTTGTCCACCATGAAGGCCTCGCGCTTCGTGAAGCCCTTTGAGAAGGATGTGGACCGCTGGGAGCGCTGCCTCTCGCTCATCCTGGAGGTGATTGAGATGCTGCTGACGGTCCAGCGACAGTGGATGTACTTGGAGGTGAGGCTCTCTTTCTCCAGAAGGCAGAAAAGGCAGTAGCAACAGCAGCAGCGGAGGAAGCTGCTTGCGCGCCCATAGGGGGTCTGCTTGCCTCCTCCCACTCAGCCACTCTAAAGCTGGGGGGGAGGCAGCGGGCGGACTGTTTGGGCAGCGCAGAGCCTGCGTGCACCCAAGCCACCGTGTTTCTCCCAGGAGAGACGTGTGGCTCGGACACACTGCAGGCCCCGCAGTGAGTGCTGCCCGGCATTTTGTCACCCCCCTCAGTGGTGACACCGGTGGTGGCCCGCCCCCACCGCATCCCCCTTCCTCCGCCCCTGAGTAGCAGGCACTTGGGGGCTTCACTGATGGAAAGGAGAAACTCTCTCTCTCTCTCTCTCTCTCTCTCTCTCTCTCTCTCTTCGGGCAACAAGTCGCCTTTCTGTCTTGGTGCTATCAGACAGGCCTCTGAGCTAGCATTAAGTGTGAGCAGATCAGAGAAGGGGCATTAGAGGGTTTCAGTGATGGCTGCTCTGCATCTTCCACAGAAAGAGAAAGGAAAGAAGCAGGTCCTTCCTTCGTGCTGCTATGGGCAGTCTCTCAGTCAGAAAGCAAGGGTAACTTTTTAAACAGAATCTGAGAGGGGGGGAAATTACCCACAGTCCTCAGGACATGTTGCACTGGATCCTGCTGCACAGAAAATGTGGCACCCTTTTGAAGGAGGCCCAGCCAGCTCTGTAAATTCACATAACGCCTCCATTGGTCCAGAGGACTCTGGGTGACTTAATATCTTCTTGTCTTCCTGGTCATTTTCTGGATCTTCTCCCTCCTTGAGTAGATTCCTGCTCCCAGGAGACTCCTGGCAACCCAACAAGCCCTCCTACACTGCCTCTGAGCTTCCTAGGGTAGCCTGCTGCCTTTGCACTTGAGGCCCAGGGGGTGAAGGGAGAGAGTTCAGGATCAAGGCAGGGCTCTGGAGGTGGTGGTCAGGGTTGTTGCAGAGGTCTGCCAGATGAAACTTCCACATGCCAAGGCACTTCTGGTTGCCTTGGGACCTTTGCGGAAGAATTTACTGTTGCTCAGTATGGAGGAATGGTGGTGGCAATTAATGGAAGTAAAGTTGATATTGAAGAAAAAACACGGTTGACATTTACCAATAGTAATAACAATTCAAGAACCCCGCTTGGACTTTTCGCGGGGGAAAGCAACGAATGATTTTGAGACACTTTGACTTAAAAGCAATAATGTTTAACAGGAAGTGGAAAGGATTGATGGTTATCATAGACTGAATGTCTTGTTTTCTTCTTTTTGTAATATAACCAGCAGATGGAAAATCAGAAGCCCTCTTTATCTTTATTGTTTCTTTTCCTTGTTCTGTTTTTTTCTTCTCTTCATTTCTCTCTCTCTCTTTCCTTTCTTCTTTGTGCTTCTTTCTCTTTCCTTTCTTCTTTTCCTTCCTCTCCTTTTGTTGTTCTTGTCTCTCTTTGTTTTCTTCTCTTCCTTCTTTGGTGTCCTCCGCTCGGGGCCTTTACTGGGGTCCAGAGATTGCATACTCATGGGGTCGGTAGATGATTGATGGAGGACCCTGCATGGGAGGCAGGGAAATGTTGGTCTTCCAGGGTGAGAGGCTGGGAGGAGAAAGGAATACCTGGGGTCAGAGCCAGGAGGAGCTCTCTGTGGGTGCTAAGGGTTAAGAACCACCATTAAGATGGAACTCTGTGTTTAACTTATTCTATTTTATACTTTTTGTAGCTGTTTTTTAAAAATTTGTATTAGTTTACTATATCTTAGGGACGCGGGTGGCGCTGTGGGTTAAACCACAGAGCCTAGGACTTGCTGATCAGAAGGTTGGCGGTTCGAATCCCCGCGACGGGCTGAGCTCCCGTTGCTCGGTCCCTGCTCCTGCCAACCTAGCAGTTCGAAAGCACGTCCAAGTGCAAGTAGATAAATAGGTACCGCTCTGGCGGGAAGGTAAACGGCGTTTCCGTGCGCAGCTCTGGTTTGCCAAAAGCGGCTTAGTCGTGCTGGCCACGTGACCCGGAAGTTGTACGCCGGCTCCCTCGGCCAGTAAAGCGAGATGTGTGCCGCAACCCCAGAGTTGGCCACAACTGGACCTAATGGTCAGGGGTCCCTTTACCTTTACTATACCTTACTGTATTACAAAAAAAACTTACGTGATAAAAAAGAGACCTTTGTGACTTCTTCCAAGTCCTCGACTTCCCTGGGGTCCCAGGCCTCTTCCTCTGAGGAGGTCTCCCCAAGAGCCTCTCAGATCCTCTGTGCTGCTACTGAGGGCAGGGCAGGCAGCGCCTTGTGACCTCCACCCCCAAAAGTGCAGGTGATCCCAGTGATTCGTGCCTCCCCCTCACCCTCTTCCTCCTCCCGCCTCCCTTTCCCAGAACATCTTCTTGGGGGAAGACATCCGCAAACAGCTGCCTGGTGAGTCGTCCTCCTTTGACCGCATCAACAGCAGCTGGAAGACCATCATGGACCGCTTTGTGAAGGACAACAACGCTCTGCGTGCCACACATTACCCAGGTGCTGCTGCTGTTGCTGCTGCTTTGCGGGAGGGGATGCAAGGAGAAGCAAGGGGGAAGGTGACAAAAACTCAGGGGCGGGGCTGTGCCCTCCCGATTTGCAGGAAGGAGGCCCCAGGTTCAGCCCAACACAATAGCCTCAGGTGACAGGTGATGGGAGAAGTCTCCCTCACTGCCGGAGACCTGAGAGAGCAGCTGCCAGCCAGAGGCAGCAACACTGGACTAGATGGGCCCAGATGGTTTAAGGCAGCTTCCTATGAAACATTAGGAAGAGCTTTCTGGCGGCAAGAGCCATTCAACAGCAGAATGGACTGCCTCGTAAGGGGATGGGCTCTCCTTTGCTGGAGGAGTTTCATCTGTCAGGGATTTAGTTGTGATTTCTGTATTGCAAGGAGTTGATGACCCTTGGGGCTCCCTTCGAACTCTGTAATTCTATTATATGTTTGTAAGTTGCTGGTTGCTTGCTGGACGGGCAGCATAGCTGTCAACTTTCAGATTTGAAAATAAGGGATCAGCAGCCTCGAAAATAAGGGATCAGCAGCCTCACCTGTCCTGGGGACAGTCTACGGCACGGGTGTCAAACACAAGGCCCGCAGGCCGAATCCGGTCTGCCAGACCTTGTCATGTGGCCCGTGTAGCCGGCGGCGGCCCCCAGCCTTCACCTTTTATTCTCACTTTTTTTTTTTATTGACACAAGAAAGCCGCCTCTTCAGCGCATGCACAGCAGCCTACAAGCCAGAGAACTAGCGGCGCCGGCCGTTCTACACAGGAAACCTCCACTTTACATGTCCTTTACATAGTCCTACAGATACAACCGGCCCTTTGAGGGTGACCAAACTGCTGATGCGGCCCCCGATCAATTTGAGTTTGACATCCCTGGTCTACGGGATATCTAACAATCCGGGATAGCAGCGGGAAGCAGCGGGAAACAGCGCTGGAATAAGGGAATTTCCCCCAAAAAAATTGAAGGTTGACAGCTATGATGGGCAGTCCTGTTTGGTGCAGTGCGATTAACTGTGACAAGGGTCAGGGAAGTAGAGGGCAGGCCATACAGGACCTTGCTAGTTATCTCCCGCTTGGACTACTGCAATGTGCTCTATGTGGGGCGACCTTTGAAGGTGACCCGGAAACTACAACTAGTCCAGAATGTGGCAGCCAGACTGGGGACTGGGAGCGGCCGCCAGACCACATAACACCGCTCCTGAAAGACCTACAGTGGCTCGTACATTCAAAGTGTTGGTGCTGACCTTTAAAGCCCTAAACGGCCTCAAAGGCCCAGGATACCTGAAGGATCTCCACCCCCATCATTCAGCTGGACACTGAGGTCCAGCTCCGAGGACCTTCATTGGTTCCCTCCCTACGAGAAGTGAGGTTGCAGGGAACCAGGCAGAGGACCTTCTCGGTGGTGGCACCCGCCCTGTGGAACGCCCTCCCTTCAGATGTCAAGGAAATAACTCTCTGACTTTTAGAAGACATCTGAAGGCAGCCCTGTTTAGGGAAGTTTTTAATGTTTGATGTTTTAACGTGTTTTTAATATTGTGTTGGGAGCCACCCAGAGTGGTGGGGGAAACCTAGCCAAATGGGTGGGGTATAAATAATATATTATTATTATTATTATTATTATTATTATTATTGCTGCAGCATGGGCACTTCGGCACCTGCAGAAGATGTGCGGATAGGCCAAAGGGGGTGGGTTTCTTTTCCAGCGGCAGTGGGGCCATTGGTGACTGTTTTGTGATGCTCCTCCCCCCCCCCCGCCACAGGACTGTTGGACAAGCTGGTGGAAATGAACAGTGCTCTGGAAGAGATCCAGAAGTCCCTTGACATGTACCTGGAGACCAAGCGCCACGTCTTCCCCCGCTTCTACTTCCTCTCCAACGACGACCTGTTGGAGATCTTGGGCCAGTCGCGCAACCCGGAAGCCGTCCAACCCCACCTCAAGAAGTGCTTCGACAACATCAAGTGCCTCAAGATGCAGAAGGCAGGGACACGCCCCCCAGCCCCCTTGACTGCCAGCGACTGCCCCCATCCTTACAGCAAGGCCCACTTTGCTTCTTCCCCAGTGCCTTTTCTTCTTTCTGCTAAATATTGTGGCTAATGGGCAGCTGGCGTTCTCCTCATCCTGGGCTCTTTCTGGGTGGGAAAGTGAGACAGCAAGGGCCCCTTTCTTCTCCCCACCCCCCAACAGTGACTGGGACGAAAACCTTAGCTCTCTCTTTTCCCCTTAGATTGGCAATACCAACCGATCCGAAGCCTTGGGCATGTTCTCTCTGGATGGCGAGTACATAGATTTCACGCACTCAGTGATGCTGGAGGGACCCGTCGAGGTGAGTCCTTTCCGGCCTTCTGCTCAGCACCATCCTAGCTCTCTCCCTGACTGTGGAAAGGAACTGTAGTGCCATGCTGGGGAAACCCAGCCAGATGGGCGGGGTATAAATAATAAATTATTATTATTATTATTAAGCGCTGCAGGCATCAGGAACCCAGTACTGATGGGCAGGTGCTAAATGAGGCCTCGCTACGCCTGGTCTCTCTCCCGAGACTGCTCACACTCCCTGAGTTGGGGCTAGTTGAGCAGTGTCTAGCTCAGGGGTCCCCTTCCTGGTCCTCTGCTGCGGTGTCTCAGTAGAGGCCGTCTCCAGCCTCTCCAAGTAGCCCTCTGAACCTCTGCCTCTCCCACTCCCTCTGCTGCCACCCTTGCGGCTTTCTCTGCTTTCTGAGACCCTGTGTCAGGTTCAGCGGAATAATGTGTCGAGAGAGCCATTGCTGCCTTTTCGGGAGCCAGGGATCCCTCTGGCGTTTCTCCCCTTGTGCCTTTGTGCAATAAAGTTGTGATGCTCGCACGCAGCAAGCCTGGACGCCAGCCCTGCTAGTCTGCCCTCAGAACGGACTAGCTGGGGATCGTTGACCTTGCAGGAGTGGCTGTGTGACGTGGAACGGGCCATGCGCTGGACCCTGCGGGAGGTGCTGAGGAACTGCCGCCTCGCCTTGAAGAAGATGCTGACCAAGAGGGACAAATGGGTGAAGGAGTGGCCTGGACAGGTGATGGACAAGGCCAGGGCCGTCTTTAGCAGATGCAGCGCTGGGGTGCAAATATCCGCTCAGCGCCCCTAAATTACCACGGATAGTGGGAGGGGGGGTAGCGAAGCTGCGCACTGCCAGCCATGGGGTGTGTGTGCGCAACTCTCACCCATGCTGCTGCATGAGAGTAATCCCTGCAGAGGCTTGGGAAGGAAGCTGCGCACTCGCCAGCCATATAGTTAACGGGGTGCAGCTTCCATCCTAAACCTCTGCAGGGATCGCTCTCCCGCAGAGGCTTGGGAGGCAAGCTGCACACCCGCCAGCCATATGTTTGACGGGGAGCAGCTGGCGGGCATGCAGGGAAAGGGGAGGCCGCCGGCAAAGCCACACAGCTTCCCCACTTGCTGGGGCGCCCCGAGAGGCTGGCGCCCTGGCGCAACGAACCACTAAGCCATATGGGAAAGACGGCTCTGGACAAGGCCAGAATATGGAGAGGGATGGGGTGGTCACGCTGAGGACTTAGCCCACACCAAAGCAATAGTGGAACAGACAACCTTGGAAGGGGGTGGACTCTCCTATATTGCAGGTTTTTCCGCAGAGGCTGGCTGGCTGTTGGGGAATCTGTGACTCCTGCATTCTAGGAGTTTGGACCAGATGACCTTTCCAAGTCTATGACTCTATTAGACTGTGCCTTGGGCACAGATTCTGGCCTGGCCTTTGACGCCTAAGGGGTGCGTGCTTTTAGGGCACACCCTTATTCTTGGAACTGTCATTCATGCTAATTGTTTTTAATACTGAATTTTAAATTGATATCACCGGCCCTGGGACCTGCTGATGAACGGTGGGCAGTAGATTTAATAACAGTAATCATACTCAGTACTGCTCCATGCTAATTAGTGACCCCAGGAACTCTTCTAAGTAGTACTGACAAGCAGGACGTTTCCCCCCTGCCCCTTTAAATGCACGTTTGCGGGTGAATCGGAGATTCCAGTTGCCTGTGATGATGAGTGAACCAACCCAGAAGTATAAGCACCCACTCCTGAGTGCCTAGCGAAAGTTCTGGCACTGAAAAAATTGGGGCCAGGGTTTGCTTGCAGATGCCTTCTCCCCCAGACTGGCAGCCCCTCCATGCTTACCCAGAATCCTCTCCTCGCAGATGGTGATCACCGCTAGCCAGATCCAGTGGACAGCAGACGTTAGCAAGTGCTTGGCCACCTGCAAGGACAGAGGGGACAAGAAATACCTCAAAGCCATGAAAAAGAAACAGGTGAAACAGGGGCTGGCAGATTCCTGCATGTGGGTCAAGGCGCCCACAGATGAGCACATGTGGGCACCTGCGTCCCCTCGGTCGAGAGCCTGACATGATCTGCTTCTCTCTGGGATGTGTGCCTAGGGAACCCGAGTCCGAGGGACATGCCGTCTTTTGCTCTCTGGCTATCCAGTGCTTTGGGTCCCTAGGTAGGATGGGGTGGCCCTGCGAGGGACCCTCTAGGTGATGCTGCCGGTCTGCATCTCCCATCAGTTACTCCTGCGCATTGGCCACGCTGGCTGGAGCTAGTAGGGGTTACGGGACCCAACAGCACCTGGGGGGTCACAGAGTTACCCTAGAGAGCTGTCAGGTGACGAGGAGGAGCCCAGAGTGTTGGAGGTGTCCAATTCAGGGGCAGTTCCTAGTGGATTGGGGTATGGGAATCTGGGGCCCTGAGAGGAGGTTGACCCCAGGGAGGGTCCCAGTGGCTTGGGAGGTGGAGACACCCTGAAAATGCCAGCTTCATTACGAAAGCCTTTAAGCCATCACTGCTTCTTGCTTTTTCACGCAGTCCCGGATTCCCAAGGGGCCTTCCCTTCAGTACAGCATGTAATGTGTTATTGGAAGTTCATATCCGGGTGTCCCTCTAGCGCATTTCTTAGATCTGTGCCTCCCACTCCCCCACCCCCAACTCAATATGGCATCCCTTCCCGTTTTTATGAAAACAAGAACCAGATCACTTTAAGGCACCTAAGAAAGTTTTCCACCATTTCCCTGCTGCTTGGTCCATCTCCCATAAAGAAGGGGGGGGAGCAAAGGGGGGGGGCTACCCATGAGGCTGCTGCCATGGCTGCGAAGGGTCTCAGGGTTGCAGAGCGGCCATTATGGCTTGCTTCTCTTGGCTGCTGTGTCTGCATCCCTGCCCCAGCCTCTGAGGAGGAGACATGTGGGGCATGATGACACCAATGTGGAATGTGTCTCCATTTCCATCTGAGGGATGTTGGAGGGTGTGGGGACCTTTGGGCTCCCACGTTTGGGGCCCTGCCTCCATCTCCAGCCGGCCAGATCCTTCTGGAAAGGATCACGGGCAGGGCACAGTGATGGGCAACCCTCCTCCATGGTTTCCTGGCCCAACCAAATACGGAAGCTCCATTTTGCCTGCCGCAATCAGGCCCTTGCTCCCCGCGCAGGTGTCCATGCTGAACAAGTACTCGGAGGCCATTCGAGGCAACCTGACGAAGATCATGCGCCTGAAGATTGTGGCGCTGGTGACGGTGGAGGTCCACGCCCGGGATGTCATTGAGAGGCTCTACAAGAGTGGCCTGATCGACGTGACGTCCTTTGAGTGGCTGAGCCAGCTTCGCCTCTACTGGGAGAAGGTGAGGAAGGCAGCTGACACGGGCTGGTGGGAGGCTAGGTGGTGCAGTGGGTGATCAGGGACAGAGAGAGATGCATATTTACTGCCGCCCTCCTCTGGACAGCTAACAATTCCCAGCCGGTTAGCTCTGCGCCCATCCTTGAGTGCCGTTTCCCTCTGCTGTTTGTGGTGCGGAAGCGCAGTAGACTCTGCTCTTGGGGAGGGTCTGAGCCTGGGCTGGAGCCTGCGTGTGCGTCTCTCACCTCTTCTCTCACCCAGCGGGTGGCAGCCAGATCGCTTGGATTGGTTTGGAGCTCAGATGGAAGCAGCAGACTTTTGGTCTGCATCCTCTGCATGTTCAGGCCTCCACACCTAAGCGGCATGGCATCTAGGAGGCAGGCGGGGAGGCTGCTGGGGGCTGCCCCCTGCACTGACCCTGGCTACCAATATGGCCTTGTGCGGCCTCTTTTGCTTTTGTGCTTGCCATCAGGAGAACCCGGGTCCTCGCAGAGTTCCAGGACCTGGTGGGTGTGGGTGAGGAGAGGAGAGCTGGCTGCCAGCCCAAGTTAAGACCACAGGAAGGGCCTGGGTCCAAAACACAGCAGGGGTCAAGTCCAGAGCAAGGCAGCCAGGACTAGAGGAGCTGGAGGCAATGGTGGAGGGCCTGGCGTGCCGGAAGAAGCAGGATTAGCTAAGTTCATAGAGGAGAGGACTATTGATGCCTACTAACCATGATGACAGGGACGTGGGTGGCTCTGTGGGTTAAACCTTGGTATAAGAACAGCTTAGTTTATGAACAGGGACGCAGGTGGCTCTTTGGGTTAAACCACAGAGCCTAGGGCTTGCCGATCAGAAGGTCGGCGGTTCGAATCCCCGCGACGGGGTGAGCTCCCGTTGCTCAGTCCCTGCTCCTGCCAACCTAGCAGTTCGAAAGCACTTCAAAGTGCAAGTAGATAAATAGGTACCACTCCGGTGGGAAGGTAAACGGCGTTTCCGTGCGCTGCTCTGGTTCGCCAGAAGCGGCTTAGTCCTGCTGGCCACATGACTGCACGTCGGCTCCCTCGGCCAATAAAGCGAGAGTCGGCCACGACTGAACCTAATGGTCAGGGGTCCCTTTACCTTTACCTAATCATGATGGCTTTGCTCCGCCTGCCCCAGCCTAGTGCCCTCCAGGTGTTTTGAGCTACCAGCTCTTTATCTGCCACAGCCAGCATGACCACGGGCTCTCCCACACTTCTGGCTGCCCCATAATTTCTAGTCACGGGTCAAAGAGGTTCTTCGTCTTTTTCCGCCACTTTTCCTTGGAACACCCGTTGCTTACCGCTGAATTGGAACAAATGTCAATCCGCAGAGAACCTGATTGACATTTGTTCCGATTCAACAGCGGGACAAAAAAAGGAGCCTTTGGACAAATGGAAGTGTGAGTGAGCCCCATTGATACTGGGGTTGATGGGAGCTGAAGTTCAAAACATCTGGAGGACACCAAGATTGGGAAGGAAGGACAGTTTTTAGCAATGTGGGTCCCGGGGCGGGCATGGGGCGTCATGTGACTGCAAGTGACAATTCTGTGTTGGTGCAATGTGAACAATGGTTTAAATGGCACAGTGCTTGGTCTCATGTCTTGAGTTAGCACATCTGGATGTTCTGGGATAAGGGTGCCAGGTGCACTGGGGTTACCATAGCAACACCAGCAAGGTCATGTGCATGACTGGCTGAGTTGTTCACCCTCACATTGGTTCAGGAATGTAGAGACAGATATAATAGTCTCTAGGGCATTGCTTCCATTATGTGGAGTCCTGTCCTGATGCTATCCTGCTTTGCTGTCAGGGTCTGACTCTGGATCTGTGAGGGAAGAGGTTGTGGGTTTTACACAGCAGTGTCAGCTAGCATGGTGATAGCGTTAGCGGATCTCTCCGTACATAAGCATCTTTACTTCAAAGACCAGAAGAACTGTATAAAGTCTATGGTGTTGCTTAGCATTGTCTTCTGTCTGGAGATGATAAACGCTTTGATACTTTGAGCTGTGTGGCAGAAGAGTTTTCCCCTTAGCCGGGGATTCTGAAATCTCTGCTGGGACTCCACTTACCCCTGATGCGTCACACGGGCTGAGATGTGGTGAGCTACCAGCCGACTTCCAGAAGTTCCCAACACCCCGCCACCCCTCTCCTATGGAATATCTCTTTTTCAGGAGCTGGACGATTGCGTCATCCGGCAGACCAACACCCAGTTTGCTTATGGCTACGAGTATCTGGGGAACTCTGGGCGGCTGGTCATCACCCCACTCACTGACAGGTATCCCACGAGGGCTGTGAGCCCGACCAGGAGAAGCCTAGTGGTTTCTGGCCATGGAAGTCGGCATGCCGTAAAGGGCCTGGTGCCAGCGCTGAAAGGCTACAGCCTGGGTCTGTCTGGGTGGGAAGACTGGGGGAATCTGCTGGGGACAGCAGGAGGGAGCCTGAAAGGGGAAGAGGCAGCTAATAATGTTTGGGGAGGGGTGAAAAAGAAACGAGGTAAGGAGGTGGGCCCAGATGGCCAGTGGGGAAGTGGGAAGCCAGCCATGGGAACCCCTAGCCATCCTGCTCTACAAGAAGAGCCTGAGATGTTTGTGTTCCTTTGGCCTGTCTTCTGCAGGTGCTACATGACTCTGACCACAGCCCTCCATCTCCACCGGGGAGGGTCCCCCAAGGGCCCTGCAGGCACTGGAAAGACGGAGACAGTGAAGGACCTGGGCAAGGCTCTGGGCATGTACGTCATTGTGGTCAACTGCTCCGAAGGCCTGGACTACAAGTCGATGGGGCGCATGTATTCCGGCCTAGCGCAGGTAAGGGGAAAAGTCAGGTGCTGGCCCTGCTCCAAGGGCTCCCCATGCCTGCCCTGGCCCTCCTCAAGCTCTCCACTGTGCACTCTGCCAACAGACCGGGGCCTGGGGCTGCTTTGACGAGTTCAACCGCATCAACATTGAGGTCCTGTCGGTCGTGGCCCAGCAGATCCTCTCCATCCTCTCGGCTTTGGCCGCCAACCTGACGCGCTTCACCTTTGAGGGCCACGAGATCAACTTGGTGTGGTCTTGCGGCATCTTCATCACCATGAACCCAGGTGAGGAGGCCGGGAGGATCATTCTAGGCAGGGGTGGCGTCAGGCTTCGGGGAATTCTGTCCCTCCCCCGGTGGCAGCAAGAAGCAGAGAAATACAAAGAAGAGTTCTTACTAATGAGTTTATTCAATCATCACAGCAAGAGACAAAGGAATGCAGTCTGTCTCCCGTTAATGGCGTTGCTCTCCTCCCCTCCCTTTCTAGCAACAGCACTTCCCCTTACAGTGGCCGCCAGGGGCTAATTGTCTTTGAATCCTTTGCTTTTGCAATCTCAACAAACGCCGTGTTCTGGGAGAAGGGGGGGTCAGAAATACTATCCAGTGATAGTGTGTTAGCTGGCTCCTCTCTTGTCTCCTCCTTCTCTTCTCCCAACCTCCCATCTCTTCTGCTCGCCTGTCTCTGAGCTGTGACCTTCCTCAAACCACTGCTGTAATTCAATACTGCCTCCCTCTCCCCTGGAAACTTCAGGAAGGGGGGTGATCTCCACCATTCCTCCTCAATCCTGTCTCCTTCAGTCCAGTCTCTGACAGGTGGACTCAGCTGGGGGGGGGTGTGCCTCCACCCATGGACATTTGCCAGTGCTTCCGTGTTCCTTGTGGCAGGTTATGCCGGACGCACAGAACTGCCCGACAACCTCAAGTCAATGTTCCGCCCCATCTCCATGGTGGTGCCTGACTCCACGCTCATCGCCGAGATCATCCTCTTTGGAGAAGGCTTCAATAACTGCAAGGTACTGTTGGGATATAAGGGACGCGGGTGGTGCTGTGGGTTAAACCACAGAGCCTAGGACTTGCCAATCAGAAGGTTGGCGGTTTGAATTCTGGTTCGCCAGAAGCAGCTTAGTCATGCTGGCCACATGACCCGGAAGCTGGACGCCAGCTCCCTTGGCCAGTAAAGCGAGATGAGTGCCGCAACCCCAGAGTCGGTCACGACTGGACCTAATGGTCAGGGGTCCCTTTACCTTTACCTTACTGTTGGGATGGTTCGGGGAGAGGGTGGGAGCGCTTTGCTTGGGCAGAGCGGGTGAGTGGAAAAGGAGCGCTCCCAGTGAGGTTCGCCAAACTGTCTCCTCCCCTTCCCAGATCCTGGCCAAGAAGGTTTACACCCTCTACTCGCTGGCTGTCCAGCAGCTCTCCAAGCAAGACCACTACGACTTTGGCCTCCGGGCGCTCACATCCCTGCTCCGCTACGCCGGGAAGAAGCGCAGGGTGCGGCCCGACCTTTCTGACGAGGAGGTGAGGATCCCCCTGCCTTCTGCAGTTGTGCTGCAAAACATGGCCAGCACAGAAGGGCCGTCGCTCAGCAGCAGAGAGCCCGCCTTGCAAGCGGAAGGTCCTGCGGCCAATCTGTAGCAGCTTCTCCAGGTGGGGTTTGGAGAATCTCCAGCCTGAAGTCCAGGAGAGCCGCTGCTGCCAGTCCATGTAGACAATACTAAGCTAGGTGGACCAATGGTTTGGCCCCTTTTAAAGCAGCTTCCTCTGTTCCTGGAAGGCTAGTGGCTGCCAAGATCTCTGGGGTTGGAATGAAGAGGAAGTCACTCGTAACGTCGCTGTTGTGTGTGCAGGTTTGGGAGGGGAAATGACCTTTGGCTCTCCATGTCTGCCTCTTGTGGCTTTATCAGCCGCTCCTTTATGCCATGGGGTCCTCCCTGGGGTGCTTCATGGAGCGCTTGGCATCCTCTCCTCCCCCATACCACATACCCTCCGACCAGCTCTTCCGCACTCTCTGCTTGCAGGTACTCCTCATGGCCATGAAAGACATGAACATAGCCAAGCTGACGTCCGGGGACGTGCCTCTCTTCAACGCCATCACTCAGGACCTCTTCCCAGGCATTGAGTGCCCCGTCATTGACTATGGAAAGGTCAGCCACCCTGTCCCCTCCCTGCCCCACAGGCTTTGCCTCTTCTTCTTGGGAAATCTGGCAAGAGCCCCACCCAGTCCTGAGCTGCTGCTCTCCAATGGAAGCCCCTCGCAGATGGAACCCACCAACCCACTGGAATTCTTGATGGTACTGGTGGAAAAAGCGGGGACTTTATTGGGAGAGAGGATCATAGAATTGTGGAGTTGGAAGAGGGCGTGAGGGTCATCTAGTCCAACCCCCTGCAAGGCAGGAATCTGTCATCCACTGTGGGGCTCGAACCCACAACCCTGGGATTGAGAGTCTCATTCTCTACCGACTGATCTAAGATGTGGCATGAAAAACAAGGTGTTGCCTATGCAGCCTTCCAATCCGGGCACTTCTTTCTTTCTTTCTTTCTTTCTTTCTTTCTTTCTTTCTTTCTTTCCTTCCCCCTCCAGCTCAAGGAAGTGCTTGAGGGGGAGCTGAGAGAAATGGGCCTGCAGGTGATCCCCTTCACCATCACCAAGGTGATCCAGCTGTATGAGACCAAGAACTCTCGCCATTCCTCCATGATCGTGGGCAACACGGGCAGCGGCAAGACCGTCACCTGGCGGGCCCTGCAGGCCACCCTCTGCACCCTCTGCAAGAGCGGAGACACGACGGCCAACATAGTCCGGGTCAGTGGGAAGCTCCTGCTCCTCCCTGGTGCCTGGCTCTGTGACACAGGGCTGCGCAGGGGACTGGCCTCCCTCCTTGCCTCTGCCAAGTCTGGCTGCCTCTTCCTCCACCTCCCCGGGGGCCTTCTTCTGGGACTTGCTGGGCTGGGTGGGGCTTCTTCTCCAATGTCCACTTTTCCTGTAGCCCCCCCTGCTGGCTGGCTGCTCCACTGCATTCTTTCCTTGGGACGGGAGGCAAGTTGATCGCCCTTGATATAAAAACAGGGGGCAGGATTACCCTCAACCCTCTAGCTTCCATTTTCTTCTCCCCAATTGGATAGCCATAAAAAGTCAATAAAGCACAGAGGTCTCTCCGGGTCTTAGCTAGAAAAACGCACCTTGCTTCCTCCTGACTTTGTCTCCCCCACCCCTCTCTTCCTCCCACCTTCCCGCTCTCTTTCCTTGCTGGGCCTGCCTGCTTCCAGGAGTACCCCCTGAACCCGAAGGCAGTTTCCCTGGGCGAGCTGTACGGAGAGTACAACCTCAGCACCAATGAGTGGACGGATGGCATTCTGTCCAGCGTCATGCGATTGGCATGTGCAGGTACACCAGGGCCCCTTCCTTCACTCCTGCCATGTTTCTAAGAGAGAGAGAGGATAAGAGAGAGAGAGAGAGAGAGAGAGGTATCAGAGTGCCTTCCTGCCTAGAAGCCACACTGTCTCAGACCTATAGGCACTCATCTTCTTCCCTGGGGGCAACTGAGTCCTGCTGTCCTGCAGGCCAGGTTGAGTCCGGGGTACTCAGAGGTCCCAAATGTATAACAGAGAAGGAAAGGGCAGGTGGGTTGGACAGTGACATCCACAGGGAACATAAGCAGAGCCCTGCTGAATTAAACCAGGCGCCTCTCTAACCCATCATCCTGTTCCTTCAGGAAACCCAGCAGGCAGGGCAGAAAGGCAGCCACTCTCCCCTCCTGTCTGCCCCCATTGTCTCATATTAAGAGCTACACTGCCTTTGAACCTGGAGGCTCCATTTTGCTATCCGTAGCTAGTGACAATACTGCTCCCTTTTATGAGTTTGTCTCCATTCCCCATTTAAGCCAGTGGCCGCTGCCGCCCCATCTAGTGGCAGCCAGTTCCATAGGAGATGCTGCTGCCCCCATGATGATCGGGAGCCGAAGTGTGTGTGTGCTGGTTGGGGAGCTGTCCTCCTTGTTAATTGCTTTTGGCCACCGAGTCTGAGCCATAGGGAGGCTGTGCAAAGCATGCTGGTGGGTGGCCCATGTATTTGGGGCAATTTCCCACCCGCTCTCCAGGCTAGCTGTGAACTTTAGGCAGCTAGAGTTGGAGCCCATGGCACGCTAGTCACTGTACAGGCGCCCAGGGAGCTTAGGGGGCAAAGGAGAGGCCTGGCTTGGGCAGAGGCCTCAAACTACAGACTGCTCTGCCTCAGCTCTGCCATAACTCCTGCTATCTCCTCTCCAGCCCTCGCTAGCGGTCTCTCGTCTTGGTTTCACCTTTGCTGTGGCCTGGCCAGCCTTCCCCCTGCCTGCCTGCCTGTCTGCTTGCCTCTCAAAGACCATTTCCTGCCCCCCCCAGCAAGGGGGGGGCACAGCCCAAGGAGCTGCTGGATGTAGCCAGGAGGCACCAGGTGCCTGCTTTGTGGGGGGTTTCCTCTTGAGGGCTGGGGGCACTGAGCCCCAGGCCTAGGGTGGGGGGAAATCTGTGCTGAGCCTGGGACACTGTCGCCTGCCTCTCCTCAGCTCCCCCCCCCCACACCCCCAGCTCATGCCGCTTTGCCTGATAGCCTCACCCTGAGGGGGCACCGGTGATTATCTCCGAGTGCCGGCAGGAGGCCTCCCGCGGGCACTTGCTTTTTCTCATGCCAGCGGGGCGATGGCACTGCCGTTTCTAGGAAACGGTGGGAGAAGGAGCGGGGGAAGGCCTTCCTCTGACCCCAATCTCTATGATAATTGAGGATGGGAACCTGTTGGCATGCATGTTGATTTTGGGTGGGTGAAGGTGACCCACTGTCTTTTCCTCTCGGGGGATCCCTGCTCTGTGCTGGAGGGCTGCCTGCTTTGCCGGGGGGGGGGGCGGCACAGGGAACAGAGGATCGAAAGGCAAGGAAGAGGGCGAAATCTTGGTCCAGGTTGGGGCATTGGGCTGCTTCAGAGAGACCTTTGTCGCTTATGGGTTTCTTAATCAGTTTCCGACCCCTTTCCTTCCACCCCCCTGCCGGGACAGTGTCTGACTCTCTTGTGAAGCAGATTGGAAGACTTCTGGGGTTCTGTTTGTGCTGCTGGGGCTGCAGTGTTGCGTGTGGCTAGCTACCTCACCCCTCACCCCCCCCCCCCTGTTTGGATTACGCTGAGCAAGATGGTAACAGGGGTGGCTTGACTCATGTGCCACGACTCAGTGCCAGACTCGGTTCCACTTGCCCTCGTAAACCTTCAAAATGCTGGTGGGGGGACAGCGACCCCGATTTGCACTTGAGTCAAATGATTCCAAGTGCCTGCTTGAAAGACAGGCCCCGTGAGTGAAATAATCAATGTGAGCAGCGATGGGAACTGGCCTCTGGAATGACTCCTTTGCACAGCTGAGTGTTGGGCTGCTCCAGCTCTGTGGTCTGTTTTCCACCTTTGGGCACCTGAGGCCCAGACCTTTGCTTGCCCAGCCAGGCCCTGCTTCCCCCCACCCATGGATGGTAGCTCCTAACACTCTAACCCAGACTCCTGTCCCCATCTGACCCGCCCCCCCACTGCAGGACTTCTCCCTCAACCCCAAAGCCCTGAGCCTCGGGGAGTTGTTTGGGAGGTACGACCTTGCCACCAGCGAATGGCACGATGGCGTTCTGGCTTCCATCATGCGCGAGGTCTGCACAGGTATTTACCCTTTGGGAGGCCCACCTTGGCCGTGCCAGCTGCCTGCCTTGGCTGCCAATCACTCTTCCTTTCTGAGCAACCTGGCACCTCTCTCTGTCTCAGACAATCAGTCTCTTCAAACAAGACCTTGGAAGAAATTCTCTGCTCTGCTTTGGAAATTTCTGTGTGTTTCAATCCGTTCTGTGTGTTTCAGTCCTTGTCCCTGGTGCCCCACCCCTTGCCCCTTGTTTGTGGACCAGCCGCTGTTCTGTTCCCCTGAATTACAGAATTTGGCTTTCAGGGAATCCCAGCCCTCACTTTTTTAAAGGGCATGTTTCTAGCTCTCCTTGATGTAAAAGGTAAAGGGACCCCTGACCATTAGGTCCAGTCATGGCCGACTCTGGGGTTGCAGCGCTCATCTCGCTTTACTGGCCGAGGGAGCCGGCGTACAGCTTCCGGGTCATGTGGCCAGCAGGACTAAGCCGCTTCTGGTGAACCAGAGCAGCGCACGGAAACGCCGTTTACCTTCCCGCCGGAGTGGTACCTATTTATCTACTTGCACTTTGACGTGCTTTGATGTAGAAGCGTGAAATAGATGACTGGCAAGTCTGCTAAAGACTCTATCCGGTATGTCTTCCCAAATACATTTAAGGATCCAACCAAGATCTGAGCACAAGAGCCCTCTCTTCTCCAGTGGCTTCCAGCAGCTGGTACTCAGAAATGTTGCTGCCTCAGACCATGGAGGTACAGCATAGCCCCTGTGGCTAGTAGCCATTGACAGCCTTTCTCCTCCATGAATTTGTCCAACCCCTTTTTCAAGCCCTTTAAGCTGATAGCCACCCAGTCGAACCCTGTCTACTCCGGCTGTGGCTCTTGCAAGACTCAAGGAGAGGCAATTTTCCACAGCCCACTTAGTTATATATTGTGGCTTCCACGTAAGGTATACAAAGGAGGGCAGCGAATTCACTGTCCTGAGATCCTTCCTGCTGCAGCCCGGGAGGCAGGAATCCGCATTATGGACTCCCGAGTTCTTAACGTTCCTCTTTGCCCAGACGAGAAACCTGACGAGAAGTGGATCCTCTTTGACGGCCCCGTGGACACGCTGTGGATCGAGAGCATGAACTCTGTCATGGACGACAACAAGGTGCTTACCCTCATCAATGGTGAGCGGATCGCCATGCCCGAGCAGGTAGGCCCGAGCTGCCCCCACAAGCCAACCCCTCCAGCAGCTCCTTGGCCAGAACTGATTGGTGGTTTCCATTCCCCCACAGGTTTCCCTGCTGTTCGAGGTGGAGAACCTCGCCGTCGCCTCTCCCGCCACCGTCTCCCGGTGCGGAATGGTTTACACAGACTACAGTGACTTGGGCTGGAAGCCCTATGTCCTTTCCTGGATTGAGAAGCGCCCAAAGGTATTTGAGGAGGGGGGAGCAGTGGGTTGTAAAAGCGACCAGATGCCGGGACCCCCGCGGTTGAGTCTGTCCTTTCCCCTCCTTGGAGGAAAGGCAGGATATAAATGTAATAAATAGCAACAATAAAGTAGCCCTAGCTACTGACCGTGTGAGGGTCAGGGTCAGGACCGGATTTAGGTTTGATGAGGCCCTAAGCTACTGTAGGCAATGGGGCCCTTTATATGTCCAGCTGTCCTTTGTCAACAACAAATTGTCCCTGTTTTTTGTGTTGAATACATGCTATATGGTCATTTATGGACCTCATAGGTATCTCAAGCCATTTGCACATGTTGCCCTGCAACCAGTCCATGCAGAATGTAGGCACCCTATATATAGAAAGGAGCAAACCAGTGATATTTTCGGGAGCAGGCTAGCAGGCGAGGCCCATGACTTGCATCATAGGAGCCTACACAACACAACACAAAACGCTGTTGCTGTAGGTAGGTTTTATTTTATTTGTTTTTTATCTTATATTTTTGGAAGTGTACATCCAGGTTTTTTCCCCCTTTAATTTTTTTGGGGGGGCCCTAAGAGAGTGGGGCCCTAAGCTGTAGCTTGTTTAGCTTATACGTAAACCTGGCACTGCTCAGGGTGGGATGGAGAGGTCCTAGGTAAGCCCTGAAGGGACAAATGTGGGTTTGCGGGGGTCTTCAGGAGGAGCAGATCTAGTAGTCGACAGTCAGCGAGCTTCCCTTTGCCCCTGTCTCCTCCGTCTCAGACCGAAGCGGAAACCCTGCAGCGGATGTTTGACAAATTTACCAACAAGATGCTGACCTTCAAGAAGGACAACTGTCAGGAGCTGGTCCCTATCCCCGAGTACAGTGGGATCGTGTCTCTCTGCAAGCTCTTCACATCCTTGACGTCCTCTGATGAAGGGGTAAGGGGCAAGCGAGGGCCAGTCAGCCGCTCCGGAGGCCCTGGGCGCATCATCAGCCTCCGCCCTCCTCAGGCCCCCTAGCGTTTGGGGCGCGGTATGTCAAGGATGGCCCCCTTGCCACTCTCTAAAAAAAGAATTATTAAGAATATTACAATGAGTTAAAGTAAAAACGAAAGAAAAAGGGAAAGCATACATAAAACATTTTAACAGGCAGAGGAAAACAATAACAAAATAACATTGAAATATAATTAAGATTACAGAACTATATAACATATATGTAAATGCATGAACTTATTGTTTTCCTCAGATATACAGTGGTACCTCAGGTTAAGTACTTAATTCGTTCTGGAGGTCCATTCTTAACCTGAAACTGTTCTTAACCTGAGGTACCACTTTAGCTAATGGGGCCTCCTGCTGCCGCCATGTGATTTCTGTTCTCATCCTGAAGCAAAGATCTTAACCTGAGGTACTATTTCTGGGTTAGCGGAGTCTGTAACCTGAAGCGTCTGTAACCCGAGGTACCACTGTACATTGATTAATGGGTCACTGTGGTTTCCAAAATTACATTCCAAATACAGTCGTACCTTGGAAGTCAAACACCTTGCGACTCGAATGTTTTGGCTCCCGAACGCTGCAAACCCGGAAGTGATTGTTCCGGTTTGCGAATGTTCTTTGGAACCCAAATGTCCAGTGCGGATTCTGCGGCTTCCGATTGGCTGCAGGAGCTTTCTGCAGCCAATCGGAAGCTGTGCCTTGGTTTCCGAACGTTTTGGAAGTCGAACGGATCCCCTTCAACTTCCGAGGTATGACTGTATCATTAAATTTGTCCAGATCATAGAATAGTAGCGTTGGAAGGGACCACAAGGGTCATCTAAGTTCAGTCCCCTGCAATGCAGGAATCTTTTGCCCAACTTGGGGCTTGAACCAACATCCCTCATGCTTTACCAAGTGAGCTATCCCAGCACTGTTAAGTTTTGTTCCTAGGGAGGTAGCTTCAGCGGGTTTGGGGGGCAGTGGGTCTGAGGAGAGCTTTTCTGAACCCCCAGCTGAATCCCGCGGACAGTGAAAACTACTCAACGGTGGTGGAGATGTACTTCATCTTCAGCATGATCTGGTCCCTGTGTGCAGCCGTGGACGAGGAGGGCCGGAAGAAAATCGACATCTTCCTTCGAGAGATCGAGGGCTCCTTTCCTAACAAGGTCACTTGCATGCACTTCCCACGAGGGATGGCAGCGAGGGGTGGGGTGGGGTGGTGCTATGAGGCTGAGCCAAGTCCTGCAGCTGTTGTGCTTGCTGGAACAAGATAGGCTACCCCAAAGGTGAAAAGAAGGCATGTGAGTTAATAGACCCAAAGGGAGGTGGGCAAGAAACAATAGGTCTTCTCTCTCTGGTGTTAACGGAGGAATCTGGGGGCTCCCTTGGACAAAAAATCAAGGACGCCAGCCAGGAATACCGAGCAAAACAGCAGCCAGTAGGCTTGGTCTTTATTGAAGACTGTTGCGACAGGACTCCCACCTGCCACCAGGTGGAACAAGATGGAAGCCCCAAACAAAAGAGCCCCCAAACTTTTATTAGCTGCTAATCCCCATGTTACACCCCCCCAAACTACATCACTAATACATCATGGTTACATCATGAAAGGGGAGGTCTGGTGGCAGTAATCTGGGCATCCTGGACCCTGCCCCATGGTTCTCCTTGCCCTCCACCAAACACCCATCAAGTGAAACAAAAGCGATATTTACCGTATTTTTCCCTCTATTACACGCAGATTTTTTCTCCTAAAAAGTAAGGGAAAATGTCTGTGCGTGTTATTGAGCGAATGTGTGGTCCCTGGAGCTGACAAGCGCGAGTGAAGGCATAAATCAGGCAAATATCAAATCGTCCGGAGAAGGGAGGAAAGGAGGAAGTTGCTGCTTTCCTGCATTCTGCCTCAGGGTCTTACTGCCCACCCGCTTCTGTTTCCTTACTGTGTTTGCTCAAACGGAACAAAGAGCAGAGAAAACCCCTCCCCTCCAGGCAATTCCTTTCCGTGCGTCTGGGACTCGAAGGCAACATGCAGGTTGGGGGGGGGGAGAGAGAGAGAGCTGGCTGGCTTGTGGGGGGGGGGACTTTTGCCTTCCTTTCCTCCCTCCGGTAAAACCCCTCTCCTGCATTCTTAGCCAGCTGCTTCTCTGCACACCCCTCTCCTTGTCGCTTCTATGTTTTTCCTTCCCTCCCTACTTAAAACGTGGTTCCAATCACGGATCCACATGGATCCTCAGGATCTTTGCATTGAGTCACCCCAAATTCACCATCAGATCACATAGCAATGATCTGATGCAAAAACAGGGCTGCAATGGTGCAAAAACATGGTTACAAAGCACGGATCCACATGGATCCTCAGGATCTTTGCATTGGGTCACCCCAAATTCACCATCAGATCACATAGCATGTCCATGGCTACAGCCTGCACCAAAAAAATCACGCACCCACTGTTGCCTGGGGCTGCAATGGTACAAAAACGTGGTTACAAAGCATGGATCCACATGGATCCTCAGGATCTTTGCATTGGGTCACCCCAAATTCACCATCAGATCACATAGCATGTCCATGGCTACAGCCTGCACCAAAAAAATCACGCACCCACTGTTGCCTGGGGCTGCAATGGTACAAAAACGTGGTTACAAAGCATGGATCCACATGGATCCTCAGGATCTTTGCATTGGGTCACCCCAAATTCACCATCAGATCACATAGCATGTCCATGGCTACAGCCTGCACCAAAAAACTCACGCACCCACTGTTGCCTGGGGCTGCAATGGTGCAAAAACGTGGTTACAAAGCACAGATCCACATGGATCCTCAGGATCTTTGCATTGGGTCACCCCAAATTCACCATCAGATCACATAGCATGTCCATGGCTACAGCCTGCACCAAAAAAATCACGCACCCACTGTTGCCTGGGGCTGCAATGGTGCAAAAACGTGGTTACAAAGCACAGATCCACATGGATCCTCAGGATCTTTGCATTGGGTCACCCCAAATTCACCATCAGATCACATAGCATGTCCATGGCTACAGCCTGCACCAAAAAAATCACGCACCCACTGTTGCCTGGGGCTGCAATGGTGCAAAAACGTGGTTACAAAGCATGGATCCACATGGATCCTCAGGATCTTTGCATTGGGCTACCCCAAACTCACCGTCAAATCACATGTCTGTGGCCGCAGCATGAAGCACAAAAATGATACATCCACTGTTTCATTCAGAATTTTTTTTTCTTGTTTTCCTCCTCTAAAAACTATGTGCGTGTTATGGTCAGGTGCGTGTTATCGAGCGAAAAATACGGTACATTTCCCTGTTTCCCAGCCAAGTCAATCACACCCTTTTGTCTTCATCTGGGTTTGTTATTTCTGGAATGGCTACCTGTCTGGCACTCAGGTATCAGGAGGCCAGGGATTATCACTCAGGCAGAGGGGCTGCTGAGGAGCTGAGCTCACATGTCTATATGAATTTCTGAAGTTTTCCCAGTGAGCCAGTACATAGATGCATTGATCAGTGAATTCTTACATTTGGTATTGTGCAGCAAAGGCCCTTTGAATAGATAGGAAGAAACTGTGACGAAGTCACAAATCACAAAAGTCACAAAAGTGATTGTGCTGATTTTGGTAGTGCGGTGCATGTGCATGATATCTGCTGGAGGGACAACACCCCCCACCTATACATAAATTTCTGCAACACTGGGAAGGTGCACAGGGCATCCTTTTTGCCCACCTAAGAGCGAGTTGCAATGAAAAACCCTTCCACTGCCCAGAGAGATCCATGATCCAGGCCCAGCTTTAGGCCTCTGCAAGGATTGCTGAAAATACACCCCTCTGACAAGCTAACTTCTTTCGCTCCCAGGATACGGTCTACGAGTATTACGTTGACCCCAAGCGGAAGCAATGGTCTTCCTTTGAAGATAAACTGCCCAAGATGTGGAGGTACCCATCCAAGTAAGTAAACAGCTTTTTGCATTTTGCCCAAGATAGAGAACAAGCCTTCTCTGCCAATCATAGGCAGGGAAGGAGGAGCTTAATGGGCGTGTGACTCAGCCCCTAAAACTTAAAACCTGTGTTCTTCAACCTTCTGTAGCTCAAAGTGGTGGCTTAGTGTGGGTTGCCAGTGCCCGGGGCCACTGAAAAGGGGTGGGTAAGAGGGAGGGAAATTCATGGTGTACACATGCGCATTCAATTGCCTAATGGCGTCTGCAATACCCAGGAGATCACAGACACAGAGATAACAAAAAAAGAGTCGTTGTCTGAAGAGGTCACTTCCTGATTCGCGTGGAGAAGACATTTTCAGTGAAGCCCAGTGATGGAACAGCTGATTTGAGACAGCACTGGGCATTGAAATTTTGTGCCCCTTAACAATTTTGTGCCCGGGGCAACTGCCCCTGTGAACGCCTCCCATGTTACACCACTGGCTCAAAAGCAGTAGGACAGCGGCAGGAGAGGCAAAGGAGAGCCCTGTCTCATATGCTCCGTGCCAGGTTTATGGGATTTGCTGCCACAAGATGTGGCAGTTGGGAAGAAAATAGTGATGGATGAGGCAGAGGAGGAGGAGGAGACGGGAGTTCATGAATGGCTGTTAGGCCAGGAGGGACTATTGCCTTCAAGCCTGGGGAGTCGGCCTGTGTGAGAAGCAGGTTGCTGGGTGAAATGGATGTTTGCTCTAGCCTAGCAGGGCCCATCTGAAGTTCTTGCACGTAAAGAAAGTAGGAGGGAAAAGCAGCTAAGGGGGCACCATGGAGAATGGGCTCATTCTAGGGATGGCGGTGTCCTGTCTTCATTATGTGTGTGTGTGTTGGAGGGTCTCAGGCGAGTTTTTTGTTTCTTGCAGCAGTAGCAGGGTGTGAGTGACAGCAGAGGGGCACCTCTACGATACACACATAGTTACCCTCCCCGCTCCCTTTGCCTGCCTTCTCTTGTTTCCCGCATCCTTTCCCTTTCTGGCTCCCGAGCAGCCTGCCTTCGCCATGCCACCGAGTCGCTCGGCCGATCTTGTTCTTCGAGCCAGTGGCTCGGATCCATTTCCCGCCCCTCGCTCCCCTAATCCGATCAGTGGCCTGAAATTGCCGGAACGTGGTCCCCGAGCTGCCACGGGCCGCCGGCCGCCTGCATCCTCGGAAGCCGGGCGGAGGGACAAGCCTTCATTAACGGTGGCTTCCTTCCAAGCTGTCAGGCTCCGGCGGGGGTGACAGCTGCGCCAATTGCGTCTCGTGTCGGATGTCTTCATGCATTTAGGCCAGTGTCCTTCCTGGAGCCGTGACAGCCGCGTCGGGAAGGACCAGAGCGGCCCCCAGGGCTCTGGCGCCCTGCGTGTGTGTAAGAGGGAGGGGAAGCAGCCAAGCTTTGGCAGGTCCCAAGCATGGCAGGAGCTGATGCCTCGCCCCTGGGGCTGAGCCCGGATCTGCCCTTCTCTTCCCAGCGCCCCCTTCTACAAGATCATCGTCCCCACCGTGGACACCATGCGCTACAACTATCTTGTCGACGCCCTCATCTCCAACCAGAACCCAGTGCTGCTGGTCGGCTTGGTGGGGACCGGCAAAACCTCCATCGCCCAGGGCGTCCTGCAGACCCTGGACAGCACCAAGTGGGCTGTCCTGGTCATCAACATGTCCGCTCAGGTAACAGCTTGAGGGAGGGGAGGGTCCTGGCTCCTCCCCCTGGCACACCCCACGCATGGGCTCCAGGGACGTGGGCAACGTCTCTGTCAATGAAGGCCTCACGCTCCCCTCCCGCCTTTGCAGACCACCTCGACCAACGTCCAGAGCATCATTGAGAGCCGGGTGGAGAAGCGCACCAAGGGCGTCTATGTGCCTCTGGGCGGGAAGAGCATGATCACCTTCATGGACGACCTCAACATGCCCGCCAAGGACCAGTTTGGCTCCCAGCCCCCCCTGGAGCTGCTCCGCCTGTGGCTGGACTACGGCTTCTGGTACGACCGGGCCAAGCAGACCATCAAGTACATCAAGGTGAGCGCAGCGTGCGGAGCCAGCGTGAAACAGACGCTCTTGGGGCAGGGGGATCAGGATTGGAACCCGGTTGCATACACGTGCGTGTTACACTTTAAACCCAAGAGCAGCGGTGATTTCTGTCAGCACCACGGCAGAGGGGAGGACGTTGCTCTGCACCCCACAGACCCAGCCTTGATTTCCCCCTCTGATGCCCCGCGGCCCTCTTTGCGAAAAGACAATAAAAAATAAATAAAAATCCAGACACGTTGAGCGCAATTGCGCATTTAACGTAATTGTCTGATTTGGCTCTCCGCCGTTCAAGAACTCTGCAACCTACAACCAGAGACGACTGTGCATGGAATACTTGTTGTTGTCTCTTTCCGGGAGGCTGCGCATCTGAATTTCAGGAGTGTGCGGTGGGGGGGGGCAAGAATGAGCGGGAGGGCGTGCCGCGCAGCAGAGCCTCCCGGCTGGAGCGTGGCGCATGCCACTGCAGCTATTACAGCCTCCACTTCCACTCAGGCCCCCCGATTTGTATGCTGCCTGCCTTCCTCCCCCCCCACCTCCACCTCGGCGGGGTCCCTCTAGACTGTTTAGTCGTCGCGCTACTCAAACACTTTTATGGAAAGAGGCGGGTGGAGGTTGGGCGGGGGGAGAGAGCGAGCGAGAAGTCTTTTATTTTCTTTTGGTTTTGATCCGTTGCCTGTTTGCCTTCCCCCCAGGACATGTTCCTGATGGCAGCCATGGGGCCCCCCGGAGGAGGGCGAACGGTGATCTCTAGCCGGCTTCAGAGCCGCTTCAACCTCATCAACATGACCTTCCCCACAGTAAGGGCTGCTTTGGTCTATGCAGGCCGGCTGGGACGCTCCGAGGGCAGGGGTTAATCAGGCAACCACAGCCGCAGACGCCGCCTGGCTCGCCCCCCCTTGTGCGTGCGTGTGTCCAGGCAGGCAACCTGGTTTGGTGGCGAGGGGCTCGTCCAGCTGGCCTTTTGGCTTCCAGAGTCTTTCTGAGATCAAGGGGGAAAGCTCCCCTTTCACCTCCGCACACCCGAGGTGCCCGCGGCCTTTTATTTTCCTCTCCTGCATAATGCAGGGCCTGTTGTCCAAATCCAAGTTGCCCAGGAGGCGTGGGGAGAGCTTGGCACGGCGGACGATGGCGCTGGCAAGGAAGCGGCGCCGGCCCGAGATGAATCCAAAATGGCACCTCCTGCTCAATCACCCGCTCGTCCCATTCAGAGCGGGACAGGGTGGTGCCTGTTGCTGGGAACCACAGGAGGGCAAGGACTCTTGTGCTTGGATCCTTGCAGGTTTCCCATGATGGGCATCTTGGTTGGCCACTGTGAGAACAGGACGCTGGACTAGGTGGGCCGTTGGCCTGATCCAGCAGACTCTTCTGATCTTCTTAGACCCATTGAAGTGAATGGACAGGACTAGTTTGGGTTCATTCATTTCAGTGAGTAGGACTTAAAGGTAAAGGGACCCCTGACCGTTAGGTCCAGCCGCGGACGACTCTGGGCTTGCGGCGCTCATCTCGCTTTATTGGCCGAGGGAGCCGGCGTACAGCTTCCGGGTCATGTGGCCAGCATGACTAAGCCTCTTCTGGCGAACCAGAGCAGCACACAGAAATGCCGTTTACCTTCCCGCCGGAGCGGTACCTATTTATCTACTTGCACTTTGACGTGCTTTCAAACTGCTAGGTGGGCAGGAGCAGGGACCGAGCAACGGGAGCTCACCCCGTCGCAGGGATTCAAACTGCCGACCTTCTGATCGGCAAGTCCTAGGCTCAGTGGTTTAACCCACAGCGCCACCCGCGTCCCACCGAGTAGGACTTAGTTGGGCACAATTCCCTGCAGGAGTGGAGAGGAGGGCTTCCTGCTGCCCCAACCCACGACGGTCCAGCTTTGTCATACCTTTATGGTCAGGCTAGGGGCTGGGGGGGCTGGGATAAGCTGAAGTGTATGACTGAGCGAACGATTGATTCCCACCGAAGTATTTTAAGCCACTTCTCTTCCTTCCAGTTTCCAGTTCCCCAACCTCACAACAGCTCTGCTGGGCAGGCTGCTGTTATTCCCATTTTGCAGGCAGGCCTCACAGGACCCTGGCTGAGGCTGGGGAGTGAACAGTGCAGCAGTAGCGGGACCTTAACCCCCGCAATGCCAATAAGGAGGGTAGGATGCGTACTGGGGAGCTGGCAGCCCTGGACTGGGAGTGTGAAGATTAGCTGCTCTTCCTGGCTCTTTTCTGCCACCGCTGGAGGTGTTATTTCTCTTTCTGTGGACTCTGCTGCTTCCTCACCCTAAAGCAGAGCAGGAAGAGCAGGCTGGCCCCTTGCCCCTCACAGGGCGGCCTTGGGACTCCTGGCAAGGTTGGCAGCTCGTGGCAAGGATTTCTCACTGAGCTGTGATGCCCATCACAGAGACGGACAGGACTAGTTTGGGTTCATTCGTTTCAATGAGTAGGACTTAGTGCCCCCTGTGCATTGCAGGTGGCAGGACTAGATAAGCCTTTCAAAGCTATAGTTCTGTGAATCCTTGGGAGAAACCCAGGACAGCCCAGAAGGGGGAAGGTGACCCCCAGCTGCCTCGGGCCAACGCAGCAGGTGCTGGTATGGGGGGGGGATGCCACCCCATGTCACGCCCTCACCCTGAACAGGACTCCCAAATCCGACGCATCTTCGGCACCATGATCAACCAGAAGCTGCAGAATTTTGATGAGGGACTGAAGCCCCTTGGGAACACCATCACCGAGGCGACTGTGGAGCTCTACAACAACGTCGTCCAGCGGTTCCTGCCCACCCCGGCCAAGATCCACTACCTCTTCAACCTGCGCGACATCTCCAAGGTAAACAGAGGCCTGCTCAGACCCTGGGATTGTTCCCTACAAGCTCGGAAGGGCCTTGGGGGCAGGGAGGGCGGTAGGGGTGGCAAAGGGCCTGCGGAAGAGGGTGCCGCAGGTGAGGCTCTGTGGCCGGAAAACGACGGCGCGGTCACGCAGTGCTTCCCCATCCTTCAGAAGCAGGAATGGGAGGCAGGTGCCTTTTGATTGATGCCGCTGCAAACACAAGGAGGGGGGCCGATCACCCACAAGTTCGGGGCTCATTCCGCCTCAGGCAAGGAAGCAAGTCCTTGTTAGCTCTCCACAGCTTTGAGTTAGAGAAGCTCCTGTCTCTCTCTCCCCCCCCCCTCGCCTTTCCCCTCGGTGTCTTCCTGACATCTTCATTTCTCTTTTGCCAAATGCTGCGGCTTTCTCAGAATCAGAATGTTTTCCACCCCTTTTGTCTTCTGCTCCTACATCTTACAGAAATGTTGGGGGGTTAAGCCAGAGACACGGGGGAGGCTTCTAAGCGGCGACTGAACATATCTGCATCGCCCTCCATCTAAAGCAGCCTCCTTCCAACCAGGTGCTCTGAACTACAACTCCCACCAGTCTACAGCCAGCCCAGCTGATGTGGGAGTTGTAGTCCAAGGCACCTGGAGGGCCCCAGGTTGGGGGAAGGCCAGTTTCACCAGCACGTAGACAGAATGTGCCTGTTTGTGGGGTCTTCCTCTGCCTGAGACCCGGCAAACGAGGCATGATGGATTTTTTTCCCTGTGTGTGCGATCCTCTGTGCCAGCCCAGCGGCTGGGAGCATTAGGATTCCAAGCGAGCTCATCTCCTTCCCGCCAGCGCCGCGGCGCTCCCACATCAAACGGGCACGGCAACTTTGGAGAGAGTTTGAAGACATCAAACGTGCGCTGAACGTTTGTCCTCGGCCCTGAGCCCTGTAGCGCTGCTCGTGCACATCAAACGCTCGCAGGTTGTGAGCAAGCCGGGCTGCTTCTGCTGCCAGGCCTGTTCCCCCCCCCCCCACTGCAGCAGTCGCTAGTCAGCTACCAGGAGGTGGTGGGTGAGGGCAAAGGGGGATTTGGGACTCCTCTGCTTGCTGTGCAGCGCCACCTGTGAATGTTCTGGCTTAGAAGGGCCTTCTGGCTTTACCCTGGGGGGGGGGGGTTGGCCACAACCTGGATAGCTTTAAAAGAGGATCGGACATATTCATGGCGGAGAGGACTTATCGATGGCTACTAGCCACAATGTCTACGCTCTGCCTCCACAATCAGAGGCAGTAAATGCTTTTGAATACCAGTTGCTGGAAATTGCAAGAGGGGAGGGTTGCTCGGGAGTGGACGCCGGGACCATATAACACCGGCTCAAAAGGATATATGTTGGTTCCCAGTACATTTCAAAGTGTTGGTGCTGACCTTTAAAGCCCTAAACGGCCTCGGCCCTGTATACCTGAAGGAGCGTCTCCACCCCCATCGTTCACTGAGGTCCAGCTCTGAGGGCCTTCTGGTGGTTCCATCCCTGCAAGAAGTAAGGTTGCAGGGAACCAGGCACAGGGCCTTCTCGGTGGTGGCACCCGCCCTCTGGAACGCCCTCCCATCGGATGTCAATGAAAGAAACAACTATCTGACTTTTAGAAGACATCTGAAGGCAGCCCTGTTTAGGGAAGCTTTTAATGTTTTATTGAGTTTTTAATATTCTGTTGGGAGCTGCCCAGAGTGGCTGGGGAAACCCAGCAAGATGGGCGGGGTATAAATAATAATTTACTATTATTATTATTATTGCACCTGGGTCCTGCTTGCTGGTCTCCCATTGGGGCATCAGGTTGGCCACTGCAAGAACAGGATGCTGGACTAGACGGGCCACTGGCCTGATACATCAGGGCTCTTCTTGTGTTCTTCAGCCTCCGGAGAGAGGGCTTGGCAGTGTCTCTTGCTTGCCAACCTTGAAAAATATGGGTTATTTAAGATTTCCGCCCTCTGCTTCTCACTGAGCAAGGCAGGTCCTGGTAAATACGTCCTCAGGCCCAGAAAAGTACAGTCATAGAATTGTAGAGTTGGAAGAGGGTTCTTCCAGCCCAACCCCCTGCAATGCAGTCAGATGGTGGTCTGAGCCATTGAGCTGTGGTGACACCCTTCCTTGGGACCAGAGGCAGGCGCATTTAGGGCCCTTTGCCAAGGGTGGTCGTGGGATGGCCCTCCTTGGAAGACCAGCTGGGGGAGGGGCCCATCCTCGGGGCTGGCCTAGAAGATGCTTGCCTGGGGTCCATAGCGGTTCTGTCGTCCCCGCTTGTCTCAGGTCTTCCAGGGCATGTTGCGAGCCCACAAGGACTTCCACGACACCAAAGCCAGCCTCACCCGCCTGTGGATTCACGAGTGCTTCAGGTACAGATGTCCTGCTTGCCGCCTTCTGCCACTGTGCAGGAGCCGCCTTTTCCAGCCTGGTGCCTGAGAGCAGTGGTGGGAGTTCTCTGTAAGGCCCCCTGGATCACTATCATCATTTCCTGCTGCTTGTGGAGGCTTTTCGTGCTCCGCCCCTCGGTGCCATGTCTCCTTGGGAGACCCTGCCTGTGGGCAGTGCCGTGGCCATCAGAAACTGACATCAACAGTCGCCAAAACACCCATGTGATGCCCAGGCGCAATTGCCGGGTGGGAGAAGAGGGTCACTCGGAGCTGTTTAGTTGTGGGTCTAGGAAAATTCCTCCTACTTCCCAAAGCTGCTTCTGGGTTTAAGGAATTTGGGTGCCTCTTCCCCTCCTCCTGGACCCCACAAGAAGGCTTCTGGATTCATGGGTGACCTCCGAGCACATGGATCCCTTCTTTTCTCCATCAGGGTTTTCTCTGACCGTTTGGTGGACGCTGCAGACATGGAGACCTTCATTGTCCTCTTGAGTGAGAAGCTGGGCACGCACTTTGACCTGACCCTCCACAACCTTTGCCCCAACAAGCGCTCACCCATCTTTGGTATGTGCCGGCTGTTCTCTGGAGCTGGAGGTGGGGAGGCAAAGGGTGTGTGTGATGGAGGTGCCAGTTTAAAGATCCCCCAAATCCCCTTTGGGGTTGTGAGATTAGGTGCTGTCTGTCTGTCTGTCTGTCTGCCTTAAAACTGCTTCCTGATTGGAAGTTGATTGACTTCATCAGCCTGAGTTGATTAATCATTTAGATCTCCATCAGTTTGCACAAGGAAGCAAAAAAGCACATGGTTCATTTTTAGCTTTTACACACACACACACACACACACACACACACACACACACACACGTGTTGCATCAGGACTCATCTTAGGAGATGTATTTGCTTTTGTTTTGCTTTTTGTTTGTTGATTAATGTTTAAAATTGCATCTCTCTTTTCTACCATATGGTGCTTGAGCTCATCCGAACCATTCTCTACTTGCCACAATGACTGTACTCTGCCTCCACCAGTTGTTGGAAACTGCAGGAGGGGAGACGGGCTCTTGCCTTCGAATCCTGCTTGCAGGTTTTGCACTGAGACTTCTGCTCAGCCGCTTTGAGGACAGGATGCTGGACTAGAGGGGCCACTGGCCTCATCCAGCAGGGCTCTTGCTCTGCTCTCTCGCACAGACCTGGGAAGAAGGGCCTCTGCCAAGGGAGCATTCCCTGTCTACCGTTTTTCAAAGCACTTGTAGTCATGGTTGTAAAAGATTGAAAGGGGAGCGGAGTAATATGAACAGATTCCAATAATACAGTATGATCCCATCTTACTTGCATTTAACTTTCACGATTGAAGGCCGCTAGTTGACCTCCCGCAAGTGAAAGGCAAGCAGGGAGGAGAGCTTAAAAGCCCCTTTTGCCTTGGGTAGGTGGCTTTTAAGCTCTCCACCTTGTTTGGAAAGCTGGAGGCTCTCTGCCCTGGGATGCTCGCGTGGGTGCGGTTTCAGTAAATGCGTTGTTGTTTTGAAAAACCCCACATAAGATGCGATCGCACCGTAATACCGATTGCCCCTCTTCCCCTCCAGGGGACTTCATGCGCAACGTCTACGAGGACCTGACAGACATGGCCGTACTGAAGGCTGAGATGGAGCGCGCCTTGGGCGAGCTCAACCGGACGCCAGGAATGGTGCCCATGCGGCTGGTGCTCTTCCGGGACGCCATTGAACACAGTGAGTGAGAGGATCCTGGCTGAGACTTCTCTCTCTGCCGTTTCCATGGGACGCCCCCCCCCCCCATGAACTGGCATGGGGGAGGACTCTTGAGCTGAGTCTGGAAGGCTAGTTTACAGCACCCTCCTGCAGGTGGGGTTTGACATCCAGGTGCCGATTCTCCCTGCAGTAACCCGCATCGTCCGGGTGATCAGCCAGCCGCGAGGCAACATGCTGCTGGTGGGCATTGGTGGCAGCGGGCGCCAGAGCCTGGCACGGCTGGCCTCATACATCTGTGAGTACTACACCTTCCAGATCGAGGTCTCCAGGCAGTACCGCAAACAAGAGTTCCGGGAAGGTAAGGATGCCCCCCGTCTCCCTCCAGCTTTGGGAGTCTGGCCCACAAAGCCAGCCCGGGATTGCCACACACCCTCTCCTTTGACCGGCCCTCCCCTGGCTGTTATTTCCCGCAGACATCAAGAAGCTGTACCGCCAGACCGGGGTGGACCAGAAACCCACCACCTTCCTCTTTGTGGACACGCAGATTGCGGACGAGTGCTTCCTCGAGGACATTAACAACATCCTCAGCTCCGGGGAGGTGCCCAATCTGTACAAGCCAGATGAGTTTGAGGAGGTTCGTGTCTCTTCCACACCCCACGGAGCTCTGGAAAGACTAGGACTGGGGAGGGCAGCAGCGCAGGGATCCGTGCCGTTCTGCTTCCTGCTGCAACAGACAAGCTGAATGAGTTCTCCTCCTGGGAAGGGAGAGGTCCGGAGGGTGGCAACATGAGAACAGGGCCTTCTCTGCGGTGGCTCCCCATCTGGGGAGTGCTCTTCCCAGGGAAGTTCGCCTGGCGCCTTCATATTATACACCTTTAGGTGCCAGGCAAAAATGTTCCTTTTCAACAAGGCCTTTGGTTAATCCGATTTACATCCTATGCCCTTTTAAGATGTGTGTGGGGTTTTCGAGGGAGGGCTATTAGGTTGTTGCTTTTATTTTTATTAGGTATTTTGTGGTTTTATATCTTGATTTTATTCTGTGAACCGCCCTGAGACCCCCAGGTATAGGGCTGTCAATAAATTCAATCAGCAGCAGCAGCAGCAACAACAACCTCTAGCTGGGAGATTACAAACTAGAGGATTGTTGTTGTTGTTTATTGAATTAATAGTCCCAGGCAGCACATGATTTCTTTAAAAAGGAGAGGTACTGAGGCTACATATTAGGAGACACCTTTTTGGACCAAGGAGCTATTCCAAGCCGCCCCACCCCCAAAAAAGCCCCAGGTGTGTGTGGACCTGGCTCCTGCAGAAAGACACTCATTGTGATACTCTGGTAGGGCTGTGACCATCGTACCTGGTCTCAGAGTTGTGACCCTGCCTTGGAGCCTTTCCCCCAGCATCTGAAGACCTGCAGAGCTTGAAAACCTCCCTCTCCAGGAGCTTTGGGCTTCCTGCCTGCCCTTCCTCTCCCCTTCAGCACCTGAATTTGGGGGGATTGAGCATCTGGGCCTGTGTGAACCCCCAATAATTATATTTAGAGGGGAATTTAGACGAAGCTGCCTTACCATGCTGGTTCTGTCCACCCGGGTTCATAGAATCATAGAATTGTAGAGCTGGAAGGGACCACAAAGGTCCTCTAGTCCAGCCCCCTGTTTTGCCCAACATGGGGCTCAAACCCGCGACCCTGAGATTCAGAGTCTCTGCTCAGCTGGTTAGAGCACTGTGCTGCAAGGTTGCAGGTTTGATCCCCGTGTGAGACAGCTGCATCTTCCTGCATTGCAGGGGATTGGACTAGATCAGGCATAGGCAAACTCGGTCCTCCAAATGATTTGGGACTACAATTCCCATCATCCCTGACCACTGGTCCTGCTAGCTAGGGATCATGGGAGTTGTAGTCCCAAAAACATCTGGAGGGCCGAGTTTGCCTATGCCTGGACTAGATGATCCTCAGGTTCCCTTCCAACTCTCTATGATTCTACTGACTGAGCCGAATCATGATCTACTCCTTTACTTAGCACAGAAAGTTTGAGGCAGAGCTAGTGAGCAGCACCTGAACTGATGGACACGGAGCGGTGCGTTGTTTCCACAAGGGGCGTTTCAAAACTGGCAACAGGTTCCTTTTCCTTGATCCTCTTTCTTTCCCCTCTCTCTGCCCCCCGCCCGCCTTTCCGTCCCCAGATCCAGAACCACATCATAGATGCAGCTCGGACAGAGGGCATCCAGGAGAGCCAGGACAGCCTCTTTGCCTTCCTCATTGAGAGGGTGCGGAACAACCTGCACGTGGTGCTGTGCCTGAGCCCAGTCGGGGATCCGTTCAGGTGAGGGGAGGGAGAAGCTGCCGGGATCATCGGAGCAGAGGCTGCTGTCTAGACAGGCACAGGGGCGGCTTCTGCTCGGAGCAACAGCGACCCCTGGTGGACACAGCGGCGGCTGGAGAAGAATGGCCGTTAACGGCAGGCTAAGTGGGGTGGGCAAACGAGAGGGCCGTGGGCAAGGCCCAAGGAGTAAGGGAAGTGGGGAGAGGCATAGTTGGCGCAACGCCAACCCACGGCTCTCTCTGCTGTGCCTCAGGAACTGGATCCGGCAGTACCCTGCCCTGGTGAACTGCACCACCATCGACTGGTTCTCTGAGTGGCCCAAGGATGCCCTCCTGGAAGTGGCGGAGAAGTACCTGGAGGGCGTGGACCTGGGGACCGTGGAAAAGGGGAGCCTGGACACGGTGAGGGGGAGCCCCTGTCCCTCCCAAAGCGGCGCAGAGGGGGGCCGTCCTGAAGGTTGGCAGGGCTCGTTGTGACAATGAGAAACCAAGCCTGTTGTGCCTGCGGAACACTCTGACACTGGAGATTCAGCAGGCGGTTGCTGAAAACTCCGCCAGGCCTATGCATCCATCCACAGCGGTTAATTGATGCGTTTAATTTCTTTTTTTTAAAAAAAGAAACCTGTTGTGTGGTTTCATCTTTTTAACGCTGTAAACCACTGATATAATTTTTTATGGTGCAGCAGTATACAAATATTTTTTATAAATAAATGCGTGGCTGCAGGCAGTGGGTGAGGGTTCCTCTTCCAAGATGTATGAAGGCAATAATCCTTCTGATGGCCAATTGCTAGAAGCCACAGGAGCGCGTGACTCCTCCCTGATTCTCTCCCTCCTCTCCATCCTGTCTAGATGCAAAAGCGAGTGGCTAGGATCTTTGTGACCATGCACTGGTCCGTGGCCAGGTACTCACAGAAGATGCTGCTGGAGCTGAGGCGCCATAACTACGTCACCCCGACCAACTACCTGGAGCTGGTCTCTGGCTACAAGAAGTAAGGGGGCCCTTCTGGTCTCTCTCCAGGGAAGCCGAGTGGGATGGCCGAGAGCCTGGGAGTGTATGGAGATCCATGGGCGGCCCAACTTCTGGGCTAGACTGGGCTGCAGAGCAGTCCTGGAGCCTTCCCCTTCCTCCTTTTGCAGGCTCCTGGCTGAGAAGCGGAAGGAGCTCTCGGACCAAGCCAACAAGCTCCACAACGGGCTCTTCAAGATCGATGAGACCCGGAAGAAGGTGGAGGTGATGACGCTGGAGCTGGAGGAAGCCAGGAGGAAGGTGGCGGAATTCCAGAAGCAGTGCGAGGAGTACCTGGTCATCATTGTTCAGCAGAAGCGAGAAGCTGATGAACAGCAGAAGGTGGGTGTCCGAGTCCGGGCTCCTGGGATGCTCTCCTCGGTCGGTAAACTAAGGTCCACGGGCTGGATCAGGCCCAGTTGCCTTCTGGATCTGGCCCACGGACGGGCCAGGAATCGCCGTGTGGATCGCCAGCACGTGGATTGCCAGCGTGCATGTTCATTCCCTCTCCCTCACGTGGTGGCAGCAGCAGCAATGCCTCCCTCCCTCCTCCTGGCTTCTCCCTGCCCTGCCTAGAGGGGGAAGGGGGCTGGGCTTTGTTGAGCCGCAGCTGGCTGAGCGCCCCTCTCAAGCGACCGCCATTTAAAGCAGCCCCTCTCCGGTGCCCTTTTGCACGCCACTCATTGTCCCTCTGCTGCCGCCGCCGCCACCAACCCCTGCCGCTCACAAGACACAGGTAAACCTGCCTGATGCTCTTGCATATATATTTGTCAAAATATAGTCCAGCCCCACACAAGGTCTGAGGGACAGTGAACCAGCCCCGTTTGAGAACCCCTGGTGC
Source organism: Podarcis raffonei (assembly GCF_027172205.1). Classification (NCBI taxonomy): domain Eukaryota; kingdom Metazoa; phylum Chordata; class Lepidosauria; order Squamata; family Lacertidae; genus Podarcis; species Podarcis raffonei. Next base: position 51,402,706 of record NC_070614.1, on the reverse strand, counting down.
TGAGACTTCTCCTCCCCCTCCCCCTCTCCCCACAGATGGTGTCAGCCAACAGTGAGAAGATTGCAGCCGAGGAGATTAAGTGCAAAGCTTTAGCGGACACCGCCCAGAGGGACCTGGAGGAGGCCATGCCTGCCTTGGAGGAAGCCATGAAGGTAGCAGGAAGGGGAGGGACATTGTAGAAGCCCTGCCCCACGGGCTGCAGGGTCTGCTAAGTTAGGCAGCCGATAAGAGCTGTGCCAGATCTCTGGTGAACCAAACAGCACAGCGGAGTTTGGGGCGGGCAGGATTTGTGACCCGCAGAGTTCTTCTGCTGCAATGCGAATGATTATTTCACTTCAAACAACAGCATTGTGTTTCTTACCGACTCTAGACAAACAGAGAGATCCATTCCACCAAATTGGCGCTCTCCCAGCTTCCCTGTTAGGAGGCAGTAATGCCACCAACCTGCTTGGCATTAAAAGAGGATTAGAGATATTCGCGAAGGAGGAGGAGAGGGCTATCGGAAGTTACTAGCCAGGGTGGCTGTATTCTCCCTCCACTGTTGGAGGCGGCAATGCTTGCAAATGCCAGCTGCTGGCAGATCCTCCTCGCTGGCATCTGGTTGGCCCTGTGCCAGCAGGATGCTGGACTAGATGGTCCATTGGGCGGATCCAGCAGGGCTGTTGTAATGTTCTTAACCACACAGCCTTCTGTGCCTGTGTGCATGCTCTGGCGCCACCCTCCCTGCGCAGCCCCAACATGCTGGGATTTCCCAGCTGGGTGGTGATGGCTGGAGATTTAGGATGTTCTACATTCCTCTCCAAGGGTTAGAAGGGTGTGTGCGTCCCCCTTTCCTTCCTGTTTCCATGCTCTGACTCCCTGCCTGACTCTCCCTTTGGAGCAGCCGCTTCTGAAAGGCCCCTGCGCCCTCCTTTCCCTCCCCCCAGGCTTTGGAATCGCTCAACAAGAAAGACTTGACCGAGATCAAGTCTTACGGCCGCCCTCCCACCCTGGTGGAGACAGTCATGCAGGCGGTCATGATCCTGCGAGGCAACGAGCCCACCTGGGCCGAAGCCAAGAAGCAGCTGGGTAAGTAAGGAACCTAAGGCAAGCCCAGAGACAACATGTGTGCCGACAGATAACATGGATCTAGACTGTGATGCAGCAAAGAGGGGGTGAATCCTTTCCACCTTTCCCACTGCCCCCTCCCCAGACCTCTTCTTTTCTGGGAGGGCATTTGCCGCCAGGGTTAGAGACAGCCTGCTTTTGGGCTTCCCAGAACTGTCCTGTTTTGGTCACTCTGTGGGGCCTGGTTGCAGAAGTCCAAAGTGCCATCAGCACAACCCAAAAGGGCTCTCCTGGCATCTCCTAGCTCCCCGATCCCGATTCTGCTTCTCCAGGTGAGCCCAACTTCATCAAGCAGCTGGTCTACTTTGACAAGGACAACATCTCCGACAAGGTGCTCAAGAAGATCAGCGCCTACTGCTCTCAGCCGGACTTCCAGCCAGACATCATTGGGCGCGTCTCGGTGGCTGCCAAATCCCTGTGCATGTGGGTTAGAGCCATGGAGGTGAGCATCAAAAGCTCCAGCTGCGGAAGGGCCCGGCAGCAGCTCTTTGCATGGTGGGAAGACGCTTTGGGGTTCGATCCTTGCAGGTTGCACTCCATCCTTCTTCTCCCCACCTTCTTCTTCCCAGATGTACGGCCGCATTTACCGTGTGGTGGAGCCCAAACGCGCTCGAATGAATGCTGCCCTTGCCCAGCTGGCAGAAAAGCAGGCCGCCCAGGCCGAGGCTCAGGAGAGGCTCCGAGAGGTCAGTCTCCCTCCGAGGGCGATCCGGGAGTGCGGTTTGGCCGCAGGAGTCATGGAGACTCTTGGCCTCTCTTCTTATTGCATTGCGACCACATCTTATACACATTTAACTTGTGGCATCTCCACCACATGCAGTTGAAGTCTGGCTGGTTGAAATTCTGTGAGTTAAATCCAAGCTGTAGGAATGGATTTAGACACTTGGAGAGGATATATTGTTTAGTTATTGTCCTTCCTTGCTCACGTTTGTGAGATCAGCAGAGTACCATCCTTTGCAGCTAAACCTGGAAGCGAAGTCAAGGTTGATTTAATAAACCAGGAGGCTTTAAGGCAGACTGGATTTTCCTGGTCTCACCCCTTTTCTCCCCCTTTAAAAACAACAATCACACACACATGTGAAGAACTAAAAGTAGCGTTTACTTACATAATCTAGGTCTTGAAGCAGCAGTTACCCTAGCAAAACGAAGGCAGGTTTAAAACTGCTCTCTAAGTTACAAAAGTACAAAATGTACCGTATTTTTCGCACCATAGGGCGCACCGGACCATAGGGCGCACCCAGTTTTTTGGGGGGGAAATAAAGGGGAAAAAATTATTACCCCCCCAGGCGCGGGGCTGGGGCGGGGGGAAGCTCGAACTTCCCCCGACCCCAGCCCGCAAACAGGCAGTTCTCTGCAAGCCGTGGGAGCGCTCCCACTGCTTGCTGAGAGGTCCGCGAAGCCTGGGCGCGCTGAGCTCAGAGCGCGCAGGCTTCAGCATGCAGGCAAGTCTCCGCAAGCAGCGGGAGCCCAGCGCTGGGCTCCCGCTGCTTGCGGAGAGGTCCGCGAAGCCTGGACACGCTGAGCTCAGCGCGCGCAGGCTTCAGCATGCAGGCAAGTCTCCGCAAGCAGCGGGAGCGCTCCCGCTGCTTGCGGAGAGGTCCGCGAAGCCTGGACGCGCTGAGCTCAGCGCGCGCAGGCTTCAGCATGCAGGCAAGTCTCCGCAAGCAGCGGGAGCCCAGCGCTGGGCTCCCGCTGCTTGCGGAGAGGTGTGCGAAGCCTGGAGAGCGTGAGGGGTCGGTGCGCACCAACCCCTCTCAATCTCCAGGCTTCAGCGAAAGCCTGCATTCGCACCATAGGACGCACACACATTTCCCCTTCATTTTTGGAGGGGGAAAAGTGCGTCCTATAGAGCGAAAAATACGGTATGTTCAGAAGTGGTGTCTGAGCTGCAGAACTCAGACATGCACGTGAGGGTTAGCTTGGAAGCATGTTGAAGAGAAAGAAGGATGCCCAAGCAGGAAGGAAGCATGTAGGAAGACAAAGGAAGTTTTTCCAGCAGTTTTTCTCAGGAAAGCTCTGTGAGCCTCAGTCCCTTCATGTGCCTGTTGGGTTTTCCTGATGCAAAAAGAGCTTTCAAAGCTGGGGTGCAAGGCCCTCTTGGCACGCTGGCTCCAGAAGGCTAAGGATGCTTGACTGAGGGCAGTTTGGGTATGTGCATTTGAACCAGACTTCGGTGTAAGATGTGGCCCTATTGTCTAATGGCGGTGGTAGGGCGTTCCCTCTGTGCATCACCCCAGGCCAGCCCTTGTAGGCATCTTCCCAGTGAGGAAGGCCCTGGCAACGGACCTGCTCCTAAGGCCTCCTCTCCACCCTCGCCCCAACCCCTGCTCAGGTGGCAGAGAAGCTGGAGATGCTAAAGAAGGAGTACGAGGAGAAGCTGGCCCAGAAGGAGGAGCTGCGCAAGAAGTCGGAGGAGATGGAGATCAAGCTGGACCGGGCTGACAAGCTGGTGTCGGGCCTGGCGGGAGAGAAGATCCGCTGGGAGGAAACAGTCAAGGTACGACCCGTGGGGCTGCTCCACACACCCCTGTCTGTCCCTTGGAGCAGGGCGTCCAGTTTTGACAGGACCATTTCTAGGACCCAGCAAGGGAGACCAAAGCCTTGGGACATGCAAGGGGGTTAGGGGAGGCTACAGGGCACAGAAGATGCTGAGCTGAGAGAACAGAAGATGAAGGGAATGTGGGGTGCAAGAAAAGAGATTGTGGCAGCTTTTTAATATCTCCAAGGGCCCCTTTGCAAGGGGGACCCTATCCTGGGCTCCGTCCTTCCCCTGATCTCCTCCTCCAGTGTGGTGTAGTGGTTAAGAGCGGTGGACTCGTAATCTGGGGAACCAGGTTCGCATCTCCGCTCCTCCACATGCAGCTGCTGGGTGACCTTGGGCCAGTCACACTTCTCTGAAGTCTCTCAGCCCCACTCACCTCACAGAGTGTTTGTTTTGGGGGAGGAAGGGAAAGGAGAGTGTTAGCCGCTTTGAGACTCCTTCGGGTAGTGATAAAGTGGGATATCAAATCCAAACTCTTCTCCTCCTCCTCCTCCTCCTCCTCCCCTGCAGGGCCTGGAGGAAGATATAGGCTACCTGGTGGGGGACTGTCTTTTGGCGGCCGCCTTCGTGTCCTACATGGGGCCCTTCCTGTCCAATTACCGGGATGACATTGTCTCGAAAATCTGGATGAAGCAGGTGAGCCGGGTGGCCCTTTCCTGAGAGGCCAGCTGCTCCCTCCCACCCTAGGTGGAAGGACACGAGGCTGGCAGCAAGGAGCTGGCACTGCCCCACGTGCCGCACCATACATGTTCTGCAATGGTGAAAAACCAGTCTCTTAGCGTGGCAGCACCAACACTCTGGTCTCCCTGCTTATTGACATCATGCCGGAGCCTTTGCTGTGCTCTTTCCGGCACCTGCTGAAAACATTTTCTTTAGGCCAGCCTGCAAAGACCTGTAGAATGTTGATGTGAGTTCTGATCTTGCTTTGAATTGACTGCAGATCTCATCTTTTGAACGTTGCTTTTACTGATAATGTTATGGTTTTATTCTCTTTGCAAACCACTTTGACGTTTGTTTGGTTTTTTTGCCACCACATGGGGTATAAATTTTATGGAATACAGTGGTACCTCGGGTTACATACTCTTCAGGTTACATACGCTTCAGGTTATACACTCTGCTAACCCAGAAATAGTACCTCGGGTTAAGAACTTTGCTTCAGGATGAGAACAGAAATCGTGCAGCGGCAGCAGGAGGCCCCATTAGCTAAAGTGGTGCTTCAGGTTAAGAACAGTTTCAGGTTAAGAACAGACCTCCAGAACGAATTAAGTTCTTAACCCGAGTTATCACTGTAAACAAATAGCCGGTGTCAGCCTCCCAGGGTGTCAGCTGGCCAGGCTGACCGGTGAGAAGCTCGGAAGCCGTGTTGGTCCCCTTCCGCTCCTGGGAAGAGCAGGCCGTTCTGAGTGGGGCTTGACTGGCTCCCCTGCTTCTGCTCCCCACCTGCAGACTCGAGAGCTCCATGTGCCTTGCTGCCCCCGCTTCACCTGCGACAGCTTCCTCGCCAACCCCACTATCGTGCGCAACTGGAACATCCAGGGCCTGCCCTCCGACAACTTCTCCACCGAGAACGGGATCATTGTCACACGAGGCAACCGGTGAGCCTCGGTCTCCGAGAGGGAGCTCAGGGCTCCCTGAACCCCCAGGAAGGCTTTTCAGGCCCTCTCCCCTTGGATCATCTATTGGGGGTGGGGGGCACCCAGAGGTCCAAAGGTGAGATGCCGAGGGGCCCCAGCGCGCCTCAAGCCCCAATGTGTCTTTTCCAGGTGGCCTCTCATGATCGACCCCCAGTGCCAGGCCACGAAGTGGATCAAGAACATGGAAGCCAAAAAAGTAAGGAGGAGCTCCGTTGCAGATGCTTGCTGCTCTAGGTTTGAACCCCCTGCCCTATGATTTCTGCACCCCCCTCTCTGTTTGCTGTTGCAGGGCTATACAAATGCTCGTTCCCCTTCAGTTCCAGCCCCCTGTTCCTGCTTCGAAGCAGAAGTGCATTCGAATGTTGGTCTAGCAGCTGGATCCAACATCTGTTTACCTGCCTGGGAGATTCTCTGATGTGGGTGGCAGCCAGAGAGGTGTTCTGGTGGCCCTCTCATGTTCCCGCCCCCTCTGCCTCCCACAGGGCCTCAAGATAATTGACCTGCAGATGCCTGACTATATGCGCATCCTGGAGACGGCCATCCAGTTTGGCACTCCGGTGCTGCTGCAAAACGTTCAGGAGGAGCTGGACCCCACACTGGCCCCCATCCTCAACAAGTCCGTCACCAAAGTGGGTGAGCGCCTGGCTTCTGCCTGCTGCTGGGAAAGGAGGTGGTGACTTCTGGGCCAAGCTGATTGTGTATTTCATCCAGGTTTGGGATTTGAGGTTGCGGGGGGGGGGGAGGAATTCGATGGGGGAATGGATGCCAGCTTCCTGGGAAGGGGCTGGCATCTTGTCCAGAGGGAAAGAGGGCCCAGGTGAAAGACCCCCTAATCCCAGCCCTATATTGCTCCTGACCTGTGTGTCTTTGTAGGCGGCCGCCTGCTGATAAGGCTGGGGGACAAGGAAGTGGAATACCACCCCGATTTCCGGTTCTACCTCACCACCAAGCTCCCCAACCCACACTACACACCCGAGACGTCCTCCCAGACCACCATCGTCAACTTTGCTGTCAAAGAGCAGGTAGGGAGCACAACCAGGGAGAGCGTTGCCGCTGCTGCTGCTGCTGCTGCTAGGCTCCTGTCTTGCTCATGGGCTTCTGATCGGGGCATCTGGTTGGTTTTTTGGATGGCAAGGAGGACAGGGATCTTTATCACCTTCCTGTGAAACTATTTCTAGGCCCTAAGATTAACACCCTGAGATTAACATATTGGAAAGGCTACTTCAAAGAAGCTGCCCACTGTCTTTCACAGCCCAGGATGCAAGAACTGGCACCTGGCTGTGTACGTGACTTGTCAAGCAGGAGAAATGGAACAGGGATGCAGAGGTGTGGATTGATCAAGAATCGTATCAAAATAGTTTAAACCCAGTCAACGCAATGCTTTCATTGCTGACACAGATAGCGTACTCTATATTTGTTATAATTCCTCATAGCAATCCCACCTGATCACTACAGTTGGTGAGAATGGGATGCTGGGCTGTGGCGGGCCCCCTTTGGCCTGATCCTGGCTTCTCGCTGCCTCGATGCTGGGAATTCTTTCCGGCTCCTGGGATTTGAGGTGGGAGGAGATGGGTGGTTTGGAAAGAGACAGATTCCACCCCGTGGAGAAGACTTCACAGGAGGGAAGAAGAATTGCCAGGAGAGCAGGCGTAAGGGGCGGGGAGCTTCCTTCATGCCAGACGATGGGGGGAGAGGCAGAGGGGTCCGTACTGAGTGTCCTGGGCCTCTTCAGGGGCTGGAAGCTCAGCTGCTGGGGATTGTGGTCCGGAGAGAGAGGCCCGAGCTGGAAGAGCAGAAGGACAACCTGGTCCTCAACATCGCAGCCGGCAAAAGGAAGCTGAAGGAGCTGGAGGACGAGATCCTGAGGTAACGGGGCTGGGCAAGGGGACATGAAGGTGCTGTGGAGAATAGGATCCTTTTGAGGGTTCGTCACTTGTGTGTGTGCAGATGTTTTGTGTCTGAAGAGCATCATGTAAACAATGGCTGAAAAACAGCATCTGCTGCAACCTCAGCAAAGTTGAAGGAACTGGCAGTGAAGGCCACAAAGCCTGTGTGGTTGGGCCTGTGGGGTGATACGTGGCAGTCCTTACTGACCAGGAGAAGGAAGGTGGTTGCTGTTTTCTGCACTCCCTTTACCCCCTGGGTCTCCAGCCTTTTGTGGAGGCTGAGCATCATGTTGCAAGTCTGCCCTTCCCTCTCCTCTCTTCCCCATAAACTCAGCCGACAGTTCTGCAGGCCCAGACCCCACCTCCTCCTCCATCATCTGGGGCTTCTCCAGCCCAGGGAAGGCATCCTTCCCACCCTGCCTCTTGGGCAAAGCTGCAGGGCTCTGCTTCTGGTCCTCAGGCCCTCTGGGGAGTGGGCACAGGTGTTCCACCCTCGCTTGCACACACCCCCTCCCTGGGCTCACCTCTCCTGCTTTCCACTGTCAGGTTGCTGAACGAAGCCACGGGCTCCCTCTTGGATGATGTGCAGCTTGTGAACACACTCCAAACCTCGAAGGTCACAGCCACCGAGGTCACAGAGCAGCTGGAGACCAGCGAGACCACGGAGATCAAAATCGACACTGCCCGGGAGGTGAGAGGATGGTTTCTGGTACTCAGAAACATTGCTGCCCTTGACCATGGAGACAGTGCATAGCCATTGTGGCTAGTGGCCCCCAATTGCCCTTGCCTCCACGAATTCTTCTAAATCCTCTTCTAACGCCTTCTTGGTTGCTGGCCATCACTGCCTCCTGTGGCAGGGAGTTCCGTAGTTCAACTCTGTGTTGTGAGAAGAAGCACTTTCTTTTTTGTCTGTCCCGAATCTTCCCATATCCACCTTCATGGATGTCTGCAAGTTCTAGTCTGATGGGAGAGGGAGGAAAACTTTCCTCTATCCACTTTCTCCAGGTGATGCATTATTTCATAAACTTCAGGTGGAACCCCCCCCCCCGAAGTGAGGGTCTTGAGGAAGATTTGTGGGTACAGATGCTGTGCCTGAACCCCTCCTGGGTTTCTCCACAGTCCATAGGGGCTAGTAACTTGCTCTTTGACTGGTGAAGTACTGGTTCTGCAGGAAAGGTCATTTCTCTGGGAGTGAGTGGTTTGTGTGCTGGGGTAAAGGCCTCACCCCATGGCTGATCCACCCCCAGTGGCTCCTCTCCCCCCCCATCTCCTGGTGGGCATCCTGCTCCTGCCCTCCAGCTGCTTGCCAACTCACCTGCCGCACATGCTCTCGCCAGGCCTACCGACCATGTGCTCAGAGGGCATCCATCCTGTTCTTCGTCCTCAACGACATGGGCAGGATCGACCCCATGTACCAGTTCTCCCTCGATGCCTACATCGACCTCTTCAACCTCAGCATCAACAAGAGCCATCGGAGCACCAAGCTGGACGAGAGAATCCGCTTCCTCAACGAGTACCACACCTATGCTGTCTACAGGTAACCCACTTCGTGCAGGGAGGGGGCAGCCAACCACTGCCACCACTCCTTTCCCTGTTGCACCTGGCAATTATTGCCCTTGGGGTCTCCTTCCTGAGGAACTGGGAGAAGTTCTCTGCAATCCTCAGACTTGCCCCATATAGTCCATATATAAAATAATAATAATAATAATAATAATAATAATAATAATAATAATAATTTTATTTATATCCCGCCCTCCCCAGCCGAAGCCGGGCTCAGGGCGGCTAACAACAATAAAACAGTACAAAAGTACAGCACAAACAACACTAATAATAATAATAATAATAATAATAATAATAATAATAATAATAATTTATACCCCGCCCATCTGGCTGGGTTTCCCCAGCCACTCTGGGTGGCTTCCAACAGAACGCTAAAATACAATAACCTATTAAACATTAAAAGCTTCCCTAAACAGGGCTGCCTTCAGATGTCTTCTAAAAGTCTGGTAGTTGTTGTTCTCTTTGACATCTGCTGGGAGGGCGTTCCACAGGGCAGGCGCCACTACCGAAAAGGCCCTCTGCCTGGTTCCCTGTAGCATTGCTTCTTGCAATGAGGGACCCGCCAGAAGGCCCTCGGTGTCTGGGCTGAACGATGGGGGTGGAGACGCTCCTTCAGGTATACTGGACTGAGGCCGTTTAGGGCTTTAAAGGTCAGCACCAACACAGGATGCCTGTTCCAGACAGGCACTGGAAGTTCAGCTTTCACCCTCTTGAATATCTGAGAAAGTGTCCCAAGCAACTGCGGGAGGTGTGGAGACAAATCAGGCACTTTCTATCACATGTGGTGGCTATGTAAGAAAATCCAGGCATTTGGGGAGAGTATCCACTTAGAACTACAAAAAATGATAGAGATTTCCTTTATGAGAAAACCAGAAGCTTATCTTCTGGGGATTACAGATTTGATATTCCGCAAAAGATGAAAAGTATTTTTTTATATGCCACAGTGGCAGCAAGAGTTCTTATCACTACAAAATGGAAGTGATGAAATCCCCTCTATTCATGAATGGATCCCAAAGCTAACAATATGTGGAGTTAGACAGTTTATCAGAAAAAAATAAAGAACAAACCAAAACAGGAATTTGTCTCAAAATGGGAAGTCTTCAAAGTTTATTTGAAAAACAACTATAGCACTTTAAACTCTGTCGCAGCATTTGAATAACTTCAGTAGTAGCTTTGAAAGATATGAGACCTCAGATAAACCAACAATTAGTTAATCTATGATAAAAGTGTATTGGCAACAAATAATATATAATTGAAATAAGGAATAGACGAGAGGTCGGGTCTATAGTTCAAGGACCGCTTTTTCCTTTATTGATTTGTAATTAATATTGTCTGTATCACTGTTTTTATTTGTATTTTTGTTTTGTTTTTTTCCTTTTTTTGGTGTATCAATAAAATAAAAAAAGACTATCTGAGAAAGGAGGCTGCTGTGAGTTCTCTCTGAGCTCCAACCCTTCCTTCCGTTTTCTGTGTGGCTTCTCTTAGGTACACCTGTCGAGGCCTCTTTGAGCGGCACAAGCTGCTCTTCAGCTTCCAGATGTGTGCCAAGATCCTGGAGGTCTCCGGCAACCTCAAGATGGACGAGTACAACTTCTTTCTGCGCGGGGGAGTGGTAAGAGCTCAAGGGCCACCCTGATGGATCAGACCAAAGGCCAAGCTGGCTCAGTAGCCTTCTATTATTGTGGCCAGCCAGGTGCCTATGGGAAGCGGACAAGGGGACCTGAGTGCGAGAGCAGCACTCACCCCTTCCTCATCCCCACCAACTGGGCATGCAGAGGCATACTGCCTTTGGTCCTGGATGCAGAGTATAGCCATCATTTCGAGTAGCCCTTGATAGCCTTAGCCCCCGTAAGGTAAAGGTAAAGGGACCCCTGACCATTAGGTCCAGTAGTGGCTGACTCTGGGGTTGCGGCGCTCATCTCACTTTATTGGCCAGGGGAGCCTGCGTCCATCTTCCGGGCCATGTGGCCAGCATGACTAAGCCGCTTCTGGTGAACCAGAGCAGCGCACGGAAACGCTGTTTACCTTCCCGCTGGAGTGGTACCTATTTATCTACTTGCACTGGCGTGCTTTTGAACTGCTAGGTTGGCAAGAGCAGGGACCAAGCAACGGGAGCTCACCCCGTCATTGCGGGGATTCGAACCGCCGACCTTCTGATCGGCAAGCCCTAGGCTCTATGGTTTAACCCACAGCTCCACCTGCGTCCCTTAGCCCCCATAAATTTGTCTAATTTCTTTTAAAGCCATCAAATTGGTGGCTAACGCCAATTATTGCCGTAGCAAAACATAGTTTAGCAACGCGCCATGCGAATAAGTCTTTCCTTTTCTCTGTCTTGAATCTTTCCCTGCAAAAAAGATCTTGTTGGATGAGCCCATTGGGTTCTCGTATTATAAGAGAGGGAGGAAAACTCTTTATCTGCTTCCTCTGTACCATGTACAATTGTATGTGTCTGTATTGTGTATCTCTTGTCTTCTTGTCTAAAGTAAAAAAAAGCAAATTTTGGCCACCTTTCTTCATAGGGAAGCTTCTCTAGCCCTTTAATCATTTTGCTTGCCCTTTTCCAGCTCTGCAGTATCTTTCTTAACATATAGTGACCAGCAGCGTACACAGAATTATTATTTTTATTTAGTGAGTTTGTTGTGTTTAAATCCCACTTTTCTTCCGAGGAGCTCGAGGTGGTGTAAATAGTTCTCATCCTCACAATTTTATCCTCACGACAGCCCTGTGAGGTGGATTAAGTTGAGAGTGACTAACTGGCCCAATGTCACCCATTGAGCTTCATAGCTGAGTGCAGATTTGAGCCCTGGTCTCTCCCAGATCCTAGTCCAACACTAACTGCTAAACCACACCGGCTCTCAAAGAAGGAGCATGGCAGTGGTATGGATAGCGGGAACAAATGTCTCAGCAGCATCAAATGGGCAGAGACTTTAGGAAGTTATCGCTTGTGCAAGCATAATCAAGTCCCCAGCGAGATCTGAACTCGCAACCCTGGGTTTACAAGGCCAGTGCTCTAACCCCAGAGCTATAGAGCCTTGCACTCCATTGAATTATGCAATGCACAGCATTCCAAGCACGGAACAGATTTGTGTAATCTAATTTATGGTACTGTTAGATTTATTCTCTGTGCAGCGAGAGGGAGGCGTCCAGAAATGGGTTGCCCCCCGCCATACAGCTTTGAAGGCCTAGGCCCTTTCTTTCCTGCCTTGCCCAGGTCCAGGGCAGATTTTCCTTCTCTCTGGTCTCGCATTCCCTCCCCCCTCGTGTCTGCTATGCAGCAGTTCTCCTCGGGTTTTGTCCTTTCAACCTTATTTGCCTTTCCCTTTCCCCGCTTTCAATAACTTCCCGTACACACACAAAAAAGAAGAGTCATCTTTGTTTTTTACCTCTCCTTATCCTCTTGGGTCCCTCCTTTGTTATCCTTTCTTCTCCCACTGCCTGAGCATGGCGCCGGTGGAGAAAATGTCATTTCTGCAAGGAGAAATCAACACGCAAAAGAAAGTCAGCTAGGCTGGGGAGGCGGCGAGTCTAAAAACAACGTTCTCCCGGTTACCTTGACGGTTGCCATTGAGTCCCCCCCCCCCAACACAAAGGCTTCTCAAGGCTCTTCCTCACTGGAGAGACAATTTTCTGTGAAAATTGGGAAACTGTGAAGATTTCGCCCACCAAGCCTATAGAGCAAGCAGATGCCAATCTTACCAGTTCCTAAAGGTAAAGGCTAAAGGGACCCCAGACCATTAGGTCCGGTCACGGACGACTCTGGGGTTGTGGCGCTCATCTCGCTTTACTGGCCGAGGGAGCCGGCGTACAGCTTCTGGGTCAGTGGCCAGCATGGCTAAGCCCCTTCTGGCGAACCAGAGCAGCGCACGGAAACGCCGTTTACCTTCCCGCCGGAGCGGTACCTATTTATCTACTTGCACTTTGACGTGCTTTCAAACTGCTAGGTTGGCAGGAGCAGGGACCGAGGAACAGGAGCTCACCCCGTTGCGGGGATTCGAACCGCTGACCTTCTGATCGGCAAGTCCTAGGCTCTGTGGTTTAACCCACAGTGCCACCCATGTCTCTACATGGTTCCTACATGGTCTCAAAATAATGTCGGACGTCTTCCTTCTGACTGTCTGGCTGGCTCCAGCAAGATTGCTAGTGTCTGGACTCAGCTGGTGTAAGACTGCAGCTCTGGCAGGGCCTTGGTGTTGAAGGAAGGCTCAGGCAGCTGATTCCCTGCCATAACCGGCCGTCATTGTTTGTGCCAGGGGACATTGCTATGGGCCCTTGTCCCTAGAGGGTGCTGCTCCCTGCTGATGACCAGGTGCAGCACCCATCTGAAGCTCATGCGCTGGCCCATGGAAAGATTCCAGCCGTTTTGCCACCCATGGCACCCCTGAAAGGCGTTCAGGCTGAAGCGGGCGGTCATGTTTTTTCTTTGTTCTGACCAACGCTGAATAAACTTGTAAATATGCTCTCCTGCATGCATCTTACACTGTGCATTATCTGCTGATAAGAGCATGCATCAGTTCCAGAATGTGGGAAGCTATTTCTGGAGCTCATGTCGCTAATTGCTGATACTGCGTGTCTACGGGAGATCAATGGACGCACCGGAGGCGACGAAAGTTCATGATGGACTTTGTCTCCCTGGCAGTATCCCAACAACCCCTGTCTCTTCGCCGCAGGCTACCATGTGTTAAAGGAGAACTCTGACGGCTCCCTTGGACAAAAAACAAGGACACCAGCCAGGAATACCAGAGCAAAACAGCAGCCAGTAGGCTTGGTCTTGATTGAAGACTGTCGCGACAGGACTCCCACCTGCCGCCAGGTGGAACAAGATGGAGGCCCCAAACAAAAGAGCCCCCAAACTTTTATTAGCTGCTAATCCCCATGTTACACCCCCCCAAACTACATAACGGTTACATCATGAAAGGGGAGGTCTGGTGACAGTAATCTGAGCATCCTGGACCCTGCCCCATGGTTCCCCTTGCCCTCCACCAAACACCCATCAAGTGAAACAAAAGCGATATTTACATTTCCCTGTTTCCCAGCCAAGTTAATCACACCCTTTTGTCTTCATCTGGCTTTGTTATTTCTGGAATGGCTACCTGTCTGGCACTCAGGTATCAGGAGGCCAGGGATTATCACTCAGGCAGAGGGGCTGCGGAGTAGCTCAGCTCACATGTCTATATGAATTTCTGAAGTTTTCCCAGTGAGCCAGAACAGAGATCCATTGATCAGTGAATTCTTACATTTGGTATCGTGCAGCAAAGGCCCTTTGGATAGATAGGAAGAAACTGTGATGGGGTGTTTTGTGGGGACAAATCACAAAAGTCACAAAAGCGATTGTGCTGGTTTTGGTAGTGGGCTGCATGTGCATGATATCTGCTGGAGGGACAACCCCCCCAACCTATACATAAATTCCTGCAACACAGGGGATGCTTCTTCTGCCTTTTGCTGCTTCAGAAATTGTCCCCCGTCCTTTAATCCAGTAGACGACAGTTCTGACACCATCCCACGCCCCATATAGGGCTGGGGTGGGGAAACATTCCTGGCCAATAGGCCAGATCATTATCTCCCTGGGGGTGATGTGTTATTTTATGAAGAGCATTGGATCAGTGGCGGTCCTGCTGCTGAATCAGCACCGCCCTGACCATTGCGTGCCCCCCCCCCCATGTATCCCCATTGCCCTGACAAGGGAAGCTTCTGTGGCTTGTTTGCTAGGAGCCGCTCTGGGGAGAGAGTTTGGGCTGGCTACCAAGAGGAGCAGTCCCTATGGATGTGTAGTACCCCCAAAAGGTTGAAATCTCCTTGGTCCTTGACTTCCGGTAGAGGAACATGGCGGACTGAATGTCTTCTGTTGGCAGGTTGTTGATGGAGATAATTACGTGGCGATTGATGATAGCCAATACGTAAATCTTGGTTGTCAAATTCACCCTGGAGATACTAGTGAGCAAGAGCTTAAATGCAGATGCTGTGTTCTGTGTTTTTTCAAAATCAAGATGGAAAACTACGGCAAATGCAACAGGAAATGGGAACAGGAGATAAGGAACTGGGTGAAAACGAATGAATATATAATGTAAAGAACTATGGAATATTATTTTAATATACGATCACAGTAGAGACACTTGCGTGGACAAAGATGGAAAGGCGTCTTATTGTTTAATATGGAGGAATGGTTTTTGAAATTATTGGAGGCGAAAACCATTGCTGACATTTATTAATAAAAATAATTAGATAATCCCTTTTGGACTTCTTGTGTAAAAAGGAAACTGAATTAATTTGATACATTTGGGTTGTAAGATTGGGGAAATATTGCCTAACAGAAGGTAGATCAGTTGGATGTCATTCTAGAAAGAATATTTCAAATAATTTCTTTTACGTAACTGACAGATGGAAAATCAAAAGTCTGTTATGTTCTTTTTATTTTCTTTTATATTTTTGTTTTTCCTTCGATGTTGTCTCTTTCCTGTTCTGCTTTTATTTAGATTTTCTTTTTAGCTTATTGCATTATGAAAAAGCTTTAATAAAATCTTACATTATTTTTTTTAAAAAGAAATCTCCCCAGGCCTTGCCCCACAACAGAGGCATGCCGTGTGGGCAGTCAGGGGCAGAATGCAGCTTGGCCGTCCTGCAGGTCCTTGGGTGAGCTGTTTGGGAGGTTTTCCCAGAGCCTGGCTTTGTAATCTGAGAGGCCCTTGAAGCTCAGCCAAGCCCCGTCCATGACAACGGGCCAGAGAGCAAGAATGGCTCCCCGCCTAGCAGGACAGCCATGGAGAGGGGGAAGGAGCAGGGGAAAGCCACCCTAACCTCCTGCAACCTGCTCCTCCCTATATGTTTCCTGAGGGGAAACCCAGAGCAGGCTGGGAAATGGCCAGATACTTTTCCTTCTCCCTACTTTCACCTTGAGGTCCGAGGCTGGCCCCCACCTGGGCACACCTGGCATTATACACCTTTCAGTGCCATTCCTGAGGTGACTATGTGTGTGTGTGTCCATGGCCAGATTTGCTGCCAAGGCCCTCTCCAGGGGCCCTCTCTCTGGCAACCATATTTTACCCACAATGCTCCCCGCTTTGCCTGTGCCATTCCTCCCCTGGTGAGGAGAGTCTCTCGCTATGCAGCAGAGGTGGGCAGAATCTGACCAGAGCCCTTCACGCCCAGGACGCTGGGCCCATCCCAGCCCTTCTGGAGAAGATGGCGGATGTTCAGAAATACCTTGGTATACGGGGAGGCCTGCTTCGCCTCCCCCAAATACCCTGAAAGCAAAGGTGTATCAAATAGCCTGTTCTTCCCCCATGGATTTGCTTCTTTTAAAACCATCTAAGCTGATGGCCTCCTGTGGGAGGGAGTTCCGCAGTTGAACTGTTGTGTTGTGGGAAGAAGCACTCTCAACGAAAACCTGCCCTGATTCTTCCGTCGTTCCCTTCCTGCTTGCAGGTGCTGGACAGGGAAGGGCAGATGGACAACCCCTGCACCAGCTGGCTGGCCGACGTCTACTGGGACAACATCACTGAGCTGGACAAGCTCACCAACTTCCACGGCATCATGAACTCCTTTGAGCAGTACCCTCGCGACTGGAACCTCTGGTACACCAACTCCAAGCCGGAGAAGGCCATGCTGCCAGGTCAGGCACCGCCCTTCTGCTGAGCTGCGCAGTCCCTGCCGTCGGATGGTGCCCATGCCCTCCCTAAAGAAAACCGGGAGGGGGTCCAGTGGAAATGGGTTAACTGCCATCCTCCAGAACAGAGTTGGAGCACTGGATCTGGCAGGCGGGCTGGATCCAAAACTAGCCCACCCGCCTGACAACCACCTGATGTCCTGTGCAGGGCCATCTTAAGCATATCTGGTGCCATGGTGCAAAGCTCCCTCCAGCGCTCCCCGTTTCCCTGGAGTCTGGATGCGGCACCTCCTGGCTCAGCTGCTTTGGCACAGGCGGCATGGCAGAGGCAGGCGAGGGCAGCGAGTTGATGCTGGGAGGTGCCGCATCCAGCTTCCGCCTCTCCCTGGCGCCCTCCAGAACTTGGCGCCACTAGCCTCTGTGGGTAAGATGCCCCTGGTCCTGTGACATCCGGGGAATCTTGCAGCCTCGGCTTGAACTCGAGCTGCGGCCGTAAAGATCCAAAAGTTATATCCTACCTTTTTCCTCCAAGGAGCTCACGTCCAGGCCCTCCCCCTCCTCAGTTATTCAGGACAACGCTGAGAGGCTTAGGCTGAGAGGCAGTTATCCAGGGAGCTTTGTGGCCAAATGGGGATTCGAAGCCAGGGCTCCCAGGTCCTAGTGCAACACTACAGCTCCTGTACCAGCATACTTTGGAAGCCCCAAGCCTCTGAAAAGGGGTGTTCTTGGTGCAGATAATCCCTCTAGGACCGCTTCCCCTTTCCTTATGCACTGGAGATGTGGGAGTGAAGCTGAGATGGGGGGGCGACCCCTGGCTCTGGTGGGCATGCCAGGCCTTCTCTACAGCCCACCCACTGGGCCCCTCTTCAGTTTCAGGTGGTCTCCCCCCACCCACCCCTTGTCGCCCCCTGCAGGTGAGTGGGAGAACTCCTGTAACCAGATGCAGCGCATGCTGGTCGTCCGGTCCCTGAGGCCAGACCGCGTGGCTTTCTGCGTCACGGCCTTCATCGTCTCTAACCTGGGCTCCCAGTTCATTGAGCCACCAGTGCTCAACATGAAGTCGGTGAGTGGCAGCGTCTGTGGCACTTGGGGGAATCCTAGGCCCTTACCCACTCCCATGTTCTCTCTCTTTCTCTTTTGTAATTTTATAATGCATATAAACAGAACAGTTATAAATGCAGATGACAATTAAAAGAAGAAGAGCAAATCTATAAAGCTGGCACGTGGAATGAATACAGCTGCACATGGGTTAAAATGACAAAGTCCCAAGTCATGAGAGAAAAAAGGGAGAATAAGCGTTGTCTTCAGAATAAAGAGTATTAGTGATATCTGATTATCATGTGTAGTTCCAGATTTGCCAGTCTTGTGATGAAGGTGGTCTTGGAAATAATGGTTCTGTTGTGTATATAACCCCCTCCTTTCATGTACTGATGCTCCATGCTTGAGTATTGATGCTCTGGTGCTTGTAGCGTTACTTCAGTATCAATACTCTTTTCCCCCCAACTGCTCTGGAGAATGGTCTCTGCAGCTGGATTGAGGCAGGAGTAATAGGAGTGTCACCCCCCCCATATAATTCATCGATATGGGAATGAGCTCACAGTCACTGTCCCCATCCTGTCTTGCCTCAGCTACTCGGTGGCCTAGAATGATTTCCCTCCCCATTTTGTCCTTCTCTTCCCATCTCTGGGCGCAGGTGGTGGATGACTCCACGACCAAGACCCCTCTGATCTTCGTGCTGTCCCCTGGCGTCGACCCCACCTCCTCCCTGCTGCAGCTGGCCGAGCAGTCGGGCATGGCGCAGCACTTCCAAGCCCTCTCGCTGGGCCAGGGCCAGGCGCCCATCGCCACCCGCATGATCAAAGACGGCGTCCACCAAGGTGGGTCCCAAACGGGCAAGCCTGCTGCGTCTGCCCGACCCCTTCAGATCTCTGGAGCAGAGATGGGCAACGTCTGTGGCCAGTCTCTAGGTCTTCTGGGGCTCCCATCATGGGGCCAGCGATGATGGGAGTTGTAATCCAACAACCTCTGGAGAGGAACGGCTGCTCTGGAGGCATCTCTAGCTTACAGTGGGGCGGGGCCATTCCTGCTACCCTGAGTCTTCCTTCATAGATCCTGCTCAGCTCAGCCCCCCCTGCCCCCGCCAAGCAGCTGTGGGGCCTCTCCACCCTCTAACCTGGCTTGGCCACTCTTTCCCGGCAGGCAACTGGGTCTTCCTGGCCAACTGCCACCTCTCTCTCTCCTGGATGCCCCAGCTGGACAAGCTGGTGGAGCAGCTGCAGGTGGAGGAGCCGCACCCCTCCTTCCGCCTGTGGCTCAGCTCCAGCCCCCACCCGGACTTCCCCATCTCCATCTTGCAGGCCGGCATCAAGATGACCACGGAGCCCCCCACGGTGAGAGCAAAAGAGCCAGGTGGCCAAAAGGGGTGGGGTGGGGGGCTCTTTCATCATTTCCTTCTCCCACCACCTGTTCCCCGGGGGGGGGCACGCCCAAGCCCCCAGCCCAGCCCTACGAAAGCCACAGGCTTCCTTCTCCTCTTGGGTCAAGTTAAAAGTTCCCCTCTGCTTTACTCCAGACTGGCAACTTCACGTCAGGTTGTTTCCCTCCTGCATTATAGAGCAAATGTATAGTTTGAGGAAAAACTGGGGGGAAGTGTGTGTGTTTGTTTAAGTCACGCATAGGCAAACTTGGCCCTCCAGATGTTTTTGGCCTATAACTCCCATCATCCTTGGTCCAGTATATCTGAAGGAGCATCTCCACCCCCATCATTCTACCCAGACACTGAGGTCCAGCGCTGAGGGCAGTTCTGGCGGTTCCCTTCCTGCGAGAAGCCAAGTTACAGGGAACTAGGTAGAGGGCCTTCACGGTGGTGGCACCCGCCCTGTGGAACGCCCTCCCACCAGATGTCAAAGAGAAGAACAACTACCAGACTTTTAGAAAGCATCTGAAGGCAGCCCTGTTTAGGGAAGCTTTTAATGCTTGATGCATTACTGTATTTTAATATTGTGTTGGAAGCCGCCCAGAGTGGCTGGGGAAACCCAGCCAGATGGGCTGGGTATAAATAATAAATTATTATAATATTATTATTATCCCTAGCTAGCAGGACCAGTGGTCAGGGATGATGGGAATTGTAAGTCTCAAAACATCTGGAGGGCTGAGTTTGCCTATGCCTAGTTTAAGTACAGTGGTACCTTGGCTTACATACGCTTCAGGTTACAGACTCCGCTAACCCAGAAATATTACCTCGGGTTAAGAACTTTGCTTCAGGATGAGAACAGAAATCATGCTCTGGCGGCGCGGCGGCAGCAGGAGGCCCCTATAGCTAAAGTGGTGCTTCAGGTTAAGAACAGTTTCAGGTTAAGAACGGACCTCCGGAACAAATTAAGTACTTAACCCGAGGTACCACTGTACACAATAAGAGCCAGTCATCTAGTCCAGGCTCCTCTTCTCACAGTAGCCAATCAGATGCCCCAAAGGCAAACCCTCAATCAGGATTCGAACACAGGAGCCCTCTCTCCTGTGGCTTCCAGCATCTGGTATTCAGAAGCATTGTCGTATCCGACTGTGGAGGCAGACCAGAGACATCACGGGCTAGGAGCCCTTGAAAGCCCTCTCCTCCATGACTTTGTCTGATCCCCCTTTAAAGCTTTGCCGGCCATCCAGACAAAATTGTTTGAATACATAGAATTGGCAAAATTGACTTATAAGATTCGGAACCAAAAAGAAGCAAAGTTTGAAAAGGATTGGAGTAAAAAGATGGAAGGAAGTCCGGGTGCAATAAGGCGCAGGGTAAATAAGAAGACATACAAATTTTTGAATGTAAGAGTATTTATTTTATTTGTTGTTGTTACAAAAAAGCAGTAAAAAGTATTTGAATAATAATAATAATAATAATAATAATAATAATAATAATAATAATGCTTTGCCGGCCATCACTGCCTCTTGTGAGAGGGAGTTCCATAGTTTAACTATTCACAGCACGAAGAAATACTTTTTAAAAGCAGATCTTAATCTTCCAACATTCGGCTTCTTTCCATGTCCACAAGTCCTAGTCTTAAGACAGAGAGGGAGAAAAACTTTTCTCTATCCACTCTCTCCATGCTATGTTACAAATTTCTAACATGTCGCCTCTCTCTTGCCTTTTCTCTAAACTAAAAAGTCCCGAGCGCTGCAGCCTCTCCTGCGTTTGTGTTGTAGCCAGAACCCACCTCCTTAGGCCCAACATGGCTCCCCTGGAAGCGCAGAGCAGAGAAGCCAGACCATGCTCTCAGGCCTCTGCCTTCCTCTCCAGCCCTCCCAAGAGCCGTGGCCAGGTCTCTTTTCCCCCCTCCATTTCCTAAGAAAACTCCCTGCATTCCTGGAGTCCAGGCAACCAAAACAGGTCATGAAGCAGCCTCTTAATCAACATGGCTGGTTCTGGATCGTCAGCCTGGTGCTCAAACAGGGGAGACAAGTCACAGAAAACAGGCCAAGTCCATTGCTGCCCCTGCCACCCCCTCCTGGTTCCTTGATGCCCCCTGCGAGGTCAGTCACGAGCCTGCGCCTTTTCTCCTCCTTACTTTGACAGGGCCTGAAAGCCAACATGAAGCGCCTCTACCAGCTCATCACGGAGCCCCAGTTCAACCGCTGCACGAAGCCCTCCAAGTACAAGAAGCTGCTCTTTGCCCTCTGCTTCTTCCACAGCATCCTGCTGGAGCGGAAGAAGTTCCTGCAGCTGGGCTGGAACATCGTCTACGGCTTCAACGACTCGGATTTCGAGGTGGCGTGAGGTGGAAAAGGTTTCGGGAGGGGTCGGGAGACCAGGAAAAGGGCGGGTTCTGGAGGGGAGCCTGTCTGTGCCTTCCTTCTCTGGGCTCTGACGGGCCAGTCCACCAGGCTCCCGTGTATGCTCAGAAAACTCCAGAACAAACTGCGGCCGAGCCCTCCCTGTGGCCTGAAGTGCCCGGGAGTGCTACCTGCCCTGTCGGTGACTCGTGGAAGTTAGTTGGCAGCTCGCCACACCTCGACTCGTGTCATGTAGCAGCAAAGTCTGCAGCGCTCCAGCCGAGTCCAGAGATTTCCTTCTCCCAGCAGAACAGCTTCTTCGAGAGTCCCCAGATAAGGGGAAAGCTCCATTAAACACTGCTATCTATTACATACAGTACTGCTGGTCTTTAAAGTAAAGATGCATATGTACAGAGAGATCTACTAACACTAGCACACTGCTGGCTAATGCTGCTGTGTAAATAATAATAATAATAATAATAATAATAATAATAATAATAATAATAATAATAATTATTATTATTATTATTATTATTATTATTATTATTATTTATTATTTATACCCCGCCCATCTGGCTGGGTTTCCCCAGCCACTCTGGGCGGCTTCCAACACAATATTAAAATACAGTAATGCATCAGACATTAAAAGCTTCCCTAAACAGGGCTGCCTTCAGATGTCTTCTAAAAGTCTGGTAGTTGTTGTTCTCTTTGACATCTGGTGGGTGGGAGTTCCACAGGGTGGGTGCCACCACCGAGAAGGCCCTCTGCCTGGTTCCCTGTAACTTGGTTACACACATCCTCTTCCCCTGTCTCACATCGATTCAGTCAGACCCTGACAGCAAACAGGATAGCATCAGGACAGGACTTCACATAATGAAAGCAATGCCCCAGAGACTATTATACCTGTCTCTACATTCCTGAACCAGTGGGAGGATGAGCGATTCAGCCAGTCATGCACACGACCTTGCTGGTGTTGCTATGGTAACCCCAGTACACCTGACACTCTTATCTCAGAACCTCCAAATGTGTTCACATTACACCAACATGCTCCATGCCACTGGGGCTCACTCACACCAGTCCTTTAACCCATATCCCATCTGCCATGTTCCAGAGTTGCAGAGGCGTGTGGGGTGGTAAGGAGGTCTGGCCACAAGGGCTTTAGACGGATGCTGGCGAATGGGCGAGTTCTTGATGCTCGGCTTGGCGGTGGTCCCCAAGTGTCCTGTAGGCCGCCTGCTGAGAAAGAGGGAACCACAGTTGGGCCTCTGGGCTGATGATAATTTGGTTATTTTATTATTTATACCTAGCCTGGGCAGCTGGGCAGCTTCCAACACATAAAAAATTGCAAAATGTACATAGCTCTCATATACAGGTGACTGCAATTATAAATCTCAGTTATATATACAGTGGTACCTCGGGTTAAGTACTTAATTCATTCTGGAGGTCTGTTCTTAACCTGAAACTGTTCTTAACCTGAAGCACCACTTTAGCTAATGGGGCCTCTCGCTGCCGCTGCACCGCCGGAGCACGATTTCTGTTCTCATCCTGAAGCAAAGTTCTTAACCTGAAGCACTATTTCTGGGTTAGCAGAGTCTGTAACCTGAAGCGTATGTAACCCGAGGTACCACTGTATATAAATACAGGGCTCATCCACACTTCTGCATGTGGTGTGCCTAGAAAGCACAAGTCCTGGCAGTTTCCCACTTGACCCATGCTTTGGGTCCAAGGAGTTTCCCCATTGCCCCGCTCCTTTCCAAGGAAAAACCTGCTCTTTAGTGATACATCAGAACAAATGGCAATCTGGGGAAAACCCATATTCCTGTTAACTCTGATTGAGCACTAAAGAGTAGTTTTCCCCCCCCCAGGAGGGTGGCAGAAGCAGCAGAACGAGGGGCAGTATGGATAAGCCAGTCTGTACTGGGGAACCCCGCCCTTGTACATCCCGGTCCAGGTGGCTACGGCAGGTGCTCCCTTGTCACCAGTGACTCTTCCTTCCCTGCCAGGTGTCAGAGAACCTCCTGAGCTTGTACCTGGATGAGTACGAGGAGACCCCCTGGGACGCTCTCAAGTACCTGATCGCTGGGGTCAATTACGGGGGCCACGTGACGGACGACTGGGACCGACGTCTCCTCACAACCTACATCAACGACTACTTCTGCGAGCAGAGTGTGGCTGCCCCCTTCTACAAGTGAGCTGGTGCCTGGGATGGCGGGGAGAGGTTGGGTGCTGGGAAATCAGGGATCGGCACGTTTATCGGGACAGAGACGTCCCCTGACGCAGGAGGAAACCTTTGCCTGAGCAAGCCGGCTGGCCGGCCTCCCTCCCCATGCAGGCTCTCTGTGCTGGACACCTACTTAATCCCCAAAGATGGCAACATCGCCTCCTACAAGGAATACATCAGCCTCCTGCCTGGCATGGACCCGCCTGAAGCCTTTGGCCAGCACCCCAACGCTGACGTGGCCTCCCAGATCACCGAAGCCAGGACGCTCTTCGAGACGCTGCTTTCCCTGCAGCCCCAGACCACGCCCACCGGAGTGGCGGGGCAGAGCCGCGAGGACAAGGTACCCAGGGAGGATGGGCACCCACAGGGCGAAGTGTTGTTGTAAACAAAAATTGCCCTTTTCCCTTATGGGGTATCCAAGAGCCCGTATAGAGTCCTTACATAGGTTCCCTATTGGTAGGAGAAAATAACAGAGGCCAAGCAGAGAATATTGAGAAGCAAAGCAGCTAGTAAGCCTGATCTTTATTGATCTGTTGCAACAGGGTGCTCCCCTCACCCGCAGGAGAGAGGAGGGACCCAGAAAAATGGCGCACAAGGCCTTATAAAGACTTTTGAAATTGGCACCCAGTAGATCAAGACCACCCCCAGAAACATCATACGTACATCACAGAAGGGGTGTAACCTAAGACCACCCCTCAGATACATCACACCTACATCACAAAAAAGGTGGTCTAAACAGAAATTTGAATGTTGTTTGTTGTTTATCTCCTGTCTGGCAGGTTACTTGATTGGATTGCCTGGGGAGCCTGGCCAGTCGTTTGTAGTGATAAATACTTAGTTCCTGGGCCAGGTCACAGGCTCACACCCTATTCAAACACAGACAGACATACCCTTAAGAGAGGATTTGTGAAGGAAAAAACAATGGGGAGGCTTTTCCACTTTGACCTTGCAGAGAAAACATTTGCTCAGTTTAGGAATAAAATGGCTTCAGGTCGGTCTTCCTGTGCTGATCTATGTACGTGCGGTTATGAACATTACCATATATCTAAGACCATAGTATTCCTATCACAGCGTGCACTGCTCTGGGGTCCTGGGCAGCCCTCCTGAGCTGGCCTTTGTGTGGCAGGCAAGCAGCCTGTGTCTCACACTTGTGAAAGGCCCTCACAGCTCCTTATTTGAACTTCCTGGATCCCAGGAGGCACCCTCCGAATGTCCTCTTTGTGGCGATGAGAACAGACTCGGCGCATGCTCAGGGCACTCTCGTCTCAGAACAGTCCTTCTGAGGCTGAGCCCTGGTGCAGCGCTACCAAAGAGCAGGGCACGATCCCCTCGCAGTTCCCTCGTTTCTTAGGTCTGTCGGAGCACATGTACTCTCCTTTCCCGAATGTCTGGGGGCCTGCAGAACCGGATTGTGAGCAGTCTCGGGGAGCAGGGCTGGTTCCTGGAAAACCACCAGCCACCTCTCTGCCGGTGCCCTGCATACCGTATTTTTCGCTCTAGAGGGCGCACCGGATCATAGGGCACACCTAGTTTTTTTGGGGGGGGAATAAGGGGGGGAAATATTTCCACCACCACCCCCCCCGCCCCAAAGAGCAAAGAAGCCAAGACAGCGAGCAGGATCCATCCCGCTGGCTGTCTTGGCTTCTTCAGCCACGCACAACCTCTCCAGCCGGGGGAGGCTGCACGTGGCTTTGACAGAAGCCAAGACAGCGAGCAGGATGGATCCCGCTCGCTGTCTTGGTTCCTTTTTAGCTGCAGGGCTGGGGCAGGGGAAGCCCGAGCTTCCCCCGACCCCAGCCCCCAGAACGGGTCCAGGAGCGGGGGCGAGGTTGCGCGCAACCTTGCCTTCGCTCCCGGAGCTTGCTGCTATCTGCAAGCCTTCTGAGCCCGGCGGGAACTCCCGTGGGCTCCGAAGGCTTGCGGATACCTGCCCGAAGCCCGGGGCACGCTGCGCAGCACGCCCCAGGCTTTGGGATGCAGGCTGCTATCCGCAGGCCTTCGGAGCGCGGCGGGCACTCTCGCCATGCTCTGAAGGCTTGCGGATAGCTGCCTGAAGCCTGGAGAGCGAGAGGGGTCAGTGCGCATGGACCCCTCTCGCTCTCCAGGCTTCAGCAAAAGCCTGCATTCGCTCCACAGGACACACACACATTTCCCTTCATTTTTGGAGGGGAAAAAGTGCGTCCTATAGAGCGAAAAATATGGTACCTCTTCTCTCTGTCCCTTCTCCCCCTCTCCAGGTGCTGGAGCTTTCAGCAGACGTGCGCAGCAAGATCCCAGAGGAGATCGACTATGAAGGCACCTGCAAGGTGCTGTCTGGGGACCCCTCCCCGCTCAACGTGGTCTTGCTGCAGGAGATTCAGCGGTACAACTCCTTGCTGCAGGTCATCAAGTGAGTGCCCGGGGGACAGGGCAGGGCAGGCCTCAGCAGCCCCCAGTCCCTTTCTGGTGCTCACCTCAGCATCTCTTGTCCTCTGCCGTAGTGCCTCCCTGGTGGAGCTGGAGAAGGGCATTCAGGGCCTGGTGGTCATGTCTACGGACCTGGAGGAGATCTTCAACTGCATCTTTGACGCCCGCGTCCCCCCCATGTGGGAGAGGGTAAGGCACTGGGGGGGGGGAAAGGGCAGTTCCTGGTGCTTCCCCCCCTTTCTGTGAAGGTGGGGGACCCGGTGTTCCTGAAGGAGCAGGAAGGAGGGTGTGATCCGGAGGCTCCAAGCTGCTTGTCTCCCTCGAGGAGAGAGCACCCTGGTGCCTTGCAGTTAGAAACACCTGTTGTTTTGCTTGTGAACATATTTTGAACCTATTTTACCCAGGGGTAACAGAGATTTCAGGAGAGAGGTGTTTTTGGAATTCCTTGTGGGACCCACCAGGTTTCTACCTCCCTCCTCCCCGCATCCTCTCTCCTGCCTTCACCCAACATCTGAAGCAGAGATTTCCCATTAGGGAGAAATGCATAATTCAGGAGCCTCTTCTGAACAAAAATATTTCAAAAACGGCTTCTTCCAAAGTAAAAGATTCCCCAGCGAAATACCGGTTTCTCCTTCCCAAGTTGCTGGAGAGCAAAGAGGGAGACACACGTACCCCTTTTTGTGGGTTGGGGCTGGCAGACCTCTTTCCCAAGGTGGGGGCTGTTTTTTTTGGGGGGGGGACTGGTTGGCCTGTCCCGCTTTGCCTCCCAGCTCCTGGCCTTCTCCCTCCTCCTGCAGGCCTACCCATCTCAGAAGCCTCTGGCCGCCTGGACCCGGGACCTGGGCCAGCGCGTGGAGCAGTTTACCCGCTGGGCCACCACCGCCCACCCTCCTGTACTCTTTTGGCTCTCGGGCTTCACCTTCCCGACGGGGTTCCTGACGGCCGTCTTGCAAGCTGCTGCACGCCTGAACAACGTAGGTGGTGGGTGACGAGAGGGTGGTGGCTGGGGGGGGGGAGAGATATATTTGGGCCCAGCAGGAGGGCTGGAAGGGCCTGTGTGTGTCTTTGGACGTTGCATGAAAGGGATGGGGAGACCGGGCCTGGAAGGAGAAGCGAGGGCCTGGCAGCGAAGACTGCTCTGCAGGGAGAGTGTTCTCTGGGAGGGGAAGTGGGTCTCTGTGGCTTGAGAGCCAGGGGTCTCCCCCTAAGCCAGCCTTCCTCCATCTTTAGTCCCCATTTGTTGTTGGACTACAACTCCCATCATCCCTGACCGCCGGTCCTGCCAGCTAGAGATGATGGGCATTGTAGTTCAATAACAGCCCGGGACTTAAGATGGAGAAAGGCTGGCTTAGGGGGAGACCCCTGGGCTGCAGAACCATCTCACGTGGCTCCCTCCTCGTCCCGATCCCTTTCAGATCTCCGTGGACACGCTCTCCTGGGAGTTCATTGTCTCCACCGTGGATGACAACAACCTTGTCTACCCGCCCAAGGTAGGTGCCTCTCCCAGGGCATACGTTGCCAGGGGTGGGGTGGGGGAGTTCAGGAGCCTAGGACCCCCTGAGCCAGCCCTGCGTGGTCTCCCTCTCCTCTCTTAGGAAGGGGTGTGGGTGCGAGGTCTCTACCTGGAGGGCGCTGGCTGGGACAAGAAGAACTCCTGCCTGATGGATGCGGAGCCCATGCAGCTGGTCTGCCCCATCCCTACCATCCACTTCAAGCCCGTGGAGAACAAGAAGAAGAGCGGCAAAGGTGGGTCTCGCGGAGGGTGGGTCAGCGGTCACCCGTGGGTGCGAGGAAGCTGCCGTAGGCCGCCTCAGACTCTTTGCCCACCTTGCCCTGCTCCCGCCTGCTCCAGCCTCTGCCAAGCTGGCGCCCTCCAGCTCTTTGAAGACCACAACTTTGTCCTCCAAGGCAGCTGGATGGCACCAGGTCAGAGGCCAAAGTTGGCAGTGTTTGTCTCTCCAGGGTTATCTCCATCCCTGGCTACTGAGTCTCTTTTCGCACCTGTTGGTGGTGCTGCCACCGTTGGCGACCCATGGCAACCCCCCATTTGCAGAATGCCCTCCCTCGTGGGGTGCCCCACTCTCCTCCAATATTAACACTCAGGAGAAATGTCAAAGCAGACCCGTTTACCCAGTTTGATGGAGGAGGCAGGCATGTTTCTGAAACCAGAGGAGAGAGTGCTCCTGTGCTCAGGTCTTGCTTGCAGACTTCCCTTTGGCCACTGTGGGAACACGATGCTGGCCTAGATGGACCTCTTTTGGCTTGATCCAGCAGCCGGACTCTCCTTATGTTCTTAAGAAAGTTCCATCTACATGAGAACAGGGCCTTTTCTGCAGTGGCTCCCTGTTGTGGGGTGCTCTCCCCAAGGAGTCTCACCTGGTGCCCTTATTATACACCTTTAGGTGCCAGGCAAAAACGTTTCTCTTTAACCAGGCCTTTGGCTGACTAACATCCTGTATGTGTTTTTGGGAGGGGGTGTTATTGGTTTGTGTTGTTTTTCTTCATGTTGTTATTATTATGTATTTTGTGTTTTTATCTTGTATTTTTATGCTGTCAACTGCCCCAAGATCTTTGGATGAAGGACAGTATACACATATAATAAAATAAAATAAGTCCTGAACTTAGAAGTTTAGGGTAGGTTTTTAACTGGTATTTAGAAGGTTGTTTCAAACCGTTGCAATTGCATTTGTATGGATATGTTTGCCACCCTGGTAGCTGGGTATAAATCTAATTACTAAATAAATAAATTAATAAATAAATTGTTATTAATAAATAAATAAATGTCTCTAGGGATGTACGCCTGCCCTTGCTACTACTACCCCAACCGGGCTGGCACTGCCGGGCGGCCTTCCTTTGTCATTGGCATCGACCTGCGGTCTGGAACAATGCCCTCTGACCACTGGATCAAAAGAGGCACAGCCTTGCTGATGAGTTTGGATACTTGAAGACGCCCCCCCCAATATATGCACCCCTTTCTCCAAAGGAACCTTGCTTCTCTGACTCCCCCCACTCCCCAGTTTTAGGTAAAATTAAAATAAAGCTATTTTGTTTACGGTCTCCTTTGTGTCTGTCCTCTACTCCACACGGGGAATCCCCATCTCAGGGCTGGGATTAGATCACCTTCTGGGGCAGACAGAATTTAGGCTTCCTCCACATTGAAAGCACATTCTCTGTGCCCTCCCCGCTTCTGGGAACTGTAGTACACGCCTTGCAGAGATGCAACTCCCAGCAGGATTCTTGGAGGGGAGGGGATGTCTTTTAAATGTACGGTGTGGAAGCACCAGCGATGGGGCAGAAGAGCTGCTCTTTGGGGCCCTCGAGGTTGTGGCGCTGCGGGGGCCAAGTTCACTGAGAAAGGGCCGCTTCGTGGTGCCAAGAGCCAAGCAGGCCAAGAGACAAGGAAATACCTTTCTGGTGACACACGGCTGGCAGAGAGGAGCCAAATGTCCTTTCCATTGGCAGGCACAAGTACGGGGGGGGGGGGCGCGTCCCAGTAGCAACTGGGGCGCAATGGCCAGTTGAGGAAGAGGATCAGGGACAGTCCTGGGAGGGAGGGCTGCAGTGGGGCAACTACAGCGATGATGGGGGGCAGCGCTTTGTCCAGGGGTCTCTGAGGAGGGTTTATGCTGGAGGAGAGAACCCTGCTCCTCCTGGAAGGGGCAGGTTTTCCTTCGTCAGGGGTGGGTCTGGATGACCCCGGGGTGCCCCTCCGCCCATGAGGCGGCCTCCTCCTCCTCCTCCCCTGGAGAAGAGGGCGAGCCGGGTTGGACTTTGGCCTTGAATTCCCCCTCCCCTTGCAGGCCGCGAAACTTTCCCTCCGCTGCGTTTGCAGCGGGAGTCCCTCGTGCGCTTTTACGCGCTGGCGGGGAGCCTCGGCGGCGCCTCTCGCTGCTGCCGCTGCTGCTGCTTCTCCGCGCGGGGAGCGAGCCTGGCCCGGGCTCCGGGGGAGGAGGAGCGGCGGGAGAGGGAGAGGGGCGGGCGCAGGGCGGAGGGACGCTCGGATCCTGCCCAGGGAACAGAATTGACACGAGCGAGGGCGGGGCAGGCGGAGGCGCCGAGCGCGTGTTTGCGTTGGGGAAATGGAACTGCGCAACCGGAGAGCGGACTTTTCCAGGCGCGGAGCCCCCGCTTTTCCAGCGGGCGGGCGCGCCGCCGCCCCGGACTCCGTCCCTCCCTCCTTCCCCGGCCCGCTGCAAAGTTCCCGCCGGCCCGCGGAGGGGGGCGGGCGGAGGATGCTCGTCCCGGCGCCCGGGGGGCACAGCAGCTTGGCCAAGGGACGCGCGGGGAGCGCGCACAGGGGTCTCCAACCTCCTTCTCCTCCGCGGGCGCGCACGCCAGCCAGCCCACCCCCAGGTAAGAGGGCGCAGGGGGTGTTGTCCCTGCCCGCAGCACGAGGGCGCCTCGTTTTCCACTTGCAAGTTTGTTTGCGTATTTATCGGCTGCGTTTGCAAGCCCGCCTTCTTTCCAGGACCTCACGGGGGCGCGCGGAGCTCTCCTCCGTTTGATCCTCCCAGCAACCCTGCGAGGTAGGAGAGAAGGGGCGCGAGTGTGGCCCGAGGACGCCCACAGGTCGGGCAAAGGGGGCGATCTGAAATCGGGTCCCTCCCAGGGGTCCCCCAGCAAGGGGCGCGCGGGGCCTTCGCTTTCACCGACTCCGCGATGATGGCGAAGGCGGGCTGCGCCTTTGGCAATTTCCCTTTTTCTTCCTTGGGAACAGGGCGGGGCTGGCGGGAAGCCGTGCAAAAAGATGAGCAAGAGGCGGACGGTGCAAGGGCGGAGTGGGGGGGGGAGAGAGTTGAAACGGGGATCAAACTTGGCTTTCCTTCTTGCAGATCTGAAGGGTGTGGGGAGATGGCCAACATACTTGTTTTTAATAATTGCAACGGATAGAACATATGGAACACGTATATACGCGAAGCTGTGTTCTACTGACTGAGACCTTCGGTCCATCATCTCGCTCAGTCTTGTCTTACGCTGGTTATCAGCAGGAAGCATGTCAGGGGTTTAGCCGGGATCCATAGAATAGTAGGGCTGGTGAGAAATCAGCCCTTGAGTAATCTAGTCCAGCCTGCAGATTGAATTTGAGATCTTATGCATGCAAGGAAGATGCTCTAACCACTGAGCCACTATGTCTTATGGGGGGGAAAGGCTTCCTTTCCCTTTAAAAGCTGAGCTGAAATGGGAGTCCCTTGATCATTGGGCCTAGAGGGATGTGTGAGCTTGTGTTTTGGAACCACTTACGGGATGGCTTATATTTCTCTCCCCACCACTCTGAGCACTTCCCCTCCTCTTCCCCTCCCAGCCCTGCAGGGGTCAAAAGTTAGCACCTGGGGAGGGGGTTAGTGCCATCCCTGTATATTCACGCCTACTTCCTTTAAAGAGGGGATTATTCCCCCTTCGCCTTAAACTTGCCTCCATCTTTGTGCCGCACATCCCTGCTTGACCCTATACCATCCCTCCTGCCATGCGCAGAATACCACCAAGGCTTTTAGCATGGCGCAAGGGGGTGGACTGGATGGCCTTTGGGGGACCCCCCCTTTTTAAAAAAGGCTAGTTTCTTCTCCCAGTCCCACCACCTGCTCCAGCTTGTAAGGGAGCCTTGAGAGGGCTTGATGGTGGAGTGCCCGGTTTCCTGGGTTTGGGTTCCAGTTAGGGAGGATGTGCATGTGAATCTGGTTCTAGCCAGAGGTGGGTGGCAGGCAGCCAAGATCCCTGCATTCTCTGGGGAGGAAGTGCAGTATAATGGGGGGGGCATGGGTGTATACAGTGGGAGCTACCCCGGTGGTATTTCTATCCAGATATTTAATTGAGGCTAAACCAGTGGCTCCCAAACCATCAATCCAACCCCAGTGCCCCCTACCCTATAAAAGGCATTGTTCAGAAGAGTGCTTTGCATGACCTACTATCGCAATAAAATTCAGAACCTAAGAGGGAGGAGTTTTAGAAGGAATCCTCTAGTGTAGCTTCCTATTGAGCAGCTCAGAAATGTGATAGCAGCCTGAGAGTGTTGCTCTGGTTTTAAGGCTTCTGAACACCAGTTGCTGGAAAGGGCAGGAGAGGAAAGCCTTCTGTTGGCCGCTGTGAGAACAGGGTGCTGTTCTTGGCATGGCGCGTGTCCTGTGCAAGCTTTTGAGTTCCACAGAACTGTTCTTCGGATAGGTGAAAAGAATCCAGTGTAACTTGGTAGCTTGCTTGCATGTCCCAAGCTTGCTGAAGTTGGTCCGGTTATTACCGTATTTTTTGCTCTATAAGACTCACTTTTTCCCTCCTAAGAAGTAAGGGGAAATATGTGTGCGTCTTATGGAGCGAATGCAGGCTGTGCAGCTATCCCAGAAGCCAGAACAGCAAGAGGGATTGCTGCTTTCACTGCGCAGCGATCCCTCTTCTTGTTCTGGCTTCTGAGATTCAGAATATTTTTTTTCTTGTTTTCCTCCTCCAAAAACGAGGTGCATCTTGTGGTCTGGTGCGTCTTACAGAGTGAAAAATACGGTACGAGGTGTCTTCTCATTTTGCCTGCAGTGTGTTGGCTGAGCACCTGCGGGCATTTTTCCAAGTGCCACCAGGCTTAGGATCAAATGTCTGTTGACTCTTGTAAGTAAATCCCCTGTGACGTGGCTCAGCCCTGGAACGTGGGCAGGAAGGAGTGAGTGGCTCTGGAGCACGTGCAGAATGCCTTTGCCTCTGAGCTGAGCAATGACCAGCCACCTCCAGGTGGGATGGTGTGTCCAGTCCGATGTGGGTCTCACTCTTTAGCCTTCAACCCAGGAGTCCTGACTCTCGAAGGATGAGCAGGCCATGAGGATCAGGGCCGGCTCACCCATGAGGCAAGGTGAGGCAGCCTCAGGCGGCAAGATCACCAGGGGCAGCAGATCCGGCCTCCCAGGAATGAATATCCTGCTGCTGCTTTTCCAGCTTGGCTGCGCTCCCTGCAGATCAAGACCGGCTGCCATGGCAGCCGATCTGATCTCTGCACAATTCCATTTTTGGATCGAGGCTTGTAGATCCATTCATAAGAATGCGAAAGCCCCTTTTTTAAAAAAAGGAAAAACAATGATCTTCACTGCAGTCGCCGCAGATAGCTTTCTTTGGCCTGGGTGGCTGGAACCAGCTGCGCTTTCAGCCGATGTCCACAAGAGGGAGAGCCAAGACCACGGAAGGAGGCCAGATAATTCCCGCCCCCTTTAACCCCAAATGCACAGGCTCCGGTTCCCTGCTGGGGGATTAGAGGTTATAAAGCTCTTAAATCTGAGCCATCGTGGAGCTTAGCGCTGGGACTGGGAGATTCAGGACTGATTAAAGGGAGCACTTCTTTTGCACAGCACATTGTTGAACTACGGAACTCCCTGCTGCAGGAAGCAGGGACGGCCGCCAAACTAGGTGGCTGCTAGCTAGCCCTGATGTCTTATCTTCTGCCTGCACAACTCAATGCTAGATCACACCCTTTTTGTGTTCTTATGTCCAGATTTTTCCCCTCCTGAGGCTTGCAGCAAACGTATGAGAATAACGCAGGCTCGTAAGCATGTGCAGAGTGCATTTCTGGCTGAGAAATGCAGGTGGGATAAAAGATGAATGCTGTTGAGCATGTATAAATGTGGTTCTGTCCCCCCTCCCATCACAACCAGCCAAACCAGTCACAACCAGTTCTCTAGCTCTCCATAACAGCCCTTTGAGGTAGCCTCAGTCTGGGAGACGGCAGCTGGCCTTTGAGGTCGTCTGGCAATCTTCGTGGACGAGTGGGGATTTGAACCCAGGTCCCTCCCAGGTCTTAGACCAGCACTCTTCAGCGCTGCACCACACTGGCTCTCTGTACATGCTCAGGGCACCCTTTGCCAGCAGAAAGCTACTTTGGCCGGGGTGATGAGAATCACTGTGCAAAATATCCGGGAGGTTGCAAAAGCGGCCTTAGGGGGCAATTGGGGGCAGCTGGCTGGACAGGCGGAAACCTCAGGAGGGATGCAGTAGGGCGCCCCATAGCAGAGGTTATTTCCGTTTGGTTTTTCCGCTCAGCCGTGAGAGGTAAGCTTGCAAGCCGCTATCTTGCTGCCGCAACACAATGCCGGGGTGTTTGGGCAAACCTTCAGCCTCGATCCTTTTATTTCTCCAGGGGAGGCCGGGGTAATTCCGCTACTAATTATAGTTTTCAGCCAATTTGGCCGGGCGCCTCCAGCCCCTCCCAGTTCCAGCCCCATATGCTCTTGCGAGGGGAACCGTAAGGCGGAGGCGTTGGGTTTAATGAGCAGGTGTTGAGAAGATGTTTGGCAAACGCCCCGGTCTCAAATCTCATCTCTTAGGGACTAGGCTCTTGTTAATGCGTCTGTGAATCGCGGTCCCCTGGTGCTGCGGTTTCTGGAGAACCAGATGCAGAAGCCATCATCTGAGCTGGGGGGGGGCGTGCAGAAGAGAGAAGTTGGATCGCCTGTCTTCCTTATGCTTGGTTGGGTGAAGCCCCACCACCACACAAAAAAATCAAATTTATTTCATATACCCTAGGAAAGAGCAAGCCAAGGTCAAGTTTTGTACGGGGGGAGCCTTTTCTCTCCCCCTAAATTTTTTCCGCCTTCAACCCCTGGCTGACAAAGTGGGGAGAATTGGCGCTGGATTTGTAGGCTCTGAAAAATGGCTTTTGTGACGGAGGAGGGAGCATAGTTGGGCCAGCTGCCAGGCAGGCAGAAATTCACCAGGGAGTGTTTTCTGCCTCGTGAGCAGCTGCGGGAGGCAGAAAATAGGTGCCCCAAGCTTTTTATACCTGAAGGAGCGTCTCCACCCCCATCGTTCTGCCCGGACACTGAGGTCCAGCTCCGAGGGCCTTCTGGCGGTTCCCTCATTGCGAGAAGCAAAGCTACAGGGAAACAGGCAGAGGGCCTTCTCGGTGGTGGCCCCCGCCCTGTGGAACGCCCTCCCACTAGATGTCAAAGGGAAAAACAACTATCTGACTTGTAGAAGACATCTGAAGGCAGCCCTGTTTAGGGAAGCTTTTAATGTTTAATAGGTTAGTGTATTTTAGTGTTCTGTTGGAAACCCAGCCAGATGGGCGGGGTATAAATAAATTATTATTATTATTATTATTATTATTATTATTATTATTATTATTTCCTGCTGCATAAACTTTGAAACTGATGCATGTCCAAAAGATCTGGAGGGGGCCAGGCTGAGGGGAGGCCGGCCCTTGCTTCTTGGTACAATTAACGCTCTATGGTTCCCTCCCTGTGGTGCAACCCAATCTAACCGCTAGGCAGCACAGCCGTGTAAATCCACCTTTTTGCCACACCTTTTTAACCCTCTAGGGAGGCAATGGAGATCCCCTGTGTGGTGCGTCTGGCTTGTTATTTGAGTGGCGGGCCACCTGTCGTGAGCAGAGGCCTGGGCCAGGCCCGGTGAGGCGAGCAACCGGATCCCCACCAGGGAGGGAGGAAGCCAAGGTTTCACCTGTGTCCCAGCTGTCAGGGCGGGGCTCTCTGATTCCAGAAAAAGGGCCGTTTCCCCCATAATCAGGAGGCGGCAGGATTCGAAAACGGGACCGGTTCCGGGAAAAGTGTGTGCGTCCAGCCGCTGAGCTACGTACAGTGGTGCCTCGCAAGACGAACGCCTCGCAAAACGAAAAACTCGCAAAACGAAAGAGTTTTCCGTTTTTGAGTCGTTCCGCAAGACAAATTTCCCTATGGGCTTGCTTCACAAGAAGAAAGCCCATAGGGAAATCTCCGGGGACTTCTTTTAAATGCTGGCGGTGGGGAGCAAAGCCTTTCGCCCCCCTCCGGCCTTCAGAAGAGGTCCAGGAAGGCCGGCGGGGGCCGAAAGGCTTTGCTCCCCACCACCAGCATTTTAAAAGCGGTCCGGGATAGCAGGGAAGCGTGCTGCGCTTTCCCGCTATCCCGGACCGCTTTTAAAATGCTGGCGGTCGGGAGCAAAGACTTTCACCCACCGCTCGCCTTCAGAAGAGGTCCTGGACCTCTTCTGAAGGCCGGCGGGGGGCAAAAGTCTTTGCTCCCCCCCGCCTGCCTTCCCGGGATAGCGGAGAAGCGCAGCGCGTTTCTCCGCTATCCCGGACGGCTTTTGAAGGCAGGCGGGGGGGGGGGAGCAAAGACTTTCGCCCACCGCCTGCCTTCAGAAGACCTCCGCTGTCCCGGGGGCTTTTAAAATGCTGGCGGTCGGGAGGAAAGCCCTCCTGTCCCCGGAACTTGCGGGGCGGGAGGCAGGGAGCAGGGCTTTTCTTCCCACCGCCAGCCTTCAGAACAGCCTTCTGAAGGCTGGCGGTGGGAAGAAAAGCCCTTGTCCCCCCCCCCCCAGCCTTCAGAAGAGGTTGGGGGACAGACTGTCCCCAGACCTGGTCTGAAGGCGGTTTCCATAGGAACGCATTGATTGATTTTCAATGCATTCCTATGGGAAACGGTGCTTCGCAAGAAGAAAAACTCGCAAGAAGAAAAAACTTGCGGAACGAATTAATTTCGTCTTGCGAGGCACCACTGTATCTGCCTTTTCGGCCTCGTTGGCAAGATCGGAACTCGCAGCCTGGGCACGGAAATCCCCCGGTGGCCTTGAGCCATTCTCTGTCTCTCGGCCTAACCTACCTTGTGGGGCTGTCGTGAGGGAGAAACAGGCGAGGGGGGGAAGCATGAGTGGTTTTAAGAGTTGAGGCTGGATAGCTAAGTCGGTAGAGCACGAGGCTCGTGATCCCAGGGCCTTGGGTTCAAGTCCTGCGTGAGGCAAAAGATTCCTGCGCTTCAGGGGGTTGGACTAGATGACCATTGTGACCCCTTCCGGTTCAATGATTCTAAGCGTATTCCAGGCTGTCAGCTTACTTATTTAACTGGTTTTTTAAAAATGTGTGTTTTCTGTTGCATTTGTTTCAGTTTGGATTGTGAACATCCTTGGGTCCTGAATGGGGAGAAAGGAGGGATGTAAATGAATTAAAAATAAAAATGGTATGCCGCCTTGAGATGAAAGATGGGATAGAAATGCAACGGCGAATAAAAATGAATTGCAATTTTTATTCCCTTCTGGCACCACTTTCAAGGTTTTTATTACCTCACAAAGGAGGGGGGTTGTTAGTGTCCGTGAGGATAGATCACTCTCCTCCAAACAGATGTCCTGTCCATATTTTGCAATGCAATCTCAGACAGCGCTCTGCATTGATCTCCTCCGCGCAGCACGCAGGCAAACTGTGGAACTCCCTGCCACAAGACCCTGCGGCGGCCATTCATTTGGGTGGCTTCGAAAGAAGGCGAGACAAACCCATGGAGGAAAAAGCTGTAGGACTAGATTCTTAGGGTCCTCACCCCACAAATTTTGTCTCCGGAGGTGGGGTGGGGGGCTTATAGGCCTGATATTGTGGAGGGGGGCATCCTCTAAGGTGCGTTGTGCATCGGGGTGTGAGACCTGAATGCGAATTTCTCCGGAATCGAGCGTGTTTGTTCGTCGCGAACCCCCCGTTCTGCGTGGGAGGTCTCTCTCGCACCCCTCCTTTTTGATGTGGGTGCAAGGAGACGTCGGCTTCCTGCTCTCAGTGCACATAACAGGAAGTCCTGCCCCCCCACCCGAGACCTGGCCCCAAACCTCCAGGCTTAGAAACTCAAGAGATGTAAGCGAATCGCCAAATGGCACTTTATACCTGGGTTAGGGTCGCCAAGATGGAATGTCTAGGCCAAGGGTCAGCAAAATTTTTCAGCAGGGGCCGGTCCACTGTCCCTCAGAGCTTGTGGGGGGCCGGACTAAATTTTTTGGGGGGGGAAATGAATAAATTCCTATGCCCCACAAATAACCCAGAGATGGATTTTAAATAAAAGGACACATTCTACTCATGTAAGAACACGCTGATTCCCGGACCGTCCGCGGGCCGGATTGAGAAGGCGATTGGGCTGGATCCGGCCCACGGACCTTAGTTTGCCTACCCATGGTCTAGGCACCTTGTCATTTCTCCCTAGTGGTACCGTATTTTTCGCTCCATAAGGCACACAGGACCATAAGGCGCACCTAGTTTTTAGAGGGGGAAATCAAGAAAAAAAAAATCTTATTTCCTCCCCCCCCCCAGCCTCAAAGCAGCGGACAGGCTGCGCGGAGCTTGTGTGCGGCTCTTGGGGGCTTTTCCTGCCTGCCTCCCCCCTGCCTTCGCTCCATAAGACGCACACACATTCCCCCTTACTTTTTAGGAGGGGAAAAGTGCGTCTTATGGAGCGAAAAATAGTGTTATTTTGTTATTTTTATTCCTTTCATTTCCATACCTCGGTACAGTGGTACCTCGAGTTACAGACGCTTCAGGTTACAGACGCTTCAGGTTACAGACGCTTCAGGTTACAGACTCTGCTAACCCAGAAATAGTGCTTCAGGTTAAGAACTTTGCTTCAGCATGAGAACAGAAATCATGCGGCAGCAGTGGGAGGCACCATTAGCTAAAGTGGTGCTTCAGGTTAAGAACACTTTCATGTTAAGAACGGACCTCCAGAATGAATTAAGTACTTAACCCGAGGTACCATCGTACGGTATAGTTTAAAGAAAAATCTCAAAGCTGTTTGCAACACATTAAACGTCAAATAAGACAATCCGGAACGAAACAGATTCAAGCTTCAGAGAAAACGTCTTGCACCCTTCCCTTAAGTGGCATTTGGCCGTGTTTTTTTACCTGCATAATTTTTAGGAACATTCGGAAAGGGTCATTCGACAGTGGAACAGACTGCCTTGGAAGGTGGGTGCCTCTCCTATTTTAAAATAGAGGCTGCCAGCGATTCTTCACCTGAGATTCCTGCATCGCAGAGGGTTAGACTAGAGGACCTCTGCGGACCCCTGAAATTCTGCGGTTCCATGGTGCTCAAGAATCCCTGGCAGGTGGCCCTCCAACCTCTGTTTAAAAACCTCCAGCTAAGGTCAGTCCTCTGCCTTCTGAGGTCATAGAGAGGTAGAAATGTAGAGTTGAAAGGGACCCCCAGCGGTCATCTAGCCCAACCCGGAATCGCAGCTCAAGAATCCCTGGCAGATGGCCATCCAGCCCCCATTTAAAAACCTTTTAGCTAGTTCACCACCTTCTGAGTGCATGAGATGCACAAAAAGTTCCAGCCTGGGTTGATGCACGTATTTGTTTGGGGGTGGGCAGGCTTTCTCATGCATCCGACGAAACAGGTGCCGCCGGTCGACGAAATCTCCCGCCACCATAAACCTGTTTGTCGTCTTGCCGTTTGCCCTCTGGCCTGCCTCCCGGCCCCAACCGGCTGCTGGCAGGTTAATCATCAACTTCGGAGCACCTTTGCCCTCACCTGGAAAAGGAGGCGCAGGTGATTCTCCTTCTCCCCCCCCCCACCAAACCCCCCCACACCCTTTGTCTCCATCTGTCTGATGCTCTCTTCTCCCCTGGCAGATGTGAGTTTGTGCATCTCTCTCTCTGTGTGTGCAAAGCTCGCACCCACATCCCTGCCCAGTTCTGCAACTTGCTTGCATGGGAAAATTCGTGGAGCAGGAAAGCTTATTGCTCAGCAATTTGCGGGTTCCCGCACCCCAGATGTTGGGAACTCACGAGGAAGGGTGAGGCGCGGGGAGTTTTCGTGTTGCAACAGAGCTGGCCCACGCAGGTGCAGCTTGCCTCTGTTCCCTGCCTGGGGATCTTCATAGCGTTGGAAGGGGACCTCCCGAAGGCCATCTAGTCCAACCCCTTGCAGTGCAGGATTCGAACCCGCAACCTTGAAATTAAGAGCCTCGTGCTCTACCGGCTGAACTATGCTATGCCACAAGCCTCCTGCCTGTAGCCACTGCAGGTTGGCAATTTATTATTATTATTATTACATTTATTTAACATAATTATTACAAAATATAAGCAAAATAGCCAATTTATTATTATTAAATTTATTTATTTAACATTATTACAAAATATAAGCAAAATTGCCAATTTATTATTATTAAATTTATTTATTTAACATTATTACAAAATATAAGCAAAATAGCCAATTTTTATTATTATTATTATTAAATTTAATTTATTTAACATAATTATTACAAACTATTAGCGAAATAGCCAATTTATTATTATTATTAATAACCTTTGCATGCTGCCTTTCCCTCTGAGGAGCTCAAGGTGGTGAACATGGCACCCCATTTTATCCTTAGGCTGAGAGAGATGGCGATCGTCCAGTGTGAGTAATAATAATAATAATAATAATTTATACCCCGCCCATCTGGGTGAGTTTCCCCAGCCACTCTGGGCGGCTCCGAATCAAATGTTAAAAACAATACAGCGTTAAATATTAAAAACATGACCGAGCGGGGATTCGAACCGCGGTCACAGACCAGCACGCTAACCACTACACCACACTGCCTCCCGGCAACACTTTTCTGGACAAATAAATGTTGTCGGTGGCAAGGAAGGAACAAATATTTCTGAGGGTAAGAGCGACTCAAGCTCAGAAGGCGGTGGGCTCTCCTTCATTGGAGGTTTTTAAGCAGATGGCTTTGTGTCAGAAATTCTTTAGCTGTCATTCCTGCACTGCCTGGGGTTGGGCTAGATGGCCTCTGGGGTCCCCTTGACAGATCTACGGTTCTACGACTCTTTAAATCCAGCTGCGTTTTGCTCATAGGAGTCCCACCGAAGCTAAAAGCCCTCTCTTAGATCACACCTTTGCCGTACTTTTAAATCATTATCATACCACTCTGACAGCTCCCCCCCACCCAAGAATCCTGGGAATTGTAGTTTCTTAAGGGAACTGTAGTTTGTTAAGGTTGTTCGGAGACTCATCACAGAGCTACAGTTTCCCGGAGCTCCCTGGGAGGAAGGTTTGGTTGTAAAACCAGTCTGGGAACTGTAGCTCCCTGTGGGGAAGAGGGCTCCGTAAGAACTCTCAGAAAACTACAATTCCCAGGATTGCGACAGCGGTTCTGCTTTAAATGTGTAAGTACAGGGGCAGCCTGAGTCATGCTCGTTAATTTTAATGGATCCACACTGAGCATGACTAATCCTGGATGCCACCCATCATCCAGCGAGTCACGAACAGAAACCGTCAGGGCAGCCTGTGGCAAGACGTTCCGCAGGTTAGCGTCTCCCTCTGCGAAGAAACCTTGCTTTTGTGTTGAGCAATGGCGAGCACAGCTTGCGGGGCAGGTGTGGAGAGCAAGACTGAACTGGATCGGGTCAGCCGCCCGGGCAAAAGATAAGGCCTGGATCTGGCAGCAATACGAGCTGAAGGTGGAACCTGCAGCTCTGGGTAGTGCGGCCTAGTGGGACCCCTTTCCTCAGCCTGTGTGGTTTTTTCCCGTTTGTGTGTGTGCTTGGGAGTTCACTTGCTCCGTAGCTGGCAAGAGCCTGCTTTAGGTTTGCACATCTTGCTGCCGCGTGGTAGATTAGCTGCTGTGGAAAGTGTCTGTGTGGGATATTTAATGCTTTGCTAGTGATGCACTGACTCCCTCAGAAGATGGACTCTCCTTCCATGGAGGTTTTTAAGCAGAAATTGGATGCCACCTGTCATTTGTGATCTAGTTGAGATTCCTGCATTACAGAGGGTTGGACTAGATGAACCTTGGGGTCCCCCCTAACTCTATGATACCAGTTTAGCATCCTTTCCCCAGTGGAGGAAGATAGTCTGCCTTGGCATCTAGTTTTCTACACTGGGGGAGGAAGTGGGAAGAAAGTGCTGATCATAATGCACGCTGTGCTGAATCCCTTTGACCCAAGGCTCGACCCTGAGACTTAAATTTCCGTGCTAGCCCTGAAGCATGTGCAGAGTGCATTGCTCCTTCCCCCTGTCAGCCTCTGAGTGCGCACAGAGGGCATCACTCCTTCCCTGTCAGCCTCTGAGTGTGTGCAGAGTGCATCACTCCCTTCCCCTGTCAGCCTCTGAGTGTGTGCAGAGTGCATTGCTCCCTCCCCCTGTCAGCCTCTGAGTGCATGCAGAGTGCATTGCTCCCTCCCCCATCAGCCTCTGAGTGCATGCAGAGTGCATTGCTCCCTCCCCCATCAGCCTCTGAGTGCATGCAGAGTGCACCAGTCCCTCCCCGTTAGCCTCTGAGTGCGTGCAGAGTGCATCGCTCCTTTCCCCCGTCAGCCTCTGAGTGCAGAGTGCATCAGCCTCTGAGTGCGTGCAGAGTGCATCACTCCTTTCCCCCATCAGCCTCTGAGTGCATGCAGAGTGCATCAGTCGCTCCCCGTTAGCCTCTGAGTGCATACAGAGTGCATCGCTCCCTCCCCCATCAGCCTCTGAGTGCGTGCAGAGTGCATCACTTCTTTCCCCTGTCAGCCTCTGAGTGCATGCAGTCTATCACTCCCTCCCCGTTAGCCTCTGAGTGCGTGCAGAGTGCATCGCTCCTTCCCTATTAGCCTCTGAGTGCATGCAGAGTGCATCGCTCCTTTCCCCCGTCAGCTTCTGAGTGCATGCAGAGTCTATCACTCCCTCCCCCATTCAGCCTCTGAGTGTGTACAGAGTGCATCGTTCCCTCCTCCTGTCAGTCTCTGAGTGCGTGCAGAGTGCTCTGCTCCCTCCCTCTGCAAACCCCCAGCCCCCAACCTCCGGTCATGCATTGAGGCTTGAGCCTCAGTGCCTCTTATTTGCGGAAGGGGGAAATGGTGGGGGTCGCCCCCCTGCTCTCCCCGTCTGTGCCTTGCCAAGTCGGCTGCAGGACCCAGAGATTGGGCTGGGGGGGGCCGAGGGAGCAATCTGCCCCCCCCCCCCCGCGCGCACCCGCACACACATGGCCGCTCAGCTGGGGTGCTTGCCCTGTTGCTATGGGAACAGCGGCAGGAATGTTTGCCCTCATCCCCAGCCGCCCTATTAACTTTTCAGGGATGCTGACATCACTGGGCGCAGGGGCCAATGGCGGCTCTGCAGCGGGGC
Organism: Podarcis raffonei; assembly: GCF_027172205.1. NCBI lineage: Eukaryota > Metazoa > Chordata > Lepidosauria > Squamata > Lacertidae > Podarcis > Podarcis raffonei. The sequence goes on along the minus strand of NC_070614.1, from coordinate 51,360,190 downwards.
CTGGTTGCCGGGGCGATGGGGAGGGCAGGCCTGGAACAGCTGCCAGCAGATTGCACGTGTGCGCACACACATCCCACAGGGCACGCCCGGACACGCTCCCTCACGCATGGAACACGCCTGCACACGCTAGCCCGCATGGCCGGGGAGGGGGAGGGGAGCTGCGATGTGCGCGCATGGCAAACATGCGCCGAGCGCATGGTCCGTGTTAACTCTTTGCACGCCAGGCCTGCGGTTCCTGTGCATGGGAACATGGGAAGCTGCCTCCTGCCGTGTCAGTACATCAGGGTCCCATCGAGCCTAGCTTGGCTGCACTGGCTGGCAGCAGCAGCTGAGGGAAGTCTCTCCCTAGAGCTTCCCAGGCCATGCCACTTGAGCGATCTAAATTCTTTTCATTATTTTATTGATTAAATTTGTACGCCGCCCTTCGTTTTGTCGATCTCTGGGCACTTGCCACCTTTAAAACAAAAGATAAAAACACAAAATGCATAAAAAAAACAAGGAACAGAAACAAAACAAGAATGCCCCCGTCCAAATATCTGAAAGGCTGCAGGGTTTCACAGTCAACGTGTGCGTGTGGTTTTGTGTGTGTGTGTGTTCTTGCTAATTTGCCACCCCAGAGGTTGGGAGGGTGGCGGCCCTCCCCCCACCCCACAGAGGCGCATTGGGCACCTTCCTTACATAAGTAAAGGTAAAGGGACCCCTGACCATTAGGTCCAGTCGTGGCCGACTCTGGGGTTGAGGTACTCCTCTCGCTTTATTGGCCGAGGGAGCCGATGTGCAGTCATGTGGCCAGCAGGACTAAGCCGCTTCTGGCAAACCAGAGCAGCGCACGGAAACGCCGTTTACCTTCCCGCCGGAGTGGTACCTGTTTATCTACTTGCACTTTGACGTGCTTTCGAACTGCTAGGTTGGCAGGAGCAGGGACTGAGCAACGGGAGCTCACCCCATCGCGGGGATTCGAACCGCCATCCTTCTGATCGGCAAGTCCTAGGCTCTGTGGTAATAATGATTTGGTAATAAACAGCTTGCATCAAATTAAAGTACTAGGTACCCTCCTTACATGGCTTTTCATAAAGCCATCAAATAGTAGAGTTGGAAGGGACCCCAGGGTCATCTAGCCCAACCCCCTGCAAATGTGGGAATATTTTTCCCAACGTGGGGAACCCACGATCTTGTGGTCTACTCGAACTCGAACCCACGATCTTGTGCTCTACTGACTGAGCTATCTTCTTTAACCCTGACCTTTGACACCTGAGATTTATCTACAGTGGTACCTTGGTTTGCAGCCATTTTGGATCACAACCGTTTTGGATTACAACCACGTCAAACCCGGAAGTGCATGTCCCTTTTTTGGGATTACAACCCAAATTTTTTGGATTACATCCCTTTTTTGGGGGGGGAGGCCCCATTGGCGAAAGCGCGCCTTGGGTTACAACCTGTTTCAGTTTACAGCCGGACCTCCGGAACGGATTATGGTTGTAAACCAAGGTATCCCTGAATTTGTCTGCTGCATAAGTAGCCCCCATTTTTCTCCAAGAAGGGGCTCTTTTCCCCACCCTCCTCATTTTATCCCCACAACATCCCTGTGATGTAGGAAGGGCTGAGAGGCAGCGGCTTGGCCCAAGGTCACGACTTGAGGGGGGCATTTAACCGTGGTCTCTCCCATTGCTCTAAGCCAGGAGTCAGCAAACTTTTTCAGCAAGGGGCCGGTCCACTGTCCCTCAGACCCTGTGGGGGGCCAGACTGTATTTTGAAAAAAAAATATGAACGAATTCCTATGCCCCACAAATAACCCAGAGATGCATTTTAAATAAAAGGACACATTCTACTCATGTAAAAACACCAGGCAGGCCCCACAAATAACCCAGAGATGCGTTTTAAATAAAAGGACACATTCTCCTCATGTAAAAACACGCTGATTCCTGGACTGTCCACGGGCCGGATTGAGAAGACGATTGGGTCGGATCCGGCTCCTGGGCCTGAGTTTGCCTACCCATGCTGTAACCACTGGGTGTCTTGCATGTGCGTGACTTAGGGTTCAACCAATTCTTCCCATTGTAAACTGGCTGAAGTGATTTTTAAGAACGTTTATTTATATTGTTGTAACTCTCCGTTGGACCTTGTTGCAAAAGTGGATTAGAAACCTTGTAAAAAACAATGTCGCTGCCTTTCCTTCAAAGAGCTCACGACAACCCTGTGAGGTAAAAAGGTAAAGGTAAAGGGACCCCTGACCATTAGGTCCAGTTGTGGCCGACTCTGGGGTTGCGGCGCTCATCTCGCTTTCCTGGCCGAGGGAGCCGGCGTACAGCTTCGGGTCATGTGGCCAGCATGACTAAGCCGCTTCTGGCAAACCAGAGCAGCACACGGGAATGCCGTTGACCTTCCCGCCGGAGTGGTACCTATTTATCTACTTGCACTTTGACGTGCTTTTGAACTGCTAGGTTGGCAGGAGCAGGGACTGAGCAACGAGAGCTCACCCCGTCGCGGGATTCGAACCGCCGACCTTCTGATTGGCAAGCCCTAGGCTCTGTGGTTTAACCCACAGCGCCACCCGCGTCCCTGTAAAAGACAATGTCACTGCCTTTCCTCCAAAGAGCTCACGACAACCCTGTGAGGTAGGTTTAGGCTAAGAATGAGCAGTGACCGGCCTGCAAGTTCACACCCAGTGAGATTCGTGTGACCGACTGGGGATTTGAACCCTGGTCTTTCCCAAGTCTGAGTCCTGTGCTCTAACCGCTACACCACAGTGATGCTCGTGAGCCAGCCGGGAAGTCCAACCATGTGTGGAGAATGAGTGCCACGCTGGCTACCTCAATTTAAGAAGGATGTTGACCAGCTGGAAGATCTGCAGCCAAGACGATGAAGGGTCTGGAAACCAGGCCTGATGAGGAACGGTTGAAGGAGCTGGATATGTTTAGCCTGGAAAAGAGGAGACTGAGAGGAGATACGATCACAATCTTCAGATATCTAAAGCAGGGGTCGGCAGACTACGGCCCAGGGGCCAGATGTGGCCAACCAGGAAGTTCCTGCAGCCAATCCGAAGCCTCGCCACCCACGCACTGAGGTAAACCTGGCACGGCCATGGACGGAGAGGCCTTCGGGGGGGCATTGGGTCAGGGCCACGTTATGGGCATTGTGACGGGCATGTCGCGGGGCTTTAGCCGGAGCTTGGTGTGTCTGCTGGCCCCGCGCCTTGCGCCTGGCTCGCTGCTGCTGCTGGTGGCGCGCTTGGTGGCCGTGCTGGTGTGCACGGCCTACCCGCCAACCTGGCCTCGGACAGCGGGCCACAGTGCGTGGTGCACGTTGCCTGGGAGCTCTGTGGGGATGGACTGATGGAGCGGCTGCCGCTCGTCAACAACACCGGTGAGCGGATGGTGCCAAGAAGCGCTCCTGAGCGCGTGCAGAGTGCGTTCCTCCTCCAGGTCCGGAGGCAGCTGCGGGACCGGCTTGCAGGGTATTTATATTTTTCAAAATATACTCCACCCCCCCAAGGTCTGAGGGACAGTGGACCGGCCCCCCCCGATGAAAATGTTTGCTGACCCCTGATCTAAAGGACGATGGAGCAAGCGTGTTTTCTCCTGTTGTGGAGGGTAGGACTCGAACCAGCCGCTTGGAGATTCCAACTACACATTGGGAATAGCTTGTTGAGGGTCAGAGCGACGCAGGACGGACTCCGTCGAAAGACAGTGGACTCTCCTTCCTTTGAGGTTCCTAAGCAGAGGTTGGACGGCCATCTGTTGCGGATCCTTGAGCTGTGATTCCTGGGGTTGGGCTGGATGACCTTCAGGGGTCCCTCGCACATCGGAAAGGCTGAATCTTTTGCACTCTGGGTTAATTAATCCAGAGTAGCTGCCTCCCTTGTGATGGCAGGGGCGACTGGGATGCATTTGGGAGCGAGGGGAGCCCAGAGAGGGGCGTGCGGCTGTGTTTCACGCAGGTGGTTCCTCTCCTCTGGGTGGTGGTTTTGAGAAACATCTCTCATTTCAGGTGGCCCATCTGTTTCCTCAACATCAAGGCAACCTGCTTCCCCCCCCCTCAAATCCCTTTGCGGGCAGGGGGTTGGTCTCCTGAACTACCAGCCGTTTTCACTTGCGGTCGTTCGCCCCTGGCTTTCGCTCTCTCTTCCGAGTGTGCATCTGCGTGTCATTTCATCTAGTCTGACCCGCTGCAACCACAGGAACGTTTTGCCCAATGCAGGGCTCAAACCCACAGCCCTGAGGTCCAGAGTCTCGGGTTCTACTGACTGAGCTACCCCACTTCCCCAGAGTTAGGTGCTTGTAGCGATTTCCTTCTGAAGCGGTGCACTGCAGGGTCTGGGTTCGAGTGCCGTCCCGACGTCGGGCGAAGACGCCTTCCCTGGACACCCAATAGGTTTTCTGCAAAAGAACGACAATTAAAACAACAACAACAAGCAGGCCTCTAATTCCTTTCCAGATATGCTCTGCAGAGCTATTCTTCCCATCTCTGAGCAAGGCACACCACCCACACATTTTGCTGATTTTGAGGCCCTTCAAAAGCAAGCAAAACAAAACCATTATTTCCCCCCTGCATACAATTTTGGAGAGAGGGCATAGAAAAACATCTCATTTCTTCTTCTTTGTTCAGAGGGGCTCAGTGCTTGCTTTCCCTCCCAAGTTCCCATTGGAAAGGTCTCACCGTCTTACCTGGTGAGAGCCTGCTTTGGTTTGGGGTATTCTACTGCTGTGGGGCAGCCCCTTAGAGCAACAGTTGCCTAGAGTGCTGTGTTGCCTGTTGCTCTGTGTTGCCTCTGGTCATCTATCTATAGATAAAAGTTTCGGGTGGCGTATGTTCGTTGGGTTGGTGTGTTTGACAGCTGATCGCTATGTGCAGCGGCAAGGGCAGGAAACATTGTTTGCCACACTTTTTGAACTTTGGCTCCCCTCCCCCATCTGCCCCCCCCAGAAGGGGAGGTTGGGGGGCATGCTTCTTCCTCCCGCCCCCTCACCACATGCCCACCCTAAAAATGCCGCTGGTATATTTATAGGGCTGGCAAGTTATCCTTTGACTTCCGCTGGGCCCCTTTGTGGTTAGGGGGCAGGTTTGTGGGGCAGGGATGGGTGGATCTTCCGTGCTGAAGCCTGTGTCCCATGCTAGTTGGCCCTTGATTCAAATGAGCAGGACTTTGCTCCACTCACTCCAATAGGCCTACTCTGAGTTGGACTAGCAATAGGTGCAGCCCTGAATTTCTGTTCTAAGAAGCACCAGCAATGGGAACTTTCTGCCCTACTTTCTGTGTTGTGGCACAAGTATTCCCATTTCACAGGTGGAGAAAACTGAGGCGAGCTTTTGGATCTGAGCCTTGCCTCTGTTTTCCAGGTCTGTTGCCCATCTTTGTAGTGCCAGCTTGGCAGAAGCCTGAAATTCTGAAATGAAAGGGGTCTAAATATATTTTTTCCCCGTTGCCTCCTTTCCAAAGCTCAGGCTAATTGCTACCAGAGGCGAAATTCCAGGGCCTGGAAAAAACACAGGCAGGGTTTCCTGGCTTGGTTGTGAGTTTTCTGGAAAATTGGGACGGGGTGTGAAAAGGCAGGTGTATGTGCCGCGCAGAAACTTAAGCAGAGCAAAGGATTCTGGGAGTCACGCCAACCCTCACAGTGTGTTCTATAAGCAAAGGTGGGCTGGCTCACTGGGCTGTGCACAAATGCTAACAACCCCCCTTTTTTTCAGGGCAGGGGTCAGCCGCTCTCCCCACCCCCAAGACCTCTGACCCCTTGGAGCCAGCAGTCCCTGCCAATCTCCCCAAATACAGCAAGTGCAATTCTTATTTGCTTAGCTCTACGGTTTCCCTGCGATCCGAGGGGTGGGTGGTGGTATCTTCTTCCCTCCTTCACAATATCCCCCCACCTTTTCTTGCTCCCATTTCACAGACCTGGAGGACTGAGCCCATTACAGGGAAACCTCTTGAAACCCTCTCGGCAGTTGCTGAAAGATTCCCGGCGACGCCTCTCTGCAGAAGCTGCAAATAAATTTTTTAGCAGTTTTCGAGAGAGAATTTGAGGGGTGGGGAGTCTCAGAGAGGCAATGCATGCAAGGGAAACCCAGTTTTGAACCTGTTCTGCTCCCAGAAGCGCTCCCATTGGCTGCCTGGGTTGGGTCCCCCTCTCTGCCCTGATTGGCTGCCCATTGCCAACATGACAGGCTGCCAGGGGGTCAGCCCACAGTGGCACAGCTGTGGAGGGGTGGAGCGCCCCCCCTGCTTCGTGTGGCAGCCTTGCACACTTCTGCTCTGCTGCACGTAATTGGGGGGGGTCTTCTCATCTTCTCTCTGCCTTCAAGCCAGGGGAGGGAGCTTTTGGCATCTCCCCCCACCCCCCGGGAATTACAGGGGAAAGGGGGCTTTGGAGAGGTGCAGGAATGGGAAAATATAATTCGAGTTGGTGGGTGGGCTTGATGGCTCAGGATTCCTGCCTAAGCAGCTTGTTGCCAGAGAGTCAGGGTGCCCAGTCCCCGGATGCCTGGGTCCTCTGGGAGGGAGACCAGGGCCTCGGGAGGGCATGAGTCACCAGGTGCAGCCCTCGCTGGGAGAGAGCTAAACACCTTTCCTCCCTCCCCTCTTTCTCCCCACCTTGCCGTTACAAGTAAGCTTATATAAGGGCTGCTGCTCTTAACTTGTCCTCAGCTGAACTGTCTCTCTCTGTTCTCAATGGGGGGGGGGGAGATGAGGGGGTGGTTGTGGCAGCTTTGTGGATCACGCTGTGGGGAGGGGGTGGGAAGGAGAGATAAAAAGAAACATCCGCTGCAAAGAGAGGAAATCTGGGTATGTGGGTCAAGGTTCTACTGCTCCAGTTTTTAACTTCCCAGTTTCTCAACACCTTTCCTAACCTCCCGGCCCCCTCGCCTCCCCACATGGTCTTGAAAAAGCACATTTATTTGCTCTGTGTGTGTGAGAGCCTGGATAGTTTGCAAATCTGGAGCCAGCCCCCACATAGCAAGGCCACAGTGACCTCTGTCAATCCTCTGTGCCCGGCCCCCCCGGCCTGAGGTCACTTCTGGAGTGGGTTGAATTTGTGAGCCATATTGCAAACATGGACCGAAAGAGCTGGATGTGTGTGTGTGTGGGAGATCCACCTTTGCCCCCTTCTTTTCAGTGTCCCTAGGGTGGGGGAACAGCCCAAAGTGAGGTGCAGGGGAACGGCACCAATGCGAAGCCTTAAAAAGCAAGCCCCCATCCTACCCACCCCACCCCAGAGAAGCAAGAATTGCAGCTCTCTCTGGTGTGGAAATAGAAGCAGCCGTGCTGTTTTGCAAAATGGTGGTTTTGGTGTTTTTTGGTGCACGCCGGTCTAGAATAGTGCCGGGCGGGGGGAGCACTGCGGAAATTTGAGTAGGGGTGTCCTGTCTGGTGTGTGTGTGTAGACTGGGGGTGCAGGAAGGCAACAGACCAAAGGCAGCGATGGGGTTTTCGCTCCACCCAGAAGCCTCTGGTGCAGCTGTTCCTCTCTCCCTTGTGCCGCGAGGTCAGAGGTTGGGGTGAAAGGTCGCTGGAGATTACGCTGCCTCCACACGTGCCCTCCGGCAGTTGCCGGGTAACGCAGAAGGACCCCCCCCACTTGCTCCGCTCTCCATTCACGCCGGAGCTATAAATATTCTCCAGGCCCCCCCTGGGACCTGTCTTGCTCGATTGCAAAAGGGGGGGGGCAGAGGCTGTGTGTTCATCTCCGTCCGGGGAAGACGGGTCTTCTCACACAAGGGGCACGCTCAGCACCCTCCCAACAAGACTCCCTTCCCCAAGTTGCCCACAAAGGCTTGTCCCCACCCACTAGGCCCCACTACCCTCCCTCCGCCCACCAGCGTTGGGACCCAGGAATCTTGCTCCGCAGCTGTCAAGCCTGTTTGCTGTGGAGTGGGGGGACTTAAGAACGTGAGGAAAGCCGGCTGGATCAGGCCAATGGCCCCATCCTGTTCTCACAGTGCCCTTTGTGGGAACCCCCCCAGCAGGATCCGAGTGCGAAAGCCCTCTCCCCTGCTGTGGTTTCTGGCAGTCGGAAAAATCCTTGCAGAGACCCCTCGCCCTTTTCCTGGGGTGGTGGGGCAGCAAAACTTTGATTCCTGCTGGGTTGAGGGGTGTCTTCCCGGAGGGGGCGGGCAGCAGGGTGAGGAACCTAGCCTTAAAAAAATCAATAAACGGCCTCAAAGGCCCAGTATACCTGAAGGAGCGTCTCCACCCACATCTTTCAGCCCAGCACTGAGGTCCAGCGCAGAGGGCCTTCTGGCAGTTCCCTCATTGCGAGAAGTGAGGTTACAGGGAACCAGGCAGAGGGCCTTCTCGGTGGTGGCGCCCGCCCTGTGGAACGCCTTCCCTTCAGATGTGAAGGAAATAAGCAGCTATCTTCTCTTTAAAAGACATCTGAAGGCAGCCCTGTTTAGGGAAGTTTTTAATATTTAATGCTGTATTGTTTTTAACACTCGATTGGAAGCCACCTAGAGTGGCTGGGGAAACTCAGCCAGATGGGCGGGGTATAAATAATAATAATAATAATATTATATTATTATTATTATTATTATTATTATTATTATTATTATTATTATTAAATGCATATGGTCACCCACAGAATAGGTTGAGATCTGTTGCGATTCCTGCATTGCAGGGACTTGGAATAAATGACCCCCTCAGGGTCTTTGCAACACAAGAAGTTCCATGATTCTATAAGGACGCTGAGATGACGGTGATGATTTATTCGGTTTCTATACCGCCCTTCCTCAAAAGAGCTCAGGGCAATTCACAAGATAAAAATACAAGATAAAAACACAACTATTGAAACCAAAGCAACAAGACATGCTTCCTCTTTGCTTCCCTGTGTGCCCACTGCTTTCTGGGGACGCCCCATTTAAAGAAGGCTTTGAGACACATGTCCCGAGCAAATGGAAATGTGTGACCTGGGCAGTGGCACACAGACCTGGCAGAATTTCCACCGTGGTGGGGAGAGTCTCTCACGCTCGGGTCCTGCTTGCAGGTTTCCTATGGAAGCATCTGGTCGGCTGCTTTGAGAACAGAAGGCTGGCCTGGATGGGGCCCTCTCTGGCCTGATCCGGCAACCAACCAGGCTCTTCTGGCCTTCTTGTTTTTTGTTTTTTTTTAAATGATATTTATTAAAGTTTCAGAAAAGGTTACAAAAATAAGAAAAAGAAAGAAAAAAGAAGCAAAAAATACAAAATACAGAAAAATAAAAACAATCAATAACAAATCCATCTTTCCATGTCTTGTCTTTCATTTACTTGTTTCCCTGACCTCCTCACACCTCCCTTTTTTGTATTCCAGTTCAGTTAGTTAATTCAGCAAATCCTTTCCCTCTTTGTTTTTATCTTAATCCTTTATCTTAATATATTATAACTTTACATTCTCACCTGTTAACAATCCATTTTTACATACTCCTTTGTAACATTACTGCTAAAACCACTTAACTTCATTCCGACATCATTCTAACATTCATTAATTTTACAGTATTTCTGTAAATAGTCTCCAATCTTCTTCCACCGACTCTTCTCCCTGGTCTCGGATTCTGCCAGTCATTTCCGCCAGTTCCATATAGTCCATCACCTTCATCTGCCATTCTTCCAGGGTGGGTAGATCTTGTGTCTTCCAATACTTTGCAATAAGTATTCTTGCTGCTGTTGTAGCGTACATAAAGAAAGTTCTATCCTTCTTTGGCACCAATTGGCCAGCTCTTCTGGCCTTCTTGATTGCTGCACCCGTGTTTCCCCGGTGCACATGTTCCTAGATGCTTTGAGGTGCTGTTTGGCTTATGCACATGCCCACAGGCTTCTCGAACATTGGAGGGGGGCGCATGGCAGCGCACCGCTCAGAATCCATGTGCCCGCTTTTGAGTTTGCACATGGCTACGCGATCTTGACTGCAGGTCAAGTGCTGGGTTTCTTGCAGCCAGAGAGTGTGTGTGTCCTCAGCGTCTCTCTTGCACACGGTCTTCCAACCTGGACCGTCCTCCTCCCCCTGCACTGATTCAGAGGCGGTTGCCGTGTGTGTGTGTCTTAGTGTAGACATCTGCCTCCCATCTGTGTTTTCAGGATGGTGAAATGTGCTCTGTGGGATTTTTGGTGGTACGGAGAAGTTGTGCGGGGCTCACTTTCTCCTCCTGTTTCTGCATCCCAGGACAGAACTGAGGGATTCTGAAAAGCTCAACCGGTACAGTGTGAGACTCTTAATCTCAGGGTTGTGGGTTCGCGTCCCGTATCGAGCAAAAAGATTCCTGCGTTGCAGTGGGTCCGACTAGATGACCCTCGGTGTCCCTTCCAAGCCTACAATTCTATGATAAGGTTGCTCTGAGGTTCTCGCTGTGAATCGTGGCGCTTTCTTTTTACAGTCATACCTCGGGTTACAGACGTTTCAGGTTGCGTTTTTTCGGGCCACGGACCCGCCAAAACCTGGGAGTACCAGAATGGGTTACTTCTGGGCTTCGCGCATGCGCAGAAGCGCTAAACCACACTTTGCACATGCGCAGAAGCGCCAAATCGCAACCTGCACGTGCGCTGCGGGTTGCGAACGCGCATCCCGCATGGATCACGTTCGCAACCTGAGCGTCCACTGTATTAAACTCTTGTCGCTTGGTAAATAGGTGCTGGGATGTGGGAAGGTGGGGTCCAAACTTGTGCAGATGTTTGGTCGTGGTTGTGGTGACAATGAGGAAAGTGCCTTTCTGTGCATGCCCAGAGGCATAGTGTCCCTACCAGCCAACCGGCCATTGAAACACATGGGGTTCCTGCCAGATTCTGGAGGCGGCAACTCAGGGAAGAGAGGGGCAGGTCATTGGATCCCACTTACTTTTTCTCCCCCCACAACCCGCCCCATGCTGGAAACCCCTTCCATGTGCCCTTGACGTTGCCAGCACGAGGAGAGCGCATAGTACGCGCCAGATTGCCAGATATTGCAAGCAGAACAGATTATGCAAGTCACAGATTGTAGCCAGCCTCCATCCTGCTGCCAGCGTCTGAAATTCTGAATTTATGTTCCGTGTGTGGGGGGGGGGGTAGTGTTGGGAAGTTTGCCCTGGCCGGGATGCTGAAACATACCTGCTGTGTCCAAGGTCTGGAGGAAGACCAAGAGGAGGGCAAAATGTTTAGAAGGCAAGGCCGACGTATCTGGATACAAAAACAAAATGAAGTGAAATGAAATTTAAGGGGTGGCGGAGAAACTGTTGTCCGTTTCAAAAGGGATGTTTGGAAAGTCGGAGATTTCGGGACGGGCATTTCCGAGAGCAAAGGGGAGAGGTTGAAAGCTAGGGGACCCCCCCACACACACCTGAAAGTTCACCTTGCAGCCGTGAGGATTGTGCAGCCGGGCGCCAGACTCTCCCGTCGGCGCCATCAATGCGCAGGTAACCCAGCCGGGCGCAGAGCGCGTGGCTGCTGTTTGCGGACACTCCTTTCCGTCCACCTTGCGCGCCCACCCGCCGGCTGGATACCCGCTTGAAAAGGCGCAAACCCCGGCCAATTTCCCTACGTGCCTAAATCCTCCATCACCCCCCCTCCGTGCTCGCCCGCTCCTCTCCTGCAGCGGCCTCCGTGCGCCCAGCCGCCCGTGCGCCCTCCTGCGCTGCGCCCCTCTCCAAATCTCCCGGTTCCATAACGCACTCTCCACCTTCCCGAGCCATTTGCGCCCTGCATCCCGCTCCGCGCACCTGCCCGTCTTTCCCCCCACCACTCCACCCTTTCCCCCCCTCCAGGAATAATAATAATAATAACAACAGCAACAATTCGCTGCTTGCGAAAAGCCACCCCCGGCGCCCTGCCTTCTTGGCTCTTGCGCGCCTCTCCTCTTCGCTCGCTCGCTCGCTTCCTTCCTTCCTTCCCTGGCGCTCCCGGTGCGCTTCCACCAGCGGCCTCTCCGGCGCATGGGAGCATGTGAGCGAGGCTGGGAACATGGAAGTGAGGCGGCCTTTTTGCCGGAAAGGGAGGGGGGCGGCAGGAGGAGGCGGAGGCGGAGGGATGTCTGGGCTCGGGGAAGGGAGGGGGGCCTGCGAGGGGGTTGGGCAATGAACACAACCCTCATTTCTTTGTTTGAGTAGAGACCGAGGGAGGGGAGGGGGGGCGCTGGAGCGAGCCGAGGCAAGCAAAGCCCAGCCATCGAGTGTGCACGGGAGTTTTAGTACAGAGAGGTCTGAGCGCCCGAAACCCTGTGGATTGATCCCAGTTGGCACTAAAGTCTGCTCCCCAAAGAAGCAAGATTGGCCATTTTTTCTTTTCTTTTCTTTTTCCCCTCTCTCTCCTCCCCTCCCAACCCCCCAATTTCGATTTTTTTCTCACCCCTTCCTCTCCCCCGTGGGGTGCTGATTTTTTTTGGTGTGTTTTTTGGGGAAAATTCGCCAATATTGTACATTTTCTTCTTCTTCAATTTTTTGGGTTTTATTTTTATTTTTTGGTTTTTCCATCCTTCCTCCTGGCCGGGCGAGGGGAGATCCCGAGGAACAAAGCCCTCCTCCCTCCCCACCCCGCAACCTTAACAGTCCCCTTCCTGCAGGTAATGTTGGATCCGCACCCCCAAACCCCCCCCCCATTTGCTGTCTTGTGTCTGGTTCCCCCTCCCCTCCCTGTCTCTCTTTTCTCCCCTCCTTCTGCCAGTTTTGGGGGATCTCGCTGTAAACGTGTGTGCGCTGGTGTGTGTGTGTGAGTGAGTGTGCTGGGGGGGTGTTGCAGCCTGTGTGTGTGTGTGTGGTTGGAGGGGAGCTGCGTTGTGTGTAAGGTCTTTTCCTGGCTGCTACTGCTGGCTTTGTTATCTTGCCTGGAAGAGAGAAGACAAGCGAGGAGGAAGGGAAGGGAAGACTGGCGGAGGACGGCGACAGGGTGGGGGGAGCCCAGTCTGCCACAGGCCTGGCCGACTGCTGGGTTCACCTTGCATGCCACCTTTAAAGGAACAGGCGTCAGACCAGGGTTCGGCAGGCAGACAGACGGACGGACGGCACACTTTTGGAGAGAGCTTCCTGCAGCAGCAGCCGTGCGCACCCCTGGACTTGCCCAGCTCCGGATGGGTAGCCTACAGAGCCGGCCTCCCTTGGCGGAGTAGGGCGCAAATGGACTGGAGTTGGCCAGACCTTTTTGGCCGAACCGGAGGACGGATCCACGCCACCACCAGGGCAGGAACGCGATGGAGTTTCGCTGGGTCGCGGCTTCACCCTGAACGCAGCTTCTGTGGCCCGGCCGTGCCACCCCTGCCCGATCGGTAGATCAGAAAGGAGCCCGTGGCAACAACCTGCTGGGCCCCAAGGCGATGATGTGGTAGAGGAGGTACAACAGCACCCCCAAAGTCCCTCCGGCGGTTTCTGCAGCTGGAGCAAATTGGGGGGGTGGGGGTGCCCCGGCTTGGTGGGATGACGGACCTCCGCTCAGGGCGCCTCCGTTGCCCTGCACACATTGCGGCATGGAAGTAGGACTTCGTATTTTTTTGGGGTGCCCACTTTCTTGGAGGCCGGTACACCCAAAATCCCCTTCCTGCGACTGTGGAGATCAGCTTGGCTGTTATGTTGCTGATCTTGCCTGTTTTTTTTTACGGCTTGGGCCGAATCGCGGTTGGGAGTCAGAGGCCCAGACCCTGATGTGAGGACGTCCGGTCTCTTAATGTGTCCCTTTTGGGGTGACGGCGCAGAGATGTCTTTGGGGGAGTTGTGGCAGAGCAGAGAGAATCCCCCTGCTCTTGGAGCTGCTGGGAACAGGCTTGCGGGTTGGGGAGCCCAGGCACAGCTGGCGTGGCCTGCCTTTTAACTGTGCAACTTTGCACAAACTCTCCCCAACCCCCACCCCACGGTCTCGCTGCGCCCAGATCCTGGTTCCTCCAGACTGGGCAGGATCTGACCCCCTGTGCCACTTTGAAAAGCAGCACTTTTCCATCCTCTGTGGGGCAAGGCCCCAGAATTGCTGGGCTCTTGTGTGGCTTTCTTGTTTCCGAAGCAAGTGCAAGGAAGGGGGTTGTTGTGTCACTATAACAGGCAGAGGGACGCCCCCCTTTCCGCCTGTGAATATTCAGAGGGGGCTGTGAGTGGAACTGATTTGAGACAAGTGTGTTCCCAACTGCTGGGGGAAGTCAGGATTGAGTTGCGATCTGTGGGGTGGGAAAGGCCACGGATCATATGGGGGCACCCTCCTGTTTGGGGGTTTGACCGGAATGTGCATTTTGGGGGTGCCAAGGGCGGCACAGAGGTGTTTGTCGGGGGGGGGCGGACCCCCTCGGTGGATTCATTTTTCTTGAAAGTGGGGGGAAAGAGCAAGTGCAGAAAGTTTTGAGAATCGTCAGTGGTGATGAGGAGGTTGGATCCAGCAACTGTGACTTTAGTTGAGTGTGTGGGGCTGCAATCAGTTTGTAATAGACGTTCATGGGGGGTGGAGTATGACTTGCAAACTCCAGCCCCCTTGCCCTTAATGGTTTTTTTTTGTGGGGGGGGAGTGTGTTCCAAGGTTAAGAGTTTTGAAACAAAGTCCATACAAGACTCGGTTTGCTTGTGGGGGGCCTCTCTTTTTTTACAGGGGGGTGGGGAGACAGAAAGTTGAATCGAGGATAGTGGCGAAGCAAGCAGCTTAGATAATCTGCATCTGTTTCCTCCAAGGAGCTGATAGGATGGCAAGCCTCTTAGTCTTTGCTGAGGGTTGTCTGCCAGGAAGTGAGCAGGGTGCAAAGTGGAGAGAAAAGAGTGCCTCTGAGAGCGTACAGAGTGCCTTCCGGCTGCCACCGAGCGCTCGCAGCTGGACGTTCCCTCTTTGGGGCTGGGGTGGTGGTGGTGGAGGAGGGAGACAGCTGTGCAGAGCTACGCATTGGTGTGGGTTGGGGGTGCTAGGAATCATGTGAAAGGGGAGCGTGTTCCAATGCTTACCTGCAGCGCCAGGTGCTTAAGCGTGCGCCTGGCCCTTTAAGAGTGCCCAGGTGAAGCAGGACAGGTGCGCCGTGATGAGGGTGGCACCTACTGGCTGACAAACGAGTCAAGCAGGCGGCAGCTTTCTCCTAGCGCAGAAAGGGAGCCCAGGTGAGGCCGCACAGTGCTTGGCTGGGCTTTTTGCCCCCTGTAAATATATATCTTTTGATGTTTGCTGCCTCTTCACTGTGCTGAATAGGCCAGGTGTGTGTGTGATTGTGTGTGTACTTATTAGAAGAAATGCTTTTCGTTTTAGGTGCGTTTGAGCGAGACATAAAGGGAAGCTCTGCCTCCGTCTCAGAGTTGGGCAATCTTCTCCGGCTGAGAAAACCCCGACTTGTGAATGTTTGGCACCGCCTCTGGTTTTTAGGGGGAGCTGGCTGGTGTGGCGGCCCTGCTGGGGGCAGCCGGTCGCCCTGGCCACACTTCCGTGCCCAGGGGTCATTGTGTGTGTCCATCCAGATGTGTTGTCCGAATGCATTGGCTTTGGGGTGGGGGTCCTAGGTGGGGGACGACAGTGCCCTCCCTGGGTATGAATGGGGACCTCTCCACCTCTTCCCCACACCCCCACCGCCCGGCCTGTCTCACACTCTCACTTTCCCCGAAACCCTTGTCACATGGTCTCTCCTTGTGGGTTGGCTCAAAGCAGCAAGGGTTGCTGGGAGCCAGGACACCTGGGTTCTATCTTTGCTCAGCTCCAGGAAAAGGGATTTACGTGGGCTTGCCGAAATGAGATTTTGGAGGGAAGGTTTTGGGGTGCTGGGTAGGTTCGGGGGGTTCTGTCCTCCTGAACACCAAAGTGGAGGGGGGGAGAGATTTTATAGAGACAAGAGCCAGAGCTCCTGGGTTCCTTGGGAGTGGAATATTTGAGGTTTCGGCCAAAGGAGGTGCCTGGGAGCCAGAACGAACCTCGTGGGTTCTTCCCACTTCCTGGCATGTTTTCCCCAGGATTGGAATTCTGAGGAGAGAGAAAAAATCGGGGCGGAAAAAGTTTTTGGGGACCTGGAAGTGTGCCTGTGATCTGGGCCAAGCCCTATGCCGCCCCCACAATTGCGCCTCTGGGGTTTTTTTAATGAACAGCCCCCACCCTACACCTGCCCCCTTCCCTCAGTCCTTGTTTTAAAAAGGACAATTTGGGGTGTGGGCTTTTGGTTAACCCCTCCCCACACCAAATCCCAGCCCATGCTCCCGTTCTCCCCCCCCCCCCACGCCACTTATTTCATAAAATGTATATACTGCTTGATTGTAACCCCTACCCATAAAACCTCAAAGTGCTTCACATACGAGATCTGCCGCCCCGCAAAACTTAGTGGAAAAATTCTCCCCCAAAATACTCCTTATTAGAGGTTCACTAGATAGAAATCTCCAGATATCCCTGTTAAAAAACAAATGTTTAAAGCCCTCTGACCTCCCTCGGCCCAGAGATTAGGACTCCCGCCCCCCTCATTTTTTATTATATTATCAGCCTACTGTTTCCCCCCCTGCTTGTTTTCTCTGGTGGGGAATTAAGATGGGGGGGTCTGATTCCAGGGAATTGGGGTGTCAGGAGGTTGAACATACACCCACTTTCTACTGACCTCCCCCCCAATTTTTTTTGCTTCTTTCTGGGAGGCAGAAAGTTAGCTGAAGTCGTTGCTGTTTAGATTTGAAACCCCAAATTTCTTTATTCATTGGATTTTTTGTGTGTCTGTATTTGCAACTGTGCTGATAATATATCGTATACATCTGGTGTTTCCTTATGCTCTTCTTTCCCTCCCCCCTGTTTGGAAAACCATTTCCGTGCAGGGGAAGGCGTGGAGATTTCACACAAGGTGCTACTTGTGAGGAAGGAAAGTGTGTTGGCTGTACCTTGTCCCTGGTTACTCAGGGCTAGGGATTTGTGGGATCCTGTCCTTTCTCCTACACAGAGATGTATATGATATGTATTTCAGGCTCTGAGGCAAGTCCTGGACTCTCCTCAGGAAGCCTTGGATTAAAAAAACAATAGCCATCCTCTCCTGTATTGAGGTATTTGGGCTCCCTCTCCCTGGGTTTCTTCCTCGAACCCTTGTCGAAATCCAGGAAGAGCGGACGGGGTGGTTTTTGGGTAGCCAACCCAACATTCCCCTGCAGGAACCTTCTGTGGAAATGCAGTACAGTGGTACCTCGGGTTACATACGCTTCAGGTTACATACGCTTCAGGTTACAGACTCCGCTAACCCAGAAATAGTGCTTCGGGTTAAGAACTTTGCTTCAGGATAAGAACAGAAATCGGGCTTCAGCGGCAGCAGGAGGCTCCATTAGCTAAAGTGGTGCTTCAGGTTAAGAACAGTTTCAGGTAAAGAACGGACCTCCGGAACGAATTAAGGACTTAACTTGAGGTGCCACTGTAGATTTAAAGCAATATTATAGGATTGCAGAATTGTAGAGTTGAAAGGGTCCCAGGGTCATCTAGTCCAACCCCCTGCAATGCAGGAAACTTTTTGACCCAACGTGGGGCTTTTTAAAAAATACAGCTTTACACAGCCATGGCTTCCCCTCCACTCAACAACTCCTGGGAACTGTAGTTTTCTAAGGGTGGGGAGAGACGTCGGGAGATGCCTGTTCCCCTTCCCTTCCCAGAGCTACAGTCGCCAGTGCTTCTCAGGACTTTTAGACCACTGGGGACTGAAACTCTGGGAGAGGAATAGGGGTCCCTGAGTGACTCGTCACTCTGAACCAATACAAGATTTCCCAGGGTTCTTTGGGAGAAACCTGGACTGGCACAACAACGGCTTTAAATGCATAGTGAAATTGCGGCCTTGCGTTAATAATAGAAGGGGGAACCCCCAAACTGGGATTTAGGTTGAAATAAATCGGCTGTTGTTTTTTGTCTTGCTTTGGGGAGAGAACAAGGGTCTGTGTGAGTGTGTAAAGTTTCGGCGCATGTTAGCCAAAGCATAGCTTACAACTCTGCTCCTGTTGTATCACAGGCATGGCCAACTAATGTTTTGGACCCAGGGGCTGATGGGAGTTGTAGTCCAAAACATCTGGTGGGAGGCGGTCCCAGGTTAGTGAAGGCTCCTCTAACCCACTAGTGTGCCTGTGGGCATCCATGTGCAGAGAGCAATGGGGGCAAAGTGAAGCTTTAGGGCTGTGGAATTGGGGGTGGGGAACCTCAACCCTTGAGTCCCGTTTTCCTGTCGCAAAAACCTTCCAGTATTTATTTACTTGCTGCATTTATACCGCACAATTTTCCCCGTTAAGGAGGACCTCCAGGTGGCATAAATGGCTGGCCTACAGTTAATCCCGCACAACAACCCTGGGTTAGGCTGAGAGAGGCAGGTCACCCATGTTGAGAGAAGACCCTCAAAGTAGCTTGGGCGAAAGGTTTGGGTTTGTATTCATTATTATTTTTTGGTGAGCGGCTGTGGCGGCTGACATGAGCCGGCAGGAAGAGAATTACCTATACTCATATCTGCTGGTGCAGATCTTGTTCCAGGGTGCAGAGAAGGAGAGATAAGGACCCTGGAGGCTGCCCTTGGCTGGGGGGGGGGGAGAATGCACAGAAACGAGAATAACCACCCCTTTCATAGGGGTCCCCGAGGCGTAGGAGCCCGAAGGGAGCATCTGTGCGCATGGAGAAGGCAGAAGGTGGCGAATGGCTGCAGTTGTCTGCCCCATCTTGCCAGCTCCTCCTGCCCTAACCTCTGCGCTTTCCCTCCTCTGTCGGAGGCAGCGTGCTGGGAAATCGCAAATGCGCCGTGAGGCCAGAAAGCTGGACTAAAAGTGGGCCGCTAGCCTGATCCAACCCGTATATGTTATGTCCCCCCTAGTAGAGAACAGTTATCGTGTCAGGTACTGAGGTAGGCAAAAAAATAAAAATAAATCCCCTTTTTGGGCCAGTTTGGGCTGGTGTAGAATGTGTTGTCTGCAGCATTCAACCCAAACTTCGCTCGGCAAAAAGAGATAAAATAAAATATAGCAAAGCCCGATGCTGGGCTCCTCCCCTTTCCCAGGGGGCGCTCGTTGTGGGCCAAAAATACCCGCAAGGGTCCCCCTGCGCCAGCGGGCCCAGCTGCCCGTGTCGCACCAGGGTGGCGTTACATCATCAGGCGCTGCGGATTGCGGTCTCTTGCATCATCAGGACAGGACACCAGCTGCTGCGCCGTGGAAGCACACGTGGGGCCGGTTTCGCTCTCTCAGCTTCCCAGCGAGGCCAAATCCCCAACCTCTTGGCTCTGCTGCTTCTCCCCCCCCCCCAGCCTAATTGTACATTGCCAGAAGGCCGCCCCCCGCCATTCATCTGACACAGAATGAAAATAGAACTGTCCTGGAAGCATTTTTTAAAAATCTGGGTGTCCCAAGGATGTTTGCATGTGGGTGTTGAAGGACTTGTGGGACCCCTTCTCAGGCCTCGCAGGCCCCAAAGTGTGCGCTTTTTTGTTTTATTTTTTGTGGGAAAGGGCATTTCCAAATGAACGGGGAGATGGTGGGCCCACCCTTCCGTACGGCAAATGGCGAGACGTTGCGCATTGAAGCGCATGAAACCCCAGTGATCACGTTGGGAACGAATGGCGTGCTGTGAGCAAGATTAAAAGCCCCACCGCAGGGAGGAGCCAATTTGCTAGGAGAGGAAAGCAGGGCAAGAGTGTTCATCAGTTTGTTTTTTTTTTAAATGCCGCCAGTTGCTTGATTCTTAAACTGGTTGCCGTACTTATTTCCCACTTTTTGTGCGCATGCGTACACGTGTACAACAGCTTGCTTTGGTGGTTGCGAATACAGAACCAGAGGCAGGTGGAGCGTGGCGGTTTGTCGTGGACTGTTTGGTTTGGAGTAAAAATAAAGTGGTTTTTCGCTTGTGCCTGGAGTATTTGGTTGCAATGTCTCAACAGATGCCCATTCTTTATTAAGTTTGGGAGCCAGCGTGGTGCAGAGATTAACAGTGTTGGGCCAGGACCTGGGAAACCAGGGTTCAAACTTGAAGCTCGCTGGGTGGCCTTGCACCCGGCCACACTCTTGCAGCCCAACCTACCTCACATGGTTGTTGGTGGGGGTGAAGTGGAAGTGAGAGAACGATGCACACTGCGTTGAGCATCTTGAAGAAGAAGAAGAGGAAGAGTTTGGATTTGATATCCTGCTTTATCACTACCCAAAGGAGTCTCAAAGCGGCTAACATTCTCCTATCCCTTCCTCCCCCACAACAAACACTCTGTGAGGTGAATGGGGCTGAGAGACTTCAAAGGAGTGTGACTGGCCCAAGGTCACCCAGCAGCTGCATGGGGAGGAGCAGGGAATCGAACCCGGTTCACCAGATTACGAGACTACCGCTCTTAACCACTACACCACACTGGCTCTCTTGGAGGAAAAGGTGGGATATAAATGCAGGAATGAGCAGTAGTGAACACCCGGAACGAGGTCTGGGTCCTGTTCCTGGGTTCCCTGGAAGGGGTGCAGCAATCTGGTGGAATTCGGGCCTAAAGCCCAGCCTGTGGAGAGCAGTGCATTCTGCATGCGGTCAGAGGTACGCCGCTTTGTTGCTCCACATGTCCTCAGGGCTGACATGGGAGCAAAAAGTTTGGATTCTGAGAAGATCCAGCCAGAGTTGAATCCCAGCTCAGCTTCAGTCTTGCTGCTGATTTGTTCTTTTTGGAATTTACTCAGATGGTGCAAATAGGGTGTTTTGCAGAGGGCGAGAGGAAAATGTCCCTGCCCCCAAGGAGCTTACAGTCTGAAATTTGACAGAGAGGAAATAACAGAGGAAGCTGTTGTTTCAGTTGCATCATGTATTTAAAAAGCTACTGTAGTGGGGTGCGTTTTGGGGGTGTGGCGGGAAGGGGGAAGCGCTGGGTGGGGGCTCGATCCTCAGCCCGGGTTGCCGAAGAGACCTTGGCACCGTCTCCAGCTGCTCCACCCTCCGGAAAGGGATCCCCCCAGCCCTCGTGGGCGTCTCTGAAGGGCCGCCTTGTGCTGGCTGGAGTGGACCCTTCTGAATGTCCATTGTCTCGACACACTGGGGCCTTTATCTCTGCCAAGGCTGATACGCAGTCCTCGACGCACCATTTCTGCAGACTCTCCCCAGTTAACGGCCATTATGTCATTTACGAGAGCATCCCTGTTAATGCCTTTTTAATGCGCCATTCTTCTGCAGCCTGGCTTGCTCCCATTTTACAGATGAACTGAGGGCTTGCCTTGGCTGCTGCTGCTGTGTGTTCTGCAACATACTGAACCATGCACACATTCATTGTGCTTTGCGGGTTCTTCTGCAGTGCAGCCGCGGTGCTGACTTCTTGAGGGGTACCCTTGCGCCGTAGCGGGACATGGGCGGTGTGAGGAGTTACTGGGTCCCAGGAGGAAATTATGGGGCATGCACTGATTGGAAATGAAGCAGTACGCTATTTGAAAAGCAACTGTGGTGAACAGATTACGCTAGTAGGTTTGCAAGAAGTTTTGTAAGGTGAATTATTTGAAATATTGCAAGAAAGGCAATGCGGAGAATTATTAGTTAAGGGTAATTAAAGGCAATAGGAAATTAAGAAATGCATAACAAGTGATAAAAGAACGGAAGATCATCAGAGGTGTTGACGGAAGTCTAAAAATATTGCATAAGATGAGAAGTTGCGTTGTATGAATGTTGGAATTAATATGTTAAAAAATAAAAATGTATAATAAAAAAAATATGGAAATGAAGCAGTACGTCTGCCCTCAAACTCTTGCAAGCACAGGAAGTCTTGAAAGCATGCAACCGCCCCGATAACACCAGGAGCACAATTCATCATCAATGCACGCTAAAAGGACATCCGAAGGGTTGCTCTCAGCTGTGAAGCAACTTTTGCGTCACAGAGGTGAGACCGGAATGCCAGCTCTGTCTCTCACTCTCTCGCCTGCAGGTGCCCGGTTCCAACTTTCCCCTTCAACCTCCTCTCTGGGTTTCCCCCGTTTTGAAAGAGAGTTTTGACACTTTGGTGACTAAGCTAGTTCAGCAGAGGCAAGGCAGGTTCACCGGGGCTGTGGTTTTGTTTTTGGCTCAGCCCTAGAGGGAATATCGCCGGATAAGTTGGGTCAGGTTTGTTTTTTTGCAGGAAGTGCCCAGCCTGCTTCCTCGCGAGACTCTGGCTCAGCGGTTCCCACAAGGAGCGGGCAGGTGTGTGTGGATTTTGGGGTTCCCCTACAATGGCACCTTTAGGGACACCCGGCTTCACACGACTCCCCCCTCGGGAGGAATGCGCAACTGAAATATCAAGCGTGCATGTCCTGGGCTGCAGCCTCTGGGCTTCTGATAAGTTGCAGCTGTTGTCTCCTTGAAGCTGCCGATAAAGGCAGAGGCCTTGCAGTTTTCGCTTGGGGCAGCCAGCTGCCGAGGTGAGCCGGGTGCAAATCCTGCAAGGGTTCCTCTGGAGGAAAAGAGTGCAGGGAGGTTCGGGGGAAGAAGGGCCCTTTCTCGCAGGCAGAAGATCCCAGGTTTGACCCTCAAAGGCTAGGCGGGCTTTTCCTGCGTCCTCTTGCAAAAAGAACATATCCGCTTCGGAGTTTCCTGGAGTTCAGCAAAAGCTCTCTTTCCCTTGCACCTCCCAAAGGTGTCCCGGCAATTATGGCGAAGGCGTTTACTTCAAAGCGCAAGGAGATGCAAGTTTCGCTCGGTTTGCACATCCCCCCCCCTCCCGTGGGAGTGCACTGGAGGGGGGCATGTGCTACCTCTGGGGCAGAGGCAGTTTGGCACATAGGGGAATTGCGGCCGTTTCTGGAGCGGGGCATGTCTGCAGAGCTATGCAAGAACATTGTGTGTGTGTGTGTGTGTGTGTGTGTGTGTGTGTGCGTTTGGGGAGCTGGATGCTCTCTTCAAGTGGGCGAGTGGGATTTGAGGTGAATAGAGGTTTGATTGAGGTGATTTGATTATTCCCTGAAAATTCGCAATGTGTGTGTGGGGGGGGAATTTCTGACTCTTCAATCAAAGCCTCCTTCGTCCTCTCTAACTCCTCCTTCCTTCCTTCCCTGCAGGATTGGGTCCCACACCATGGCTGGAGCGTAGTCAGACCCTTCCCCCCCCACCAGCCGTGTCTCGCATGGGCCCGGCGTGTGGGGGGAGTCAGCCAATGAGAAAGCAGCGACGGGACCCCCCCTTCGTTTGGTGAGTGGGCTGGTTTTCAATGTCCTCCCATGAATGAAAATTTTATGCTTTTTTTTTTTGCACTTTCCGGGATTTTTGGGATTTCTGTGTTTTGTTTTGTTTTTCAGTCGACAGCGGGGGCGGACTGTATGTAGGGGTGGGCAGTGGGTGGTTACGACCTTGAGGGTTTGCTGAGTTTTGGGAAGGAGGTTTGCGGTTCCGGCGCAAACTATGCAAGAATGAAGCAATATTAGGGGACCTTTTTCCCAGGCGGGGGCCACAGAGGGTGTGGCCAGAGGCAAAGGTGTTCAGGCTATAAATGTGACTTTTGCCTTTTGCGCATGCTTGCGCATCCAGACAAGCAAGAAGCCTTCTCAAGGGTTCACATTCCAGCTGGGCCGAAATCTTTGGGGTGCAAAGCTGGGCTGGTGAGGGGTGTGGTGTGTGGAATGTTCTGGGGGCCCAAAGAAGTGGCCTGGAGGGGCCACACTGGACTCCTTAGGCCCGAGATTTCTCACCTCTGCCACAGACAGTTGAGAAGGATACATTTTGGCATATCAGAAAACATGGCTTTCTGTGTGTGTGTGTGTTTGTGTTTGTGTCAGACAGTGCTGTGGAGGAAATCTCCCCCTTGATGCACATTCTTGCGTTGCGAGTCCGTGAAACGAGCGCACACAGCCTCTCTCTAGGAATACGGAAAGGCGAGCCCCTTTGCGCACAGTTGTGCATGTTGCACTTTTATTTTTATTTCTCCACAGCCGGGGACAATAGCTGGGCGCCCGCATGTTGCAAAGACACACAAGCGCACATACGCAAAAGCAGATTAGCTCTGCCTCTCTCGCTCGCCCTTCCTTCCTTCCAGACTGTGAGGGGGCCTGACGGACCAGGCTTGGACCTTGGCACAATTCCTCCCCCCCGCGCATCTTTGGCACACTGCCAATGTAGCAGCTGGGCATGTTGCGAGGAGGGAGGAGACAGAGAGCGCAAGGGAGGCGGGACACGGAGGGAGGTTCTCTCTCTCTACGCAACCACAAGGAGGCAGAGACAGGGAGAGAGAGAAAGAGAGTCTCGCATGCGCCTCCTCCAAACGCCCAGCCACAGCTGTGACCTTAAAAGGCTCCTTGTCAGAGTGAACGCTTAACCCCACGCTGGCTGCTTCTCGGGGGCCAGGCTCACGGACACAGCCTGCCCCCCACCCGCCTCCATTTTTTTGCTACCCTCCCCATAGTCTCTTCCCCCCAGCGGCTTCTGGGTTTTACAGAAGGAACAAAGGCTCCCAGTGGCGTTATGACTATTGTTATAAGTTTGTGTGAGACAGCGGTTTGCTTTATCTGCACTTTCCCCCGCTTGCGTCACAGAGGGAGGCGAGTTTGGTTTGCGCGTGGCTTCTGCCACACCACCCAAAACGTGGAAATGTTTTCGTACGGCCGCAACATGGCCGCCCTGGATGTGAGGGGGAGCGCCCCTCTGTCTGGTGCATGCCCCGCCTCACGATAATAATAATAATAATAATTTATTATTTATACCCCGCCCATCTGGCTGGGCCTCCCCAGCCACTCTGGGCGGCTTCCATAAAAACCAAAAATACAGTAAAATGGACCTTGCGGCGCTGGGCCAGGGTCCTAGGTGCCACAAAGCATTGTGGGATTGATGGCGCGCTTGGCCTGTTCACCTTGTGTGATGCTGCGCTGCCGCCAAGGGCCTTCTTCATGTACACAAACACAAAACAGTGCGCTCCTGTGCCCATGCCCAGCCTCCTTTTCCGCCACCTCAGAATTCCCTCAGAAACTGCCTTAAACCAGGCATGGAAAAGCTTGCGGCTTCCTCCCAATGACACAACACAGGAACTAGTGGGGGTCTTGCTGCTTGCCCATGGACTTTCTTGTTTCTCTTTTTAAAATTGCCTCCTGGTTGCTCTGGAAGTGGTCCGCTATCAAAAAGAAATAGGGTGGCGCACCGTGAGGGAAAAGGTGTCCAAGCTGCGCACTCACGCCTCCTCTAGCCTGAGTCAGCCCACTGAGGCTTGTGGGCCTGGATGGGGTGACTGAGACGAGGCAGCGGTCAGGACCCTCTCTCCCCACAACGTGGCAGGCCTCTGGCGGTGGGGGAACAGCAGTCTCTTCAGCCGTTGTACACTTGCAGGGCGCATGGGCCCGCCTGTGGAGGTGTGTGCGCAGGGAGCTGGGAGCTGCCCTTTAGTGACGCCACAACTTTCCCTTCCTTTGCGTCTTGTTTCGTTCTGCTTTCCCCTCTCCGGTCTCTGCGCACTCATGTCCTCCGGCGTGTGTGTGGCCGCAGATCTTGCCGTTGCGCCTCTACTCCTCTGGATCGAACAGCCCGCCCTCAGATGAAGGAGAGCACTTCGTGCGTGCGCGCGCATTGCAGGGAAATACATAGCTAGATACACGGTGTGTGTACGTCTAAGCGCTTACACATTTGCAAAGTTTCATGCGCCGCCCATGTCTGTTATGCGCTCCTGGCCAGTATGACTGTGTTGGGGTTTGCTCTGTGTGTGTGTGTGTGTGTGTGTGTGTGTGTGTGTTTTCCCTGTTAGGCTTTTCTTGGTTTCCTTAGAACGGAAGGACAGCAGTTCGGGGCTGGGCGAGGGGGAGGCCGCCTCCTCGTCTGGGATTCCCAGGCGGGGCAACGATGTGGGGAGCTATGTGGAGGAGGAGGGAGCTGTGGGGGGGGGAGTTGACGATGATGTCACCCCAGCCCTTTAAACCAGGACAAGTTTCCCGGGGGTGGAGGGAACGAGGGGGGGGGCTGAGTCACTTGTGGCCGGAATTCACCCCCCGCATGTGCTCTGCTGACTTGGCAGGGACCCCGAACCCCACACGGTGTGTGTGTGTAAGGGGGGGGAGGGCAGGACACGCCGGCAGGCAGGCAAGCGAGGGGAGGAAGCACAGAAGTTAACACACACGCACGATTCCCTTGGCTGTGCGCTGTGTGCGAGGCAGTCAGTGCTCCTTTGTGTACCCCTGGGGGACAGCAACGCTTTGAAGCGCGCCATGCCTCTCTCAGGCCACGAGGTAAGCCCAGGCCGTGGGTGTGGGCGTGGGTGTGCGTGGGTCTCTGTGTGTCTGCCTCCTTTGTGTGTGTTTGTGAGGGGAAGGGAAGGATTCTGCGAGTGGCAGAGAGAGAGTTTCCGTGCCGGTTTTTCTCCTGGCACATGTCGCGCGCTCAACGCTCGCCGGCTCAGTCTCAAAAACCTCCCTGAGCTGGGATTCCTTCACATCGAGGGTGTGTGTGTTTGTGTGTTTGGGTCCTACATGACCCTTTGGGTCTCTTCCAACTCAAGGTGTGTGTTTATTTGCCGTGGGCATTGCTGATGCAGCATTCTCAAGCGAAATTGTATGTTGTGTGTGTGTGTATGTATTGGCGGGGGAGAGTTGATTCCCACAGGGTGTGTGGCTCTGGTGGCACTTGCCCCCACTGTGCCATGGGCGACGTGCCCCTGTGCTTCTTCTGGGCGGGGGACGGGGACGCAAAGGGGTCGTTCTATAAAGTTTTTGTCTCTCGCTCGGCAAGGGTTGCAAGACTTTCGGGACGAGTTGACTCACTTCTGCCCCAGTGTTGTAATCTTGTGCAAGGACCCTGTTCTGAAACTCTTGTGCTTTGTTTGTGTGCAATCCCTCTCCTGCCCCACAAATCTTCAAGGCCTCTTTATCGCCTGTCTGCCTGGGTCCTTCGCTCTGCGCATTTTGTGAAACGATATCGATATGGGGCAATGTTTGTATATGTGCGTGCAAATTCAGATAAGTCCGTACGTCTGGACGTTTCTGTGTCTAAAACAGCCATCCCAGAACAGCTGCCCTCAGCCCTGAAGGTTGTTGTTGTTTTTCTTACTATTTATTTATTTCATAAAACTTATATATTGCTTGCTCGTGGAAGAAAACCCTCAAAGCGGTTTACGACGAAAGTGACACGGCGAAATTATCACTAAGAAGTTTACAGCCGTCATTTGAAATATACAGAAAGTTAAAACTGCAATAGAATAGACTACAGCAAATTCGAACCCCCACAAACTTTCTGAACACCTAGGTGGGCTTGCCCAGAGTGGATGCGGCACTCGTGTTATAACCCACTTATACAATAAGTAGTATGTTATTATCATTATCATTACCGATATTACTACTGTTATTACTAAACAAGAAGGTTTTCAGCAGGCTCTGAAAAGAGTACAGTGAATTCGCCTGCCTGATAATCAATCAGCAGGGAGTTCCGAAGAGTCACACTAGATGGCCAAGTCCTTACAGATGTGATGCAGTTATTCAGTGGTGCCTGAAAAATGCCCGTGGGGCTGATGAGAACTACAGTCCAGAAAACCTAAAGTTGGGGAAGCCGATGTGTCTCTTTAGAAGGTGTTACACACCTGAATTTTTTCATCTGTGTGTGTCCTTTGTGTTGGTGTGTATCTGTGTGTTCCTTAGGGGCATTTGATGCGCACACACATCCCCCCCCCACAATAACAACCCCCCCAAAAAAAACAATGGGGAAGAACCCCTTTGATTTCTGGGTGTTTCCTACTCTCTCTCTTTCAAGGCAGGTAGATGCAAATCTGGAAAGGTGGGTTACTGGGAACCCAGGTCGGAATCTTGAGAAATCTGTCTGGGATTCCCCAGCTGTGTAACCCAAGGGGGGTTTCCCCAGCCCTGTTGTGATCTGTTAACCCCTGAAATGCCGAGGGGTTTTCCTCGGGCGCAAGTTAGCTGAACTCCCTGCTGGGGAAGGCTTAGCAGTGCGCAGTGGTCTGCCCTCCCCACCCGCCCCTCAGACCTAAGCAGAAAAGTCATGCGAAACAGAAAAATACGCCTGCGCTTCTTGTGAATGATCTATTTGTGCGATTGGCCCTCGTGGGCGAAGGAGGAGGAGTCGGAGGAGTCATGGCAGAAAATCACACGCCCACTCCATTGGACAACTCAGACGCACCGCGTGGGTCCCTCGCGCATGGGCCCTGCGCACTCCTGGGCGCTGCTTGCGATGTGTATATTTTCCCTAGTGAGTAGGCTAGTGCACTGCTGTGGCGGCGTCTTGAGCGTGGCAGTTGTGAGGGGACTTGCTTACGTCAGCCTGCCCCTGGCTGTGTGGTCCTCCGACCATGCGCCCTCGGTGCGTTGGCTGCTGCGAAAAGCGTGCGTTGTTTGGCTTGCTGGCGCTGGGTTCAAGGAAGTCGTGGGCTCCTGCCGTCACGCCGTCAGCCCACCGTGCTGTGAAAGTGGCACACGCGGGGGTGTTGCTTCACCGCGCACTGTTGCGCGTGGGTGTGTCTGTCGCACTGCCCTGTGTGTGGGGGTGTGTTTTCCGGATTGCTGTGTGTGGGCAGAAGCAGGCCGCTTCGTGTATCTCTCTCTGTGTGTGAGCGTGTGTGTTTTATCCTGACTTGCATTTATAGATTGATGTGTGTGGATGCCTTGCGTTTTGAGGGGAAGGCGTGTGGGCTTCTCTCTGTGTGTGTGTGTGTGTCACTGCGAGGGGTGTGTTTTGTGCCTCCCTCGTGGTGTGCGCGCATTAAGGATATGAACTGAATTAACTCTCGCCCTCTTCTCCTCCCAGTTCTCTCAGTGGTTTCCAGGACATGGGGGTTTGGGGAGAGAGAAATGGCAGCCTTTCTGGTGTTGACTCAGCGCTGACACAGCTGTTCTCACCCTCCTGTGTGCGAATGTGTGGGAGACCTGTTCATTGTGCCTAATGAATCACACACACACACACACACACACACACACACACACAAGAGCCGCTGATCCCTTGCAAACAGGTTCCTAAACCCACATCCCAGAAAGCGGCCGGTTGCTCCAGGTTCTCCTGACCTACGGGGTCTTCCCACGCTTTGCTCTTTGAGCGCTCCCTCTCCACGCTCCCTGGAGGGAGGACTACGGCTCTGGCGTCTGCCAGAACCCGGAGGAAAAATCCTATGCGCCTCCCTCGGACTGGGGTTGGGATGGGGGTCTCCTTGTTAGGACGCCGGTCGCTACCAGGACAGATGAAAGGACGCCAGTCTTCATGGAGTGCACAGTTAACGTGCGGAACTCCCTGCCACAGGCCACCAACTTAAGAAGGCTTTAAAAGAGGATTTGACAGATTCACGGAGGAGGAGGGAACCACCGATGGCTTATGTGCTTACGGAAACTGGGTGAAAGTGAAGGGAGAAGTGGTCTCGATGCACACATACAAGTGCCTTTGGGTCCCTGCTGCCCTGAATCCGTGTGTGTTCCTTACATTTGTGACTTGCTCCCTGCCCAAGTAGGGATGCGGGTGGCGCTGTGGGTTAAAACACAGAGCCTAGGACTTGTCGATCAGAAGGTCGGCGGTTTGAATCCCCGCAACGGCGTGAGCTCCCGTTGCTCGGTCCCTGCTCCTCCCAACCTAGCAGCTCAAAAGCACGTCCAAGTGCAAGTAGATAAATAGGTACCACTCCGGCGGGAAGGTAAATGGCGTTTCCGTGCGCTGCTCTGGCTCACCCAAAGTGGCTTAGTCATGCTGGCCACATGACCCGGAAGCTGTATGCTGGGTCCCTCGGGCAATAGAGCGAGATGAGCACCACAACCCCAGAGTCGGCCACGACTGGACCTAATGGTCAGGGGTCCCTTTACCTTTACCCTACCCAAGTGAGGCCTGTGTCTATGTGCTTGCGGTGTTTTGCGTGCATTTGCACCCCTTACGAGTGTGCGCTGTGTCTGTGCATACGTCCCCAAATGTGTGTCTGTTTGGGTACATCTTTGGGGTGGGTGCAAGTGACACATTCTGTGTATCTGGGGATCTTTATTGACCCGGTGAGACACCCATGGTTGGCATCAGCCCAGAGCCCGGTTTGCCCTCCCGAGCCAACGCAGACCCTGCTGTAACGCCCTGCCAGTTGCCTGCATCTCCTTGCGAGGTGGGGGCCTGGTCCCTTAAGCAGGAATGAATTAGGACTGCAATGTTTCTTTTGCGGCCTAGCTCCACCTGGAGAGATGTTAGCTCAACTCCCTAGGTGAGCATCTTCTCTCTCGCCTACATCCCCATCAGAGAGAGAGAGCCTTTTCGGTGGTGGCTCCCATGTTGTGGAATTCCCGACCAAGAGACACTAGACTGGCTCCCTCTTGGTTATCATTCCTATCTGACCGTTGCACCATCTCCCATGCCCGCCTTTGTGTCCTTGACCCTCGTGGGCCCCCATTCACTCTCGCTTTCGGCCGGTCGCTCCTTCTCCTCATTCACGCCTTGTGTCGGTGCCCTCCATGCTCAGGCACACTTACCCGTGATGCGCACAGTCTCCCGTGACTCGCTGCTTCCTCTGCGGTTGGGGCGACTTGCCATCGTCTCTGCTTCCCTTTTCTTGTAAATTTGTCCCGTAAGCAGCGAGCAATCTCTGTTTCGGAGAATATGAACGCGGAGGGGAAACTGAAAGGACCTTTCCCCAAAACAACACAGCTCGGCGGGGGGGGGGGGATGTTTCACCCCACCATTGATACTGGGGGAAATTTCTAAATCTGCTGGGCGAGCATTGATCCGCTTGATCTTCTATGGCAGTGGGCAGAGGGGGCACTTTTTCCATTTTGCGCCATGCCCTTTGGGGCCAATCTGGCGGTGCCCTTTCTGCCCCACTGGGTTCCGGGCAGCCGCCCCCAGGACCCTTGTCCCCGCGCCTTCCTGGAGGCGTGGGAGTGTTGGAGATCCCCTGCGCATCATGTTCGGTGCGCCGTGCGGGGGCCGCTGACGCGCATGCCCAGGGAAGGAGGGTCACCTCACCTCCTCACCCAGAACTCTGTGCGTGTGGCGGGGTGGGTGGGCGCTGAGCGCGAGAGAGGTTGTGGGAGTATGTCGGGCGACGGCGCAACGCTGCGATGTGACAGAGCTGACGGCTCTAGCTGTGCGTGTGTAGGAGCAAAAGAGAGCAACCACACACGTGGGTGTGTGTCTTGGTGTTTGCATGCCCTGCTTTTCTTATTTTAGATTTCTAGCATCAAATAGGTGTCTTTTGTGTCTGCTGGGTTTGGCCACGCCTTCTCCTTTGGGCTGTGTATTGACAGCAGCTTGCACAGGAAATGGTTCGCTAGACCCGTGTGTGTGTGTGTGTGTGTGTGTGTGTGTGTGTTGGGGTGCATTTCCTGTCCCTCCCCCTACATCCTCCACTCACACGAGCTGCCTCACTTCCTCCCTGGGTGGACGGTCCCCAGTGACATCCCTGTCGATTTTCCCCATAATGCAACGCGGGCTTTTAGAGCGAGGAATGGTTCTGTGGGGGGCGGGAGGGGCGATATAATGCTTCTCTGAAGTTGCAGCTGCCTTGGCCTCCTCGCTGGGAGAAATCTTCAGCCTAGTAGCTGCCGTTAACACCCACACATGCGCAGGCCCTGGAGCGGCGAGGGGTGTGCGCATTGGCACCCTGGCCAGACTGGGTGGGAACTGGACGCTTCTGCTGTCCGAGGGAGGGAGGGAGGGTGTAGTAGCTGGAGGCTGGGTGAGTCCCCAGACGGGCCAGCCTCACCCTCCTACGCCAGCTGCACTGCCAGGACTTGCCCCCATCGCTTCCTCTTGGCTCGCTCACAGTTGCGTCACAACTCAGCCCCGAAATCCCCACAGCAGCAGCAGCAGCGTGGAGTTTGTGAAGGTTGGCAGTAGTGGGACAGAGAGGAGCATGCTCGCTTGTGTGCAAATCAGCAGGGCGCATGGATGTCACTGGGCGCGGGGAGATGTGGGGCATTGTGTCACAGTGGTGTGAGCAAGAGAAGGAGTGTGTGGTTGGCGTCACCGGCTGGTTCACACCAGAATGCAAGCACGCAGGCGCACAAAGTTTTCGTACGGCCCGGGGGCATGGCGAGATCATGTAGAAAGCTCCCGGGTGTATGGGCACACATGGAGATTGCGTGTGTGCCAGCAACATGGGCTGCACATGTTTGGAAATGGGCGTGTGTAGCCACACGTGTGTGTGTGGGTCACGGGTTTCTGAACATGCACAAACACATGTCATTTGGCCCCGGGTGTGTGTGTGTCTGTGTGTGTGTGTGTGTGATTTGCGTGTTTGTCGAATCCTTGTTCGTTTTATTTTATTTAGGAATGCATGTTCTACATTCTCTGCTGTCTGAAAGAAAGAAAAAACATGTCTTAACAGCATTATGACGCCACACACACACACAAAATAATCTACGCAACCGAAAACACAAATAAACTAGAAGCAGCCCAAGAGTCATCCTAACAGGAGCTAACAGAACTGGAATTTGGAATTGTCAACAAACAGAGTCCTCTGGGATTCCTTTGCTGTTGCAGCTACTTTTTCACCTTGGGGGTGGTCAGCCAGTCAAGATGGTGAAGACAAGGGTGCCCTGGGGGGCAAAGCGGCCCAGAACCTGGATCTCGGTATTGGAAGGTGTGTATGCCTGGCCTTACAGACTGTTGCGGTTCAACCTGAGGGGGGAGCAGAAAGGCGTATGTTGGGGGCCGAGGTGCTGGTGTCCTGTGCCGGAGCTGAGCTCACGAGGGTGAGAAAATGCAGCGTGTATGTCTTTGCTGGTGATACGGATCTCGCACGAGTGTGAGCGTGCAAGGAGTGTGGAAGTATTCTATCGGTGAACTCTCGAGGCAGGTAGCACAGATTCCCCAATTCGGAATGGCTCTGCAAAGTTGTGTGTGCAGGGCGAGCGAAGGGCTTTAGACCCCTGTGCCCTTTCGGGTGGGGTCTCAACTTTTAGTCGGTGTGGTGTCTGATCTCAGCCTCCACATCTGGAAGCAGAAATGCTTCTGAATTTCTCTATGTAGCATATAATCATATTTGTATACAGTAGGGCTGTAATATCGCCCAAAACCGGTTTCAAGTCCATATCATAATTTTCATAATGTTGACCTGGCGATATATTGCGAATCACGATGTGTGTGTGTGCTGCGCAAAAATCACAATGTGGGAAGAAACATGAAGCTAGCCAGTGGTTCTCGACATTGCTCCATCTTTACTTCAGACATCGCGATGTATCGGTATATCATAATGTTTAGCCAGTAATGCATTGCAATGTTGAAAACCAGATATTGCCCAGCCCTAGTTATTAGGCAACAACCGTTTTGCACTGGGGTTACGTTTCTGACCCCATGACAGTGGAGAGCCTTTTCCCAGCCTCTTCCAGGTCGCGGTGATATGCGCATGCGCGGTCGTGTGTTAATTGGACGTGCGTAAATCGGCCGTTGGCTGTAGACGGCGGTACACCTAGGGAATAATTTCAGAATGGAGTGCATCTTGGGTGATGCCAACACACTCCGCAGGCGTTGTAACTTTCCCTGAGCTTACCTGTGTCATAACAGCCTGTTTTTCGGGCATATTATTAGCATGCGTCCTCTTTGTCATGCATGCCTCCGGAGGTTTTGTGCCGTGTCCCCAGCAGCCTCGTTGCCGTGATTTGCCTGTGTGTTCAGCCCAAGCGCCGGGCACCCTTGGCGTGTCCCATGCTCTGTCGCTGGCGTGCGGTTGGCGCATTCGGAACGGAGGCTAGACTTTCTCTCGCGCCCTCTATGGCGGAGAGACCAATTGCCCCTGGGACGCCTCCTCTCTGCCCCCCTCGCCACATTTCACAAGGCAGGAGTATGCACAGGAGGTCTTACGACATGCCCCCCCCCCGGCCTTACTTGCTCCAACGCAACCGCCGCCGCTGCCCCGTCCCGCCCTGAGCCAAACTTAGCTCTCAGCTCTTCCAGAAATAGCCGTGGTCTTTGGCTTCAGGGTTGCTATTTGGTCTGGACGTAAATTCACGCCCCGGTTCTCCCTATCCTGAGTTAAAGGTTGGGAAGAGGGCCCTTGCTAAAACCCCCCCACCCCAACTTGTGTGTGTGTGTGTGTTTGGGGGTTTCCTAAGTGCAGCCATGTTTGGGGCAGTCAGACCCCCCCAGCTCCCTTTCCCAGCACCCCTCCAGTAGCCGTGGGTCGACTCACGAGACACTGTCTGGCTCACGGCCACGGTAGGCTGACCACACCGGTGCTGCTGGCGGGGGGGGGGCTGGTGTGTTTGGCCCAGGCTTATGGCAGGACGTAGACCCAGACATGCTTGGGGGGTTGAGGCGAAAAGACTGTGTGAGCCGTGAGTCACCGGCGGTGACTAGCAAGCCCCTTCCTTTCCTTTTCCTTCGCAGTCGTCGTGGGGCAGCGTGGGAAAAAAGTTGCCTCCGGTTTGTTTCCGCCAAACCCCAGGCCTGCAAACTCCCCCCACCCCCCTCTTTGCAGTGGTTGAGGCAGGTTATTTTGGGATGGGGGGGGAGAGAAGGAATAAATCCCTTCAATGCCTCACAAGCCTTATGCATAAGGCTGGATGATCCTGGGACCTTGTTCCAGCTGCCACCCTCGCCCATCAGCGCAGGGAAGCAGCAGTCGAATCATAGAATCGTAGAGATGGAAGGGACCCTGAAGGTCATCCAGCCCAACCCCTGCCCCCCTCAGTGCAGGAATAGGCATGTACAGAGTGCTTTCCCCTTGACACTCAGTCGCCAGGACTCACACCCAGCAATAGGGCTTTTCAGGACAGTGACGTGGGCACAACCCGCTAAGAAAATGATCACAGAGTCTCTGTGCACACTGAGCCAGAAAATATCACTGACAGGTCTTTTGTCTGCAACCCAGATTTCCTGGTGTGTGTGTGTGTGTTGTTAAAAGTTAGAGGCCTGACAAGGATACCTGCTCACAGGTTGGAGCAGAAATTGGACACACACACAGACCCCGGCCTTACTCTCTCATCTACCAAGCAGAAGCAAAATGTGAGGGTGTTTTTAAAACTTGGGGCAACTCGCATGGCGGGTGGTGTGAATTTCAGTTTTTTTTAATTTTAACCGCTCACACTGCCAGCGCTTCTTAGCTGCACTAGGAAGGGAGAAATGAAATGGCAAAATATTATTTTCACACGCCTACACACATTTTTAAAAGGTCGAGAGAGAGATATTGAAGCATACGACAACCTTGCAATGTAGGCCAGTGCGATTATCTCCGTTTTGCGGGCTGCTCAGCACACACATCCACATGTGTGTATGTGTGTGTGTGTGTGTGTGTGTGTGTGTGTGTGTGTGTGGTGGAGGACCATGAATTGCAGTCTTTTCCAGCTTGCCTGCCACATTTCCTCATGGGGAGGCCGGGGGTGGAGCCATGGGCAGGACTGTTTGGGGCAATGGGTTTGGCTTTTACCTTTGCAAAGTGCACTACGTTGTGGATACGCGCAAAGATCGGAGGTTTCTGCAAAGACACGCACACCCCTCTCTGCCCAGACAAACAAGAGGCAATATCTGTTGGAAGTGGCCCAGAGTGGCTGGGGCAGCGGTCAGATGGGTGGGGTACAAAAAACAAATCTTTGTTATTGTTGGGGCTGATGGGAGTTGTAGTCCGAATCAAGGTGGGCGCCACGTTGTGGAAAGCTGATCTGACCGGCATTGGCTCTCTGGGGTTTTCAGCCGTGAAACCTTTGCCGGTCCCTGCTTAGAATTGGTAGAGATATGAACCTGCTCTGCCCCAGTGCGTGCAAATCGCCCTAAATCATTGCGACAGGCGTGTTGAAAACCAGAGCGCATAACCTCTGCATGCACATCATGTCTTGCAACAAGAAGACCACCCCTCTCATTCCTGCAGTTTGAAACGACAAGGGAAACAGTAATTATTAGTTATCTGTAGCAGTTGTGCGATTTAATAACACAACTAGCAAGTCAGGATCAGCGCATATGTTTTGTGGCGCCTTAAAGGCCAACGCATTTGCTATGGTGTAGGTTTCTGCGGACTTACAGACAGCTTCATCCTATGCAGGAAGTGTTGCCCTGAGGGCGTTGAGTGTGCTTTTTTGAGGGGAGATGTTCAGTAGCCGGTGTTGGTTGTAGCAATTACGAGTGTCGGACTAGGAACTGGGAGAGCAGGGTTCAAAACCCACATGAAGGCCACTGGGGGATGACATTGGGCCAGTCACTAGCTGTCAGCCAAAGAAAAAAGAAGAAAAAAGGTAAAGGACCCCTGACAATTAAGTCCAGTCGCAGACGACTCTGGGGTTGTGGCACTCATCTCGCTTTACAGGCCAAGGGAGCCGGCGTTTGTCTGCAGACAGTTTTTCCGGGTCATGTGGCTGGCATGACTAAACCGCTTCTGGTGCAATGAAACACCGTGACGGAAACCAGAGCGCACGGAACCGTTTGCCTTCCCACCGCAGCGGTACCTATTTATCTACTTGCACTGGTGTGCTTCCGAACTGCTAGGTTGGCAGGAGCTGGGACAGAGCAATGGGAGCTCACGCCGTCATGGGGATTTGAACCGCTGACCTTCTGATCGGCAAGCCCAAGAGGCTCCGTGGTTTAGGCCGCAGCGCCACCCATGTCCTACCTCATAGGGTTGTTGTTGAGATTAAATGAGGAGAAGGTGAATTGCATCTGCCACGCTGGGCTCCTTGGAAGATCAGGAGGAAGGATATGAATGCAGCAAATAATTAATAGTGAAGTCAGGGGGAAATAAAAGGCAGAGGAGCACGGTGATAATGACGTACTTGACAACAAGGGTTGTCAGGCGCAATGTTATGCCAATAATAATAATAATAATAATAATAATAATAATAATAATAATAATGATGATGATGATGATGATGATGTCTCTTAAGGTCCTGCTGGTTTACTTCTTTTAGCTGCTTTTGCTAAAAAGCAATACCACGCTATTAGGTATTATAATTAGGAATTGTAAGTAATTACAGCAACAAGAGACAAAATACCTGGCAGATTTAGATAATGGTAAAAAGGCAATGCAGGTCAACGGTCTCGTGCAGTTTCCAGTAGAGGAGATCCCACATGCAGCACGTCTCAGGTGGGGGGCAAAGGTCTTCCTGAACCCAGCTGCCCCCACACACGTTGCCCCTCCCCAGCAAAAGCGTCTCTCCTTTGCAGAACACAGGCGCATTGTGCAGAGTTCCGAAGCAGCCTCCTCGAAAGACTAACCCAAGCCATTCTCTCTTTTTCTATCTCTACGATTTCCAGACCTCATTAGGAGACGGAGGTGAAAGATGATTGGCGGCCACGCGGAGGACATCGTGTGATTGGCCGTCTTCTAGGAGAGAGAGAGAGAAAGAGACAGAGAGAGCCACTCAGAGCTTCTCCAGCACAGTAGGTGTGTGCAGGCTGCGATTTCCATCTGGAGAGGCAGAAGGGGCAGGTGTGGTAGGGCAAGGGTTAACCTTGGGGCTGGCAGGAGCAGAAGCCCCGCCTCCCTTCCCCACTTGAAGGAATTCCATTGGAGGGAGGGCAAAGGAGGCCCTGTGTTGATTGGATGAGAGAAACACATGGCTCTGTTAACTCTTTCTTTCCTGCTGCTTAACTCTATATCCACAGAGATGGGTGGAGAAGGGAATGAGTTTCTGCTACTAAATTAATTGCGTCCAGCCCACTAATAAGGCAGAACCGAGGAAACTTGATATAAAACCACTGCAACATGTGTTTGTGTTTAATTATATAAAATTTTAGGAGTTCACATTCGTTTGAATGTTGTTTTGCATTCACCTTTTGTTGCTTTCAGCAGTAAAAGAACCAGAAATACATTGTGTTTGCAATAAATGGCCTACAGACCTTTGTATAATTTGAATTTGTGATTTCCAATTCAGGCCATGTTCATATTGATTTAATCTAGAACAGAGATCATGCACCCGAATGACTTAATGCCAAGATTTGGGGGTGAATTTAATTGGACATTTGAGCAACAAGCGCCGAGACTTCCAACATTATTGTTTATGCTATCTCTGGCTGAGCTTAATCCAGATCATCTTTTCCCCAAGCCTGGTGCCCACCTGGTGCATTTGACTACAACTCCCATTATCATATGGCTGGGCTGGCTCAGGCTGATGGTACGTGTAGTCAAAGCGAGAGGGCACCAGGTTGGCCAAGGCAGATCGGTGAGGAAACTGGGTGCCTTTCAGATGTTGTTGGACTACAACTTCCCTCAGCCACCACAGCCAGTGATCTGGGATGATGGGAGTTGTAGTCCAGGAACCTCTGGAGGCCTCTGCATTTTGCTTACCCTCCCTGGGAATCTAGACCCAAGGTGGGCAATTGAAACAAACATATTTGTGAATTGCAAGTAATTCGTGTGCTCTCTTTTTTCTCTCCCCCTCAGCATTTTATGTGGCTGTGACTGGAGAAGGGG
Organism: Podarcis raffonei; assembly: GCF_027172205.1. Lineage (NCBI taxonomy): Eukaryota > Metazoa > Chordata > Lepidosauria > Squamata > Lacertidae > Podarcis > Podarcis raffonei. The sequence goes on along the minus strand of NC_070614.1, from coordinate 51,322,146 downwards.
AATAAACCAGAGGAAACTGCAGCAAGCCGCGACTGGGTGGGGGCACCCGTCGCTCAGATCCGGGGGGGTGGAGGGTGGGGTACCAAGGCGCATCCACCACAGCAGGAGAGGTAAAAATAATAATAATAATTACTTGGGGAAATTAATAATGTGCTCATTTGTTGTTCTTGGGGTGGAATAGCAAAGTGGGGGGCCGTGAACTTAGTTGGGACCGGGGCTGCAAGATATCTATTTACCGGTACATATTTGTATGTTTAATTCGAAGGATCTGCACCCCTTCTTTCCATTTTTTAAAAATTTAAGCCCCCAAATGGCTTAACCAAATTTATAAATTCCGAAACGCACATTTGGGCAATTGTCGCAAAAGTGAAATCTTGCAGCGGAAGCAACTAATTATCTGGGCGTATGAATATGAAAAGAGAGTTCTAAATGAAGTTGGGGGGGGCACACATAGGAGGCTGCCTATTGCTTGGGGTGGGGCAGTCATTTGAAAGGGAAGTTGCTAGACAGGAAAGGAGGGCTGGGAGAAACTGTCTTGCCAGAAACCCTGGATAGCTGCTGCTGTCAGCCAGTGCTACCAGTACTGAGCTAGATACCGTATTTTTCGCTCTATAGGACGCACTGAACCATAGGACACACCGGACCATAGGATGCACCGGACCATAGGAGGGGGAGAACAGGAAAAAAAAATTTTTTTCTTGTTCTCCCCCTCTAAAACAAGGTGCGTTCACCCGAAGCCTCCGGAGTCCAGCCGGAGTTCCCGCTGGGCTCCGGATGCTTTGGGTTTCCTTTGACCTGCTCTTTGGGGCTGGCGGGGGGAAGCTCTGCTTTCCCCCACTGCCAGCCCCAAAGACCAGGTCGGGGAGCATCGGGAAGGCGGCGCTCCACCTTCCGCTGCCCCCCGAGCTTGTGGGGCTGGTGGGGGGGGAAGCGCTGCAGCCTTCCCCCCACCTTCGTACAGCCTTCGTAGTCTCCGCAGGGCAGTGGGGTAAAGGCACGCTGCTGCCCTGCGGAGGCTTTGCACAGCCGTCCGCAAGCTAGGACAGCGAGACGGAGCGCTGCGCAGCACTCCGTCTCCCTGTTCTGGCTTTGGGCTTAGCCGCGCAGCCTGCATTCGCTCTATAGGACGCACACACATTTTCCCTTAATTTTTGGAGGGGAAAAAGTGCGTCCTAAAGAGCGAAAAATACGGTAGATTCCAGTGGTCTGGTCTGACACAAGCTAGCACCCCATGTCCCTATGAGGAGCAGCTGGGAGGATGGACAGGAGCGGGCCTTGGACGGGGAGAACAGGATGCTGGACTTGAGGGGCCAGGGAGCTGGAATAAGCTCCATATTGTGTTTTTTGGGGGGCTGAGATTGTGGGAGGAGCCAGCAGCTGGAAGGGGTGGGCCTTAGGAGGAGAGGGGTTATGGGTTGGCCAGAGGCGAGGAGGAGGAATTGGCCTCCATGAAGTTGGGAAGGAGCTCCCTGCTTGGCGCCTGAACCCCACTTCTCCCCCCATCACAGGCTGGATGCATCGCACAGTGGAGCAGTTGGGGGGCCGTGCTGGACGGGACCCCTTTTCTCTCGGCAACCTGGGCTGCAGCGGCAACGCCTGGAGCTCCTGCCATTCCCGACCATGGCTCCAGGGCGGCAGGTGAGTGGCTTACGGCTGGGGAGGTGGGAGCTGCTGGGAGTTGTAGTCCAAAGGGGCGGCGCTGGCCGGGGCAGATGGGAGTTGTAGTCCAGGAAGCAGCAGGAAGCTCTCCAGCTTGGCGAAGGCTGTTCCACACCTGCCTTGCGTGTACGTACGTGTGTGTGTGTGTTGTTGTTGTTGTTTAGTTGTGTCCGACTCTTCGTGACCCCCTGGACCAGAGCACGCCAGGCCCTCCTGTCTTCCACTGCCTCCCGCAGTTTGGTCAAACTCATGCTGGTAGCTTCGGGAACACTGTCCCACCATCTCATCCTCCGTCGTCCCCTTCTCCTTGTGCCCTCCATCTTTCCCAACATCAGGGTCTTCTCCAGGGAGTCTTCTCTTCTCATGAGGTGGCCAAAGTCTTGGAGCCTCAGCTTCAGGATCCGTCCTTCCAGTGAGCACTCAGGGCTGATTTCCTTCAGAATGGAGAGGTTTGATCTTCTTGCAGTCCATGGGACTCTCAAGAGTCTCCTCCAGCACCAGAATTCACAAGCATCAATTATTCGGCGATCAGCCTTCTTTATGGTCCAGCTCCCACTTCCATACATCACTACTGGGAAAACCATAGCTTTAACTATATGGACCTTTGTTGGCAAGGTGATGTCTCTGCTTTTTAAGATGCTGTCTAGGTTTGTCATCGCCTTTCTCCCAAAAAGCAGGCGTCTTTTAATTTCGTGACTGCTGTCACCATCTGCAGTGATCCTGGAGGCCAAGAAAGTAAAATCTCTCACTGCCTCCATTTCTTCCCCTTCTATTTGCCAGGAGGTGATGGGCCCAGTGGCCATGATCTTCGTTTTTTTGATGTTGAGCTTCAGACCATATATTGCGCTCTCCTGTGTGTGTGTGTGTGTGTGTGTATACACACACATACATACACAAATATATATATAATTCATGTGTACACACCTGCAAAGCAAACACACCCACAGCTGTGCAAAGAATCGTGGGCGATGAGTTGCATTCGCCTAACCCGAGCACCCTCCATAAAACCGCACCCATTGGAGTTTAGACATGGCGCTGAATGCTCTGAGAGAGGTTTCGCCTCTCCCTCTCTCCTGCACCCCCCTCACTTCAGCCCCCTGAAGTGTTTTGGCTTCCACAGCTTCCGCTGCAAAGCAGGAAGGAAAGGGGCCCCACATCTGACTTCCCTCCCACCCCCCATCTTTCAGATAGTTTAGATGCCCCACCTGCCCTCTGGAACTCCCTGCCTGTCGACACCAGGCAGACTCCATCCCTGTGCTACCCAATGTGGTGTAGTGGTTAAGAGCGGTGGACTCGTAATCTGGTGAACCGGGTTCGATTCCCCACTCCTCCACATGCAGCTGCTGGATGACCTTGGGCCAGTCACACTTCTCTGAAGTCTCTCAGCCCGACCCACCTCACAGAGTGTTTGTTGTGGGGGAGGAAGGGAAAGGAGAATGTTAGCTGCTTTGAGACTCCTTCGGGTAGTGATAAAGCGGGATATCAAATCCAAACCCCTCCTCCTCCTCCTCTTCTTCTTCTTCTTCTCCTCCTCCTCCTCTTTGTGGCATCTGCTGAAAATACGTCCCAGGTGCTTGGGAGGCAGACACGAATTTGAATCTGCTTTTTAGTTGATAGCTGTTTTTCCTTTTTTTTGAACGCTCTTTAACTTTTTTTTACTGGTCGTTTTATTGATCTGTTCTCTTCGCGAACTGCTTTACAACCAGGTGGTTCGGAAATTTTGCTAAATAAGTAAATAATGACACTCAAGGAGACTTTGGCTCCCAGGCCTGTCCTTGGAGCTGTGGTTCAGCCCCAGAGTGCATTCAATGAACCACGAATCAGGGAGCCTATAAGCATGTGCAGAGTGCAGTCCCCCTCCCTCCACTCCTGCTCCAAAGGGTAGCTGCAGCTGGCCTTGAGCACTGACAAGCCTGGCTTGTGTCGTGGCTGACCTCTCTTTTACACACCTAGGAAGGTGCTTTATACAAAACCAGGCCATTGCTCCATGTAGCTCAGGAATGCCTACACTGGCTGGCAGCAGTGGCACTTTAGGGTTTCAGAAAGGGGACATGCCCAGCCCTCCCTGGATATGCCATGGGGGGGGTTGGAATTGAACCCAGGCCCTTCTGCATGGAAAGCAGCTGTTGTCCCGCTCAGCCACCTTGTCCCCTTACTTGATTTAGTTGTGATTCTGGCATTGCGGGAGTAGGACTAATGACCAATTCGTCTTGCTTGTTTCCCATACTCTGTGCATTAGTATAGAGACAAATGAGACAAATGGAGGTTTTTCAGCAGAGGTTGGATGGCCAACTGTCTTGGATACTTTATCACTACTACTAGTAGTAGTATACCCCCCTATACCCATAGATCTCAGGGCTGTTCACAACATAAGTTGAGATTCCTGCATTACAGGGGGTTGGACTAGAAGACTCTTGGGGTCCCTTCCAACATTCTGACCTTTCTCTCCCCTCCTGCCTCCGCCCAGGTGCTCTGCCAGTGTCGGCCAGCCTCAGCTGCCCCCGCACCTGCCGCCCAACCATGGCTCTAACATGGGGCAACACAGCAAGGGCTACTTCCCCCCAGGGTAAGTGCTCCCAGAGGGCATTTTGCCAACATCAGCAGCTACGGGAGGGATTGTGGTGGCACATCCTTCCAGCTCCCAGCCCCCAACCCTGTACATTGGGGGGGAGAGGTTGAACGGGGGGGGGGGTGTCCAGACCCTGAGCACCGTACTTTCTGGACAAATGGCCTCAGGCTACCCCAAATCCAGTTCCCCAAGCTTTCCCCCTATTCCTCGAGAGTCTTGGTTGCTGGTGCTTTGCTGCTGTGAACTTCACTCCCATCGCATGGCACCAAGAAGTCAGTTTTCCCAGAATCCCCCTCTCTAAACCCCGGCCCCCAGGACTGGGGTCCCCAACCTGCTGGTATCTAGACGTTTCAGAGCACAGTCTTACCTTGGTTCTCAAACACCTTGGTACTCGGACGCTTTGGCTCCCGGACGCCGAAAACCCGGAAGTAAGCGTTCTGGTTTTCGGATGTTTTTCGGAAGCCGAACGTCCGACGCGGCTTCCGATGGGCTGCAGGAAGCTCCTGCAGCCCATCGGAAGCCGCACCTTGGTTCTCAAACGGTTTCAGGAGTCGAACGGATTCCCGGAACGGATTAAGTTTGGCAACCAAGGTTCCACTGTACTGTTTAGGGAAGTTTTTAATGTTGGATGTTTTATCGTGTTTTTAATATTCTGTTGGGAGCTGCCCAGAGTGGCTGGGGAAACCCAGCCAGATGGGAGGGGTATAAATAACTAAATTATTATTATTATTATTATTATTATTGCCACCACCAACCCTCTGCTGGCTGGGGCTGATGGGAGCTGGAGTCCAAAGGATCTGGAGGGCCCCAGGCTAGGAAAGACCTTACCAGGGGCCCCAGCATCATAGCTGTCAGCTGTCCCTTATTTGACGGGAAAGTCCCTTATCCCAGCGCTGTGTCCCGCTGTTGTCCCTTATTGATGATGTCCCTTAAATTTCCCGGGTTTCAAAGGAAGCAGGTCCTCTCCCTCCCTCCCTGCCGGCCAGGGAGGAGGGAGGCTCCAACTGGGTTGCTTGGCTGCGTTGCTCACCCAATAAGGAGTCTGAGAATGACTGGGGGGTGGAGCTTGCATGCCTTGTGCCCATCAAATCGGCCGCGTTGCCTGGGGACTCGCCTTTGCTCAGCGCTTCCCAGCGGAGAGGTGACGGTGGTTTCCCTTGCTGCATCCCCTTTGCCGGGTTGCTGCGCTGTGGGAACCACCGCTTGAGGCCTCGTTTGGCAGCTAGTTGACTAAAATCCCTTATTTTGGCTGCTGATCCCTTATTTTCGAGGCTGCTGGTCCCTTATTTTCAAATCTGTAAGTTGACAGCTATGCCCAGCGTTCCTTACTGCCTCTCCCCATTGCTGACGCCTCTCCCCTTCCCCAGGAACCTGGCCCCGCGGCCCCTGCACGGGAAGCTGGAGGCCATCCACGGCTGCGTCCAGGCCCTGCTCCGGGATCCAGGGCAGCCTCAGCTCTGGGAGCAGCTGGGCGAGATCTACGAGTCGGAGCAAGATTGCGAGGAGGCCGTGCGCTGCTACCAGAATGCCACCCGGTACCCGCGAGACTACGATTATGGGAGCTACGGAGAGATGCACGCTCGGATCGGACGACTGCAGCAGGTAGGGAAATAAATATAATGTTCAATTTCAGCCCCCATTGGCCTCTTTGCGGGGAGGAACGACAGGGCTTAGGCAGCCCATTTCATTTTGTATTTAATTTGCACACTGCCTTTCTGCGTTGTGGCACGCAAGGCAGTTTGCAAGCCGTTGAAGCGACAAAATATCTTCTCCTTCTTCTGCGATCCCTCGTAGCTGAGTAAGATTGTCTCCCATGAACACGGTCTTAAAAGTGAGTCCGTAAGTGACTGTGGAGGCCAATTCTGGATCCACACGTCCTTCCACAGTGGGGACATCGGTTTCCGGGTGGGAGTTGATCATGGTGTGGATATGCCAAGCGTGCCGTCCTCTTAGCACATTTCTCCCTTGCGTCCTGAGTTTGAGTGTCTTCAAAGCCCACAACACCTTTGGTAAAGGCTGTTCTCCAACTGGAGCACTCGCAGGCCAGTGTTTCCCAGTTGTTGACCAAAATGTGTGCCACAAAGCTCACAACGACCTAGAACAATGCAAATAAGCCCTGATAAAATAATAATAATAATAATAATAATAATAATAATAATAATAATAATAACGACGACGACTTGATAATAAACAGCTTAGGGACGCGGGTGGCGCTGTGGGTTAAACCACAGAGCCTAGGACTTGCCGATCAGAAGGTTGGTGGTTCGAATCCCCGCGACGGGGTGATCTCCCGTTGCTCGGTCCCTGCTCCTGCCAACCTAGCAGTTTGAAAGCACGCCAGTGCTAGTAGATAAATAGGTACCGCTCCGGCGGGAAGGTAAACGGCGTTTCCGTGCGCTGCTCTGGTTCGCCAGAAGCGGCTTAGTCCTGCTGGCCACATGACCCAGAAGCTGTCTGCGGACAAACGCCGGCTCCCTCGGCCAATAAAGCAAGATGAGCGCCGCAACCCCAGAGTCAGCCACGACTGGACCTAATGGTCAGGGGTCCCTTTACCTTTAATAAACAGCTTGATTCAAATTAAAGTACTAGGTTATTCAATAGTCTGTTTATAACATTGCGCAATAAAATTAGCAGATTATCAGCAGAAGGAGCGGAAATTCACTCCCAGCGAACCATTGGTAGGAAATATTCCGTAAAAGTAACAGGAGAGTCACCGTACATGAAAATATGGCAATCAGTAGAAGGTTGAACTGGGCAACCGAGTCCCCTGGCTTACGAAATTACAAAATGCACTAGCATAACTGATTCCCTGGTGCAAATCTTTGGTATTTCTCTATCCTATTCTGAATGTGTAACATTCAATATAATAATAATAATAAATTTTATTTATATCCCGCCCTCCCCAGCCAAGGCCGGGCTCAGGGCGGCTAACAACCAATAATAAAAACAAGTTGATTGAAATGCAACTTAAAAAACAAGATTAAAATACAACATTAAAATATCGAAACATTAAAATAATAAAATGCAGCCTCATCACAGGAGGAGAAAGGAAAAAAGAAAGAGGGGGAGGGGATCAAGTTGATTCCAAGCCAAAGGCCAGGAGGAACAACTCTGTCTTACAGGCCCTGCGGAAAGAAATCAGATCCTCATGAGACAGAGCGTTCCACCAGGCCGGAGCCAGTACTGAGAAGGCCCTGGCTCTGGTTGAGGCTAATCTGACTTCCTTAGGGCCCGGGACCTCTAGGGTGTTGCTATTTATGGACCTTAAGGTCCTCTGTGGGGCATTAGTATTTATTTTATTGCCTCCATGTCTCACTTTTTTTTTTAAACCAAGGAGCTCAAGGTGGGCATGTCCATTCTTCTTCCTCTCTCCATTAATCCCCTGTGAGGTAGGTTAGGCTGACAGTCAGTGACCAGCCCCCAAATTCACCCCCAGTAGCTTTTCTTGGCCTAGCGAGGATTTGAACCCTGGCCTCTCTTCTGGAGGGTTAGTCTGACACCCTAACCGCTACCATTTCATTCGTTATAAGCACTTTATGTGGGAATTGGGCCTTCTGGCGATTCCCTCCCTGCGAGAAGCCAAGTTTCAGGGAACCAGGCAGAGGGCCTTCTCGGTGGTGGCGCCCTCCCTGTGGAACGCCCTCCCACCAGATGTCAAATAGAAAAATAACTACCAAACTTTTAGAAGACATCTGAAGGCAGCCCTGTTTAGGGAAGCTTTTAATGTTTGATAGGTTATTGTATTTTAGTGTTTTGTTGTTTGCCGCCCAGAGTGGCTGGGGAAACCCAGCCAGATGAGCGGGGTATAAATAATAAATAAGGTGGGTTTGGCCCCCTTAATTCTGAGGGATAACTTTAAATCTCCATGGGAAGGGGAGATAGTGGAGGAAGTGCAGAAGTGCGGGTTGTCCTCTCTTTATATAGAGTCCATGACGTATAGCCACGCAAAGGCGGTAATTGCTCAAAGATTAAGGGATATTGCCAGGCAGGAGGACATAGCCCGTGTGAAACCTGGGTTGTTTCTGGGGGAGCAGTTGTATCGGGCTGCTCCAGCTCGCTACCTGGCGGATATCCACTACGTGGAATACCGCAGACTATTTACTGTGGCTAGGCTGAATGTTCTTGACTCGGCGGTTCTGAAGGGAAGATATGGAGGAGTCCCACATGACCAGAGATTATGCCACTGTGCATTGGGTGAGGTAGAATCCACAGAGCACATTTTACTGAGCTGTCCCATTTACAACGATTTAAGACAGTACCTTATAACTCCACACTTACCCCAGCTCAGTTCCTGACAAAGAGGAAAGCAGACAGCATATCTGCTAAATAAGTCTTCTGGGATAACAACTTTGTCAGTGGCTAAATTCCTTTTCCTGGCACTCAAGTGTTGGAAACGTATAACTGAATGCTTTGATGTGGATTACCTGTGAGAGGTCTAGTACTGTGGCCCTACCTTATTTATGTACCCCTATGATGTTATAGTTTATAATTATTGCGTAATGTTTTATTTCTGACTATCGGTCGAATAAAGGAAATTGAATTGAAATAATAAATAATAAATTATTATTATTATTATTATTATTATTATTATTATTATTATATTAACGCTTGGAATTAATTTTGATTGTTTCCTGTATGATTCCTTGCACACATCCGTCACTTTAACTGGTTTCATTTGCTTTATAACCGTACGTTTCTTCCTTCTCGGCTCTCCCTGTGACTTTTCCCAGGCTCAGCTGTGGAACTATCACTCGGGGTCTTCTCACCACCGACCGAAAGCATTGCCCCCCCTGCAGCAAGTCTGGAACCTCCTGCACCTTGAGGTGAGTGGTGGCCAATGAGGGACTCTCACCTGTCCCCCCCCAAATTCTCCTCTCTGCCTCTCCGCAGCATCTCTTGACTGCTTTGCCCCTCATTCTCGAGGGCAAACCAGTGATGCTGTGGATGTCGGTGGACGGCGACTCCTGTCACTGGCACTGTTTGACGTTCTGAATTTAACAGTGTGTGTCTCTTCTGTTGCAGCAAGAGTAATAACTTCTTGCTGCATTTTAATGTTGTATTTAACCTTGTTTTTTAAGTTGTATTTCAATCAACTTGTTTTTATTATTGGTTGTTAGCCGCCCTCAGCCCGGCTTCAGCTGGGGAGGGCGGGGGATATAAATAAAAATTTATTATTATTATTATTATTATTATTATTATTATTATTATTATTATAACTTCAAAAGCCTTAAAATGGGCTGGGACCAAGTTACATGAAGGGGCTGTCTTGCCCCCGTGCAAACCTGCCGCTGGCATTGAGATCTGCCTCAGAGGTTCTGCTTATGCACCCACATCCGTCAGCCTGGTTGACATGGCTATTTTTTTATTATTATTATTATTATACTGCCCTTCATCCATAGAACTCAGGGCCAGGCACAGTATAAAAATATAAGGTAAAAAGCACAAAATGCATGATAAAAACAAGAACAAGCGGATAACCCCATCTCCCACAACACATTTTAAAGGTTATCAAATGTTAAATCAGCCCAAAAGGCCTGACTGAATAGGAACGTTTTCACTGGGCAACTAAAGTTGTGTGATTCATTCTGCACCGTTCAAGATTTCTTTCACCTTTTTGAATTTTACAGATTATGGTATTCCCCCCCCCCCCACACACACACATTAAAAGAAAAAAACAAATCTTTATATAAGGTGAAATACACGAAGCGTCACTTACATTGTTTGCTTTCTGTAGAAGCCTCAAAATGTTGGGGGATGTGGATTCAGGCTGATAGGCTGTTTTAATTCATTAGCATAGATAAGATAACAGAGTGTGGATTGGGTCACTTTCCCCTCTCGCACATCTTTTGAATAATCTGAGGTAATCTGTCACAAACAACTTGGAACCTGCTTATTTTTATCACATAATTGTAAAAAGAAAGAAAAACTTCAAGGCGGTTTAACAAGAAAATAAAAAAATAACATTTTCAGCAAAAATAGAAAAAAACCAACTATTTGAAAACTTCAGATGATGAAATAAGCAATAAGCTAAGAACAAATCAACAGCTCCACCGTTCTCTCGTTCCCCATTTCACCATCGTTGAGCTAATTTTTGGGGAACAACTTGGAAGCCTCGTTATCACTTACTGTATTCGCCAGAGCAAGGGGGAGCTGGTGAGGAGTTAGGTTGAAGCCGCTGCCAACCCTTCAGTGGCTGTGGATCACCTCCTGCCTCTTTAAAATAGAATCACGAGATTGTTGAGTTGGAAGGGACCCAAGGGACATCTAGTCCAACCCGCTCAAGTACAGGAATCTTTTGCCCAACGTGGGGCTCGAACGCACAGCCCAGAGATTTAAGGCTCTCATGCTTTACCGACTGAGCTGCCCTGCTGCCGCCTTCGCGTTTAACGAAAATAACCCTTTGCAAATCCCTCTTTCCTCCCCGATTCTCCCCAAATTCCCAGAAGAGGAACTTCTCTGCCAAGCGCAACCCCCAGCTGAAGAGGCCTGGGCCGCCCATGGAGCCCCCTGTGGTCCAGCCAATCGCCCCGGTCCAGCACCCGCCACACCCGGGGCACGGGGAGGACATCCCCGCCCCCATGAAAAGGCGAAGGAGCACCAGTCCTGACCAGGTACAGGGGATGAGGGGGAACCCTGGGTGCAAAAGGGACCGCCGCAAACCAGACCCACTGCCACGCTCCCACCGCTTTGCTTGCTTGCGCCGTGGGGCCAGCCCAGATCCTGCCCCACGCACGCTCTCTTGCTTGGCACTGGCCTGGCTGCCTTCGCTTCGCTGCCCCGGCTGTTGGGAGACGCCCGGCGCCACTCGCAGGGCTCGCCGCTTGACGCTTTGCTCTTGGGGGGGGGTGTAGTGATTTAATTGCAGGAAGATGTTGCCGTTTCGTTGCATGAGCCGTTGGGGGGGGCTCTTTGAAATTTCCTGGGGCGGCGGAGGGGACACTTCCCTGCCCCATTTTGGTTGGCCACTCAGGTTTATTTTGCCGTACGAAGGTGGGATTTGGGGAAGGGGCTTGCCTCTCGATGTTGGGCGCTGTGACCATCTCCCTCCATTTCTCTCTCCTTCCCCCTCTGCTTTTTCTGTCTCGCTGTCTCCCCCCCCCCCTGCAAATCTCCACTCCTGGCGCACGCAGAATGGTAACGGGGTGTGCCAGCACCCGCCAGGTGTCCCTGGCAACCCCCACTACCAGCTGCCCAAGCCGGGATTATGGAACCCTCTCCACGGAGACTCATGGGGGCAGGAGCGCAAGAACGTCGCTGCCCCAGAGAGACAAGTAAGGCTGTCCCCCCCCCCCATCCCTGCATCCACTCCCTGCCCATGGACATCGGCCTGGCCTCTTTCACCACCGGGCAGGCGGAAAACCCCCCTCCCCGGTCAAAAATCTGGCTACCCTCGTTGTACCCTCGTAGCAAACCTTTGCGATAATTAATGTCATTTAGTTCTTATCAGATAACTGGTGGCGTCAATTAGCGGGGCAATTGACCCTTCCCCCTCCCCGCCGCTCTTTTGCCATCCTTGCTTTTGTATTCATAGGCAATGTCAATATTTTGGGCATTTCCATGTCCTAGAATCGGCTGCCTTTAAGTTAAAAAACCCCCACAAGTTTCTAGCTCTCGTGATTTTCCCTTGCAGAGGGAGGGGAGGGTAGGCTGGCTGGCTGGCTTGCTTGCTTGCTTGAGGGGGCTTCAACACTTTGCTGTGCCTGCTCCATTCCCCCTCGTGGCGCTCTCGAATTCAGATCTGTCTGGGTTTGGGTTGCATGGGGTTGGGGGGCCCTGGGAAGTGGGTGGGGTGGGGTAGGGTATCACCTTCGCTGTTCCCACCCACCTCAGAGGTGTGCCCTCAACTCTGCCTCCAGTTCATGCGGAAACGCAAGAGTCCGAATGGTTACATATCGGAAGGAAAAATTGGCCGTTCCCAAACTGGTGCCACCTATCAGTCCCTAGCCAGTGTGGCTGTTTTGAACTATAATTCCCATCAGCCCTCAGCCAGTACAGCCATTTGGACTACAATTCCTATTGGGCCTCAGCCGTTTGGACTACAATTCCCATCAGTCCTCAGCCAGTATGGCCATTTGTACTAGAATTCCCATTGGTCCTCAGCAGTATGGCCTTTTGGACTACAATTCCCATCAGTCCTCAGCCAGTATGACCGTTTGGACTACAATTCCCATCAGTCCTCAGCCGGTATGGCTGTTTTGGACTATAATTCCCATCAGTCCTCAGCCAGTATGACCGTTTGGACTACAATTCCCATCAGTCCTCAGCCAGTATGGCTGTTTTGGACTACAATTCCCATCAGTCCTCAGCCAGTATGGCTGTTTTGGACTACAATTCCCATCAGTCCTCAGCCAGTATGACCATTTGGACTACGATTCCCATTGGTCCTCAGCAGTATGGCCTTTTGGACTACAATTCCCATCAGTCCTCAGCCAGTATGACCGTTTGGACTACAATTCCCATCAGTCCTCAGCCAGTATGGCTGTTTTGGACTACAATTCCCATCAGTCCTCAGCCAGTATGGCTGTTTTGGACTACAATTCCCATCAGTCCTCAGCCAGTATGGCCATTTTGGATTACAATTCCCATCAGTCCTCAGCCAGTATGACCGTTTGGACTACAATTCCCATCAGTCCTCAGCCAGTATGGCCATTTGGACTACAATTCCCATCAGTCCACAGCCAGAATGGCCGTTTTGGACTACAATTCCCATCAGTCCTCAGCCAGTATGGCCATTTGGACTACAATTCCCATCAGTCCTCAGCCAGTATGGCTGTTTTGGACTACAATTCCCATCAGTCCTCAGCCAGTATGGCCGTTTTAGACTCCAACTCCCATCAGCCCCTGGGTGTACTGGCTGGGGTTCAACCTAAAAGGCACCATGTTGGGAAAGGCTGATTTATGCATTATGTGAAGAACACCTGCGTTTCAAAGAGTTGGGTTTTTCCCCGGTTTGGGGGACCTCTCCTGACTTTCCTTGTCTTCCCCCTGTTCTCTTTAGGAGCAGAGGAACTCGGTGGCCCACCCCTTCCCCTACCCCTGCCCCGCCTACGGCTCCCACCCGCCCCCTCACCGCCTGCCGGCCATGGCCCCCAGCCCCCGCACCCCTCCAGCACACCGGTCCCCTCTCGACAGCCATGGCTGCCTGGCCCGGCCCAACGGAAGTGACCTTAGAGACGGCAGAGCCCCCCGGGTGCGGTCAGACTCCACTGCCACACCAGCAGCAACCGCCGCCTGCGTGCCTTACGTCCCGCGCCCAAACCCCGGAGGAGGAACCACCGCCACCAGCAAGACCACCTCGCGGGGGCCACCGAACCCTGACTGCCTTGTGAGTGGGGGCGAGGGGGTGAGGGGGGCTCTCGCGGGGGTCCATGAATTGGAGCAAGCGTCGCAAGGCCTCGGGCCTGGCTCCCGAAACCGGCAATCGCCGTATCAGTTTCGTCCACTTTTGTCGCATCAATTAAAACAGCCCCAATTGCATTTTGAATAAACGTGCAATTGGTTGTTGCCGTTTTGGATCTTATTATCTGTTTGTTTCATGAAATTTAGGCAGCGCTCTGTCGTAAGGACAGGGAAAAGTCGTAAGGAAAAGGGACGCGGGTGGTGCTGTGGGTTAAACCACAGAGCCTAGGACTTGCCGATCAGAAGGTTGGCGGTTCGAATCCCTGCGACTAGGTGAGCTCTTGTTCCTCGGTCCCTGCTCCTGCCCACCTAGCAGTTTGAAAGCACCTCAAAGTGCAAGTAGATAAATAGGTACCACTCTGGCAGGAAGGTAAACGGCGTTTCCGTGCGCAGCTCTGGTTCGCCAGAAGCGGCTTAGTCATGCTGGCCACATGAATGTACGCTTGCTCCCTCGGCCAGTAAAGCGAGATGAGCTGGACCTAATGATCACGACTGGACCTAATGATCAGGGGTTCCTTTACATTTACCTGTCGTAAGGAAAGAAATCCCTCAAGGCGGTTTACAAAAAAGATAAAGCGAGGGAGGGGAAATCACAATGACACTAGTAATAACTCAGTTGGCAGAGCGTGAGGCTCTTGGGGTCCTGCGTTCAAATCCCACGCTGGGCGAAATATTTGGGATTTGGACCAGATGACCCTCATTGTCCCTTCTGGTTCTGTGATTCTGAGACATAAAAAGTTAAAATGCTAGAACAGATTAAAATCGCCTCAGCTTTCTAAGCACCCAGGTAGGCTTGTCTAAATAGGGACACAGTGCAGTGAAGGTGCCTACTTGCTATCAATTGGCAGGGAGTTCCAAAGTTTCATAGGTGCTGCTGCGCTAAACAACCAGGTTCTTATAAACGCGGAACGGGAATTACGTGGCACCAGTTCTGCCGATCGAAGCGGCAAAGTGGGGAAAGGCAGGTTCATAGGAAAACCGGTCGCCCTTGTTAAGGGGTGTATATACTGATAGTAACACCTTGAACTTTGCCCGGCAGCAAATTGGCAACGGGCGCAGATCCCTGATCACGGGGGACAGATGCTGACGAGGCCTCTCTCCTGTCAGCAGTTGTGCTGCAGCTTCCAGATCAAGGGCAGCCCCACAGAGAGGGGGCTGCACCATTTTATTGCGCTATTATCCGAGTGAGTTTGCGCCAACAGCTGTTCTCAATAATGCTTTCTATAGGGTAGGGGTCGCTGAGGATGAGTCTAGGGCACGAAGCCTACCTGAGCAGAACGGCAGGACCCTGAGTCCGTTGACGGGCGGACAGTGTGTGAACAAGCCTGCTCTCTCGTGGGGTGAAGGAGGGAGCCGTAGGCCTGGGAGGTGGGGGGGACGATCCCTTCTGATTGGCTCTTCTTTCTGTCCATCCCGCAGGGTTCCGACCATTACCAAACGCCGGCATTGGAGCCATCCAGTCCCGCCCAGGAGAACGGGGGCCGCAAAGCCCCCTTGCAGCAGTCGCAGCAGCAGCCGCCACCGCCGCCCCGGCCAGCTCCTTGCCTTGCCCCTCGCAACCTGCCCTGCTCTCGCATGCCTCCTGCTCCGCCCATCGCCAGGGGGCCTCCACCAGCAGTTGCACGGGCACCCACAGCTCCGCAGTGCCCACCACCCCCGCCCCCTCTGCCCCCGCCTCCTCCGCCAGCACCCCCCTTGCCCTGGCTGAAAGGCCCGGCGTTCGGCAGCAAAGGAGGGGAAGCGAAAGCCAGCAGCGACCCCCTGGGGGATATTCTGTTTGGGTGCGGGGAGCCGCCGCCGCCACGGGGGGCCGCTTCCCCTCTCGGGGCCTGCGACTCGGGGCGCAGCTTCCAGGATTCCAACGCCAGCAGCCAGAAAGGGCCCTTCTCGCTCCCCGGAGAAGGGGCTGAGGAGAAGGCCAGCCCCCAAAGATCAGCCAGCCCCGAACCCACCCCGGCAGCCGCTGACTATTGGATGCCGGAAAGCACCCCGGAGGAGAAGGGCTCCGGTGGCGCCAGGGCCTCGGCCCCGGAGAGCCCCACGATTACCTCAGGAACCTTCGGGTCCCCGGAGAGCCCCCCTCAGCCGCCAACGCCGCCCCCGCCACTGCCCCGGGCCTCCTATCCAAAGACGCCGGAGCCCTCGGCAGCGCCCCCTGCGGCGGAGCCCACACACGAAAGGCTCTTTGGCTTCGCCAGCCCCCAACTGGAGGACCAGTTTGAGGAGCCCCCCGAGTTTTCCAAGATCCTGCCGGACGGCCTGGCGAATATCATGAAGATGCTGGACGAATCAATCCTGCGCGGGGAGGAGGAGCGCGAGGAGAGCTTTCCGCCGCCCCCGCCGCCTGCCCCGCTGCTCCCCAGCCCCCCGCCTTTGGCCAGACCAAAGCCCCCCGCCCCGTCCAACGCCTCCTTTGACTACCCCAAGCCGCCGGGGCAGGACCCGCCGGAGCCGCCCTGCCTGTACCGCTACGGCAAGCGGGACCCGGAAGAGCGGCCCCAGGCGGCTGCCGCCACCGCCGGTGGGGTGGGCAAGTTCCCCCACCACAGCACGGCCTCCCTGCTGAAATCTTTGGCCAACATGCTGGAAGGGCAGAAGCACTCCTACCGACCCAAGCCGCTGACCCCCCCAGGTGCTAAGATCGCTTCTCCGGCCGGCGCCAGCCCGGGGTCCGCGCCCCACTTCTCTACCTCAAGCCAAGGCTGGGCCACGGGAGCGATGGGGGAGCAGGCGGCCAGCTCTCCGCCCCCTCCGCCTGCCCCACGGCCCATCAAGACGGAGTCAGAGGTGCTGGAGGAAATCAGCCGGGCCTGCGAGACCTTGGTGGAGCGAGCGGAGAGGGAAAAGAGCCCCGCTTCTCCGGCCACGCCGCCTCCCCTCCCGCCCCCTCCCGCTCCCCTTTCCTCTCCCGCGACGCTCCCGCCCCCGCCGCCCCCTCCTCCGGCTCCCGCCCAGCGCCCCAAGGACGAGTCCCGGAAGCGGGACCGGGAGCACCGGAGACACCGCCGTTCCAGCAAGGACGGCTCGCGGCGGCACCGGGAAGGCAAGGCCCACAAAGAGAAGAACCGCCAGATTCTGGGCAGCCTCGACGTGCAGAGCTCGGAGAGCCAGGCGCGGGAGAACGGCGCCAAGCCGCCCCCGCCTCCCCCGGCCGCCCCGCAGCCCGAGCGCCGGCCGCCCCCCGGCAAGAAGGAGGAAGGGTCGGTGGGCACGGGCTCCACAGTGGTGTGTTCGGCCGACCTGCTGAAGCTGCGCTCGTTCACGGAAGGGCCGCCCAAGGAGCTGAAGATCCGGCTGATCAAGGTGGAGAGCGGAGACAAGGAGACGTTCATCGCTTCCGAGGTGGAGGAGCGCAGGATCCCCCTGGGCGAGCTCACCATCAACCATTCAGCGGCCGAAGTGGTGCGGGCCAGCAAGTGAGTGGCCGCCTTGTTATTTTATTTATTAAATCTGCATGCCGCTCTCCACCCGTAGATCTTGGGGCGGTTCACAACATAAAATCGCAATGTAAAAACCACAAAATGTATAGCAGAAAGATAATAATAATAATTTTTATTTATACCCCGCCCTCCCCAGTGAAGGCCGGGCTCAGGGCGGCTAACAAGCAATAATAAGAACAAGTTGAATGATTACAACTTAAAAACAAAATTAAAATACAACATTAAAATATTGAAACATGAAAATATTAAAATATAGCCTCATCGCAGGAGGAGAAAAGAAAAGAAAAAGGCCAGGCGGAACAACTCTGTCTTACAGGCCCTGCGGAAAGAAATCAGATCCTGCAGGTCCCTGGTCTCAATAGACAGAGCGTTCCACCATGTCGGGGCCAGTGTTGAAAAGGCCCTGGCTCTAGTTGAAGCTAATCTGACTTCCTTAGGGCCCGGGACCACTAGGGTGTTGCTATTTATGGACCTTGAGGCTCTCCGTGGGGCATACAGGGAGAGGTGGTCCCGTAGGTACGAGGGTCCTAGGCCGTGACGGGCTTTAAAGGTCAAAACCAGCACCTTCAATCTGACCCTGTACTCCACCGGGAGCCAGTGCAACCGGTAAAGCACTGGGTGAGTATGCTCCCATGGCAGAGACCCTGTGAGGAGCCTCACTGCAGCGTTCTGCAACCGCTGGAGTTTCTGGGACAGCTTCAAGGGCAGCCCCACGTAGAGCGAATTACAGTAGTCAAGCCTGGAGGTGACCGTCGCATGGATCACTGTGAACAACAAACCAATAATCCCTGCTCCCTCTTTCCGTTCTGCTCCTGGTATCAAAGCACAGCGCATCTGCGCACTGCTCTGGGGTGTGTCTTGCAGGCTTTTCCGAAATCTCTCGCTCGTGAGCGTCCCTAGGCTTCCCGTGTGCTGAGAACGCCTTGCCAAACCAAGGCGGAGAGCTCTTTTCCTACCAGATGACCCAACCGAATCTGGCACAAAAAGAGCTTGTTTTGAACTACAACTCCCAGCAGCCAGTAGGGAATGATGAGAGCTGTTGTCTGGCGTCACCCGGAAGGCTGCAGGTTCCTAGCCACCCAGCTTGAATGAGCACACTTTGACAACGCTGTGGTCTAAACCACTGAGCCTCTTGGGCTTGCCAATCAGAAGGTCGGCGGTTCGAATCCCCGCGACGGGGTGAGCTCCCGTTGCTCGGTCCCTGCTCCTGCCAACCTAGCAGTTCGAAAGCACACCAGTGCAAGTAGATAAATAGGTACCACTCCAGCGGGAAGGTAAATGGCATTTCTGTGCACTCTGGTTTCTATCACGGTGTCCTGTTGCGCCAGAAGCGGTTTAGATATGCTGGCCGCATGACCCGGAAAGCTGTCAGTGGACATACGCCGGCTCCCTCGGCCTGAAAGCGAGATGAGCGCCACAACCCCATAGTCGCCTTTGACTGGACTTAATGGTCCGGGGGTCCTTTACCTTTACTGTTTTTTACTTGGGCAACCAGGAGGGGCTGGATTTTCTGAGTCCCATACGGCCTAGAATCTCTCTTATTCTATTCTGCATTTTTAAAAAATAAATAATTTTTTGGGCAGAATTCTGGCTGAGCTGCACTGATTCCTCATCCCCATTGTTTGGAACCTGACATAGCTGCCGCTTGCTAGCTTCCAAAATTGTTTAAGGCAGGACCCACATGCTTGGCACGAGTGAGGACTAGAAGATTGTTCCTTATTTAAAAGCGAAGCACCTCGGTTGCAAGATGCGCCTGGCTCTTTTTTCCCCCTTGCCGTTTCTCCTGCGACGTGGTAGCGTGTCAAATTTTGATGTTGGGAAAAGGCCTTCCTCTCAGGGCTGGGCCTCCTCTTGTGTGTTTTGCCCCCTTCCTTTTGGGAATGGCCTCTTGCGGTTTCATCCTCAAACTTGCAAAGGTTGTATGGCCAACTCCAGGACCCTGTGGCCGGGGAAAAGATGCCCAGTGGGGTTTGGGAAGTGGGGTGCGTGGCAGGGTTGAGTGGCAGGGGGCATTCAGCCAAGGAATGGGTTTGGGTGGATGTGGGTCAAGCCAGGCATGTACAGCGGTTCTCAACCTGTGGTCCCCAGATGTTGTTGGACTACAACTCCCATCATCCCTGAGCTCTGGCCTTGCTAGCTAGGGGTGATGGGAGTTGTAGTTCAACAACATCTGGGGACCCACAGGTTGAGAAAGGCTGGACTAAAGCACGGGTAGGCAAACTAAGGCCCCGGGGGCCGGATCCGGCCCAATCGCCTTCTAAATCCGGCCCACAGACGGTCCGGGAATCAGCGTGTTTTTACATGAGTAGAATGTGTCCTTTTATTTAAAATGCATCTCTGGTTTATTTGTGGGGCACAGGAATTTGTTCATTCCCCCCCAAATATAGTTCGGCCCCCAACAAGGTCTGAGGGACGGTGGACCGGCCCTCTGCTGAAAAAGTTTGCTGACTGACCCCTGTCCTAAAGTGTCAGACCATTGGCCTAACCCTGACTGGCACCAGTGTCTCTTCCTGGGTTCAAAGCAGGGCATCTCTGCCAGCCCTCCCCAGAGACGCCGCTGAGGATTATAATTTTTATTATTTATTCCATTTATATACTGCCCCTTATCCAAAGATCCCAGGGCAGCGCGCAACAGCAAGAACGTAATTCATGCAGCGTAATAACAAAAACACAACACATAGCGTGTTAATAAAATAATCACAGTAACAGCGCCCCTCCCACATTGAACAGGCCGTAGATTTAATGGCTGAAGGCCTGGGTAAAGGGGAACGTTTTCCTCTGGTGCCTAAAGCCCTGTACAGTGGTACCTCGGGTTAAGTACTTAATTAATTCCAGAGGTCTGTTCTTAACCTGAAACTGTTCTTAACCTGAAGCACCGCTTTAGCTAATGGGGCCCCCTGCTGCCGCCGCACGATTTCTGTTCTCATCCTGAAGCAAAGTTTTTAACCTGAGGTACTATTTCTGGCTAAGGGACGCGGGTGGCGCTCTGGGTTAAACCACAGAGCCTAGGACTTGCCAATCAGAAGATTGGCGGTTCGAATCCCCGTGACGGGGTGAGCTCCCGTTGCTCAGTTCCTGCTCCTGCCAACCTAGCAGTTCGAAAGCACATCAAAGTGCAAGTAGATAAATAGGTACCGCTCCAGCGGGAAGGTAAACGGTGTTTCCGTGCGCTGCTCTGGTTCGCCAGAAGCGGCTTAGTCATGCTGGCCACATGACCCGGAAGCTGTAGGCCGGCTCCCTCGGCCTGTAAAGCAAGATGAGCGGCGCAACCCCAGAGTCGGTCACGACTGGACCTAATGGTCAGGGGCCCCTTTACCCTTACCGTTACTATTTCTGGGTTAGCGGAGTCTGTAACCTGAAGCGTATGTAACCCGAGGTACCACTGTACAGTCATACCTCGGGTTACGAACGCTGCGGGTTGCGCGTTTTCAGGTTGCGGACCGCGCTGTACCTGGAAGTTCCGGAATGGGTTACTTCCGGGTTTGGGCGCATGCGCAGAAGCGCAAAATGACGTCACGTGCATGCACAGACGCAGCGCTTCAGGCTGAGAATGCTTCGGGTTGCCAATGTGCCTCCCGCGCGGATCATGTTCGCAACCCGGGGTATGACTAATGCCGGTGCCAGGTGAG
This sequence comes from Podarcis raffonei, assembly GCF_027172205.1. NCBI lineage: Eukaryota > Metazoa > Chordata > Lepidosauria > Squamata > Lacertidae > Podarcis > Podarcis raffonei. The sequence continues at coordinate 51,301,450 of NC_070614.1, read as the reverse complement.
CCTCTCTGGGCAGAGGAGCCACCGCAGAAAAGGCCCTGTTCTCGTGTTGCCACCCTCTGGACCTCTCGTGCAGGGGGCACACAAAGAAGGGGCTCGGATGATGATCTCAGGCTCCGGGTCGGTCCGTATGGGTCCTTGCAGTATTACGGTCCTGAGCCATGTCAGGCTTTACGACACCAGCACTTTGAATTAGGCCCAGAAACTTAATCGGCAGCCGGGCCAGGATTGCACCTGGAATTTTCCGCCTGCAAGGCAGACGCTCTGCCAACTGGGCTGCGGCCCTGCCCCTAAGACCTGTTCCTTTAAACCTGGCCTGCCCCAGAGCACTTGCAAATCAGGGCGCGCCACGGGCAGTTTTTAAGAGCACACCTGGTGTGCAGCAGAGAGGGGAGCGTCGCTCAGCGTCCCCACTCCTGCCTCCTCCCTCTGTCTCCCGCACCCCTCCGCTTCCCCCACGCTGGGCTCAATTGCCGGGGGTGGGGGCCTTTGGAGAAAGGGCCGCGTGCAGACGGAATGAGCAAACCAATTTGGAGCATGGCTCAAGAGCTCGGAAGCCCTTTCGGCCGTGCGCACACCTCTTTCAAAACTCTCAGCAGCGTGGTTGGTTTGGAGCGAAGGTGGCTGCAGATATCCCGGTTGCAGATATCTGCATCACGAATGGGAGGGGTATATTGTCTCTCTGGGGCAGAGGGAGCCCTATGGGAGACGGGAGGAGGAGGGAAGAGGAGGAGTAAGTCAGTCCTGATAACGGAGGCAGCTGTGCAGAATGAAGGGTGTCGGAGCGCGTTGCGTGCCGGACGGCTTCCCCGAAAAGTTCTGCTCCCGGAGGGCTTGGTCTGTCTTCTTTTTTTTCTCCAGAAAAGTAGCTCCGCTCCTCTTTGCAAACTCCCGGGGCAGGCTTGGGGGCAAGGGTCAGCCCAGATAAGGGCCTTGGCAGCCGGAGGGAGGCAAGGAGGCCTTGGGGTTTGAAGCGGAGGAAAGGGAAGACTCTGAGTGGCACGCAGGGCCCCCAGAACGGGGGCCAAAAGCCATCCCTCCCCTGCCCCAGTGGGCTATGGGTTGCCCCTTCCCACATCCCGTCCAGGAGGCAAAACTTTGCCAGATAGGTAAACGCAATATTGTGCCCTCTTAAGCCCAGTGTGGCTGCAGGGGTTTCCTCTGGTTTGAGGCCGTCACTTTGCACATGGTCCAGGGCACCTTTCTCGTCAAGGGGTGCCACCAACCGGCCTTGACTAATTTGTGGGGTCTCTGCAGGGAGCATGGAGCGGGAATAGAATCGCCCCAGGCTGTTAAAAGAAACCGCAGCGTCAGAGTATCAGGTTTTTCCAGGGAACCTTTCCCAGGCTCAAGGGGCCATATTCCATTCCGGGAGGCCTTCTGAGGGCCACAGGCCCAGTGGTGGATGCACAGGATGTACTCCAGTGGGGGGGGCGCTAGAGTTTTTTTGGGGGGCAGGTAGATAGGTCTGGAGTGGAGGCAACAGGTTTTGTGGCAGAGTTTTATGTTTCCAGTGCTGCGAACTCTTCTTTGGTGCACGCATGTATATTTACAATTATACTGCTAGCATCAGTATTTTTTATAAAATGGAATAGATAAATATGATGGGCTTGCTAACTGCTTGAATTCACGAGGCCTTCTGGGATGGTTCACGGGGAAAGGGCTGATCTACCAGTAAGGCGTGGCATTTTAGAGGGGAGTTTTTTGGGAATTTCTTCAGTGAGGGGTCTTTTTGGAGTCTGAGGATTTTAAACTTACTATTATTTCTGGGGCTGGGCAACATTTAGCTTGTTAAGTGTACGCTGGATGAAGAAGTACGTAAAGTGCTTTCGGGAAACCAAAGAATTTTCATTTTACCTTCTGAAAATGCCTAATAATAATGATAATAATAATAATAACTGTAAGTACTTGGCGATGATTTTTATTTATTTTTCTGTAATTTTACTGGCCAAGCAAAACTAAATCCTATTAACAGATATATCTTTTGAATTCCCAAGTCACGTGGCAACTTTTTTGCACCCCTCATTTTTGGAATTTGAAAGGCAGACGGAAGGAGGTGTTGCCGCTTGAGGCTGCCCACAGACTCTCCACTGCCCCTTTTCTCTGGGCAATTTGGGGGTTTGGGCTGGCTGTTCATCAATATGTGGATGATACCCAGCTCTACCTCTCTTTCAAATCAGAACCAGTGAAGGCAATGAAGGTCCTGTTTGAGTGTCTAGAGGCGGTTGGAGGATGGATGGTGGCTAACAGATTGAGGTTGAATCCTGACAAGACAGAAGTACTGTTTTTGCGGGACAGGGGGCGGGCAGGTGTGGAGGACTCCCTGGTCCTGAATGGGGTAACTGTGACCCTGAAGGACCAGGTGCGCAGCCTGGGAGTCATTTTGGACTCACCGCTGTCCATGGAGGCGCAGGTCAATTCTGTGTCCGGGCAGCTGTCTACCAGCTCCATCTAGTACGCAGGATGAGACTGCCTGCAGACTGTCTCACCAGAGTGGTGCATGCTCTGGTTATCTCCCGCTTGGACTACTGCAATGCGCTCTACGTGGGGCTACCTTTGAAGGTGACCCGGAAACTACAATTAATCCAGAATGTGGCAGCTAGACTGGTGTCTGGGACTGGCCGCCGGGACCACATAACACCGGTCCTGAAAGACCTCCATTGGCTCCCAGTACGTTTCCGAGCACAATTCAAAGTGTTGGTGCTGACCTTTAAAGCCCTAAACGGCCTCAAAGGCCCAGTAGACCTGAAGGAGCGTCTCCACCCTCATCGTCCAGCCCAGACCCTGAGGTCCAGCTCTGAGGGCCTTCTGGCGGTTCCCTCACTGCGAGGAGTGAAGTTACAGGGAACCAGGCAGAGGGCCTTCTTGGTGGTGGCACCCGCCCTGTGGAACGCCCTCTCGCCAGATGTGAAGGAAATAAACAACTATCTGACTTTTAGAAGGCGTCTAAGTTTAGGGAAGTTTTTAATGTTTGATGTTGTATCAAAATATTCTGTTGGGAGCCACCCAGAGTGGCTGGGAAAACCCAGCCAGATGGGTGGGGTATAAATAATAAAATTACTATTATTATTATTATTATTATTATTATTATTATTATTATTATTATCCACCGCTGACTCTCCTGCTTCCCTCATCCTCCTTCCAGGCACGCCAAGGTGAAAGGGAAGTTCAAGGAGTCTTATTTGCTTCCCAGCCACTCGGTCAAACCGCAGATCAACGTGGACGAAAAGCTGCCACGGGAAAAGCTCAACCCCCCGACCCCCAGCATATACGTGAGTCCCAGTTTTGCGGGGTGACGGGGAGAGGGCAAAGGGAGCGTTTTGTTGGGCCTGTCTGAGATGGATTGACTGGGGGGGGGGCGTTGATAAATGGTGCTGCACCAGCACTGGGTTCAAATTCATGACGACATACAAGCAACATCACAAGGTTCTAGCCCTCTTGGCTGCAGAGGGGAGTTAGCCTGGTAAAATTCCAGGAGGTCAGAGAGAGCCGGGCATGGCTTTCCTACAGCTGGCAGAAGCTGCGCTGGAGCAGCAAGGAGCGACTTGCTGCAATTCCAGCTGCAGAATCCACCCCTCCGTGGTGCGATTCCCTGAAGCACATGGGGGTGACACCCCCCACCGACCTAGGGGTGATTGAAGGGTGCTTCCAGAGTGGCTGGGTCACCCAGCCCAGGGAGTGGGGCTGAGTGGAGTCTGGGGAGGACTGGGGCATGTCGGCCACGAAGGAGGGGCTATGCTTGTTGATCTGTGTTTCCCCCTCCCCGATTTCCCCCCAAACAGACATGCTCATTCTACTCCCATCCCACACTCCTTAACCACCTCCTGTTTTTGACTTGGTTTTTTTTATTATTATTACTGTGCAATGGTACCTTGGTTCTCAAGCTTAATCCGTTCCGGAAGTCCGTTCCAAAACCAAAGCGTTCCAAAACCAAGGTGCGCTTTCCCATAGAAAGTAATGCAAAATGGATCAGTCCGTTCCAGACTTTTAAAAACAACCCCTAAAACAGCAATTGAACATGAATTTTACTCTCTAATGAGACCGTTGATCCATAAAATGAAAGCAATAAACAGTACTGCAGTCACACAATCAATCAATCAATCAATCAGTAGCTGAACTGGGTTCCACACGGTCACAAAAAAAGAGCCGCAAAAACAAAAATGTAAAATAAATAAGAAAAACAGATAGACTTCAGTGTAACACTCAAAACGGAAGTGTGGCACTCAAAATGGAGCACGTTCGGCTTCTGAAAAAAGTTCGCAAACTGGAACACTTACTTCTGGGTTTGCATTGTTTGGGTTCCAAGGCGTTTGAGAACCAAGGTACCTCTGTAGTCTTGATTATTCTTTCTCCTCCTTTTCGCAATGCTTCCAAGGTTACTTTCTCCACGTCAAAGGCAGCTGTTGGCCGTTAGAAATAAATAAATACCGCCTTTCCCCACATAATGAGCTCATCACCAACTTCTCTTGTTAGGCCATTAAATAAATGCATTAGTTTACTTAATAAACAAGTGAGCCATATTCTTAATCTTGCTGCGACAGCATCCACCTTTAGAAAACGCCATTGCCCCCTCTTTCTAAACAGCTCTGATCTTTCTCTTTTAAGATGGCCCTTTGACCGTAGCAGTGTGTACCCGAAAGAGGTCTGGCCTTTTAAATTAAACGTTTAAGGCCGTTCTGCGACCTCCTTCCTAGTGCCTGCCTATCTATCTGTCGATTGATAGATCAGTCAATTGTTCTGCCTGCCCATTAAGTTGCCTGCACCCCAGAGTCTGTGTCCAGAGGGGAAATCTTGCTCCCTTTCTCTCTCTTTAATCCCCTAAGGCCTAAGGGGTGTGGCAGTCCCTTTGGGAAACCTTGTCCTATGCCCTCTCTCTTTCTGCCAGTGGGATCCACCTCCTGGCTCAATGGCTTCTTGTTCCTTCTTGTCCCTAGATAGGGAGGGAGATAAGGCACCTGGATTATTTTCGCTTGCCTGGCCTTGACCCTTGGCTGGAAGCAGCCACACACATCCACTGCAATACCTTTCCTCTCACTGTTGGCTAATTGACCCCTCAGTGCCTTCAGCCCTCTTTCCCGGCCCTATCGTTTGTCCGGGGGATGCAGCCGCCTCAGGCAGCAAAATGCCTTGAGCTGGTCCTGCCTCGGTCAGGTGGGATTTTGCTTAGAGTGTATGAGGAGCAGACTGCGACATCGGCTTCACTCAGCGGTACAATGGTACCTCGGGTAACGTAATTTCGGGTTGCGAACCCGGCAAACCCGGAAGTGTATACTTCCAGGTTTTGCCGTGCACGTATGTGGAGAAGCGCTCTTCGCACATGCACAGAAGTGCTCTATCGTGCCGCGTGCAGAAGTGGCGCAATAGGATTCAGGGTAAGTATGGACCCCTGGGATGAATTAAGTTCGTATCCAGGGGGTCCACTGTATATCGCTGGTGAAACCGCCGCCGCTCCTGCGTCCCTCTGCTAGCAACATCCACTGGATGTTTAAATATTGTATTTAAAAATGGGGTATCAGAGTTTTTAGGGGGCTAACCAGGTTGGGATAGGGGAGGCGGGTGGCGCTGTGAGTTAAACCACAGAGCCTAGGACTTGCTGATCAGAAGGTCGGCGGTTCAAATTCCCGCAACGGGGTGAGCTCCCGTTGCTCAGTCCCTGCTCCTGCCAACCTAGCAGTTCGAAAGCACACCAGTGCAAGTAGATAAATAGGTACCACTCCGGCGGGAAGGTAAACGGCGTTTCCGTGCGCTGCTCTGGTTCGCCAGAAGCGGCTTAGTCCTGCTGGCCACATGACCCAGAAGCTGTACGCCGGCTCCCTCGGCCAGTAAAGCAAGATGAGCGCCGCAACCCCAGAGTTGGCCACAACTGGACCTAATGGTCAAGGGTCCCTTTACCTAACCAGGTTGGGATAGCTGGGGTAGCAGGCTTGTTGGCTTTTGAATGTCTTATGTAGATTTTTCAATTTCCTTGTTCTGTATGGGACAATGACAATAAGGATTACCATATCGTATCGCAAAAAGGGCACTGCTAGGAGAGGGACTCGGTAGCGGCACTGGTTTCACCAGCCATAACCCCTGAGCGAAGCTACCATTCCGCTCTGCCCTCGTACGACACAGAGGGAGAAACAGCTTGTCCCTCCCTCTGCATCTTTAAACTGCTCAACGGAGGAGTGTGCAGCTGCCCTCGCCTCAGCCGAGCAGTGAAAGGAGCCCCCAGCCCGGCGCTGGCTCCCACAACCCGGCGGCAGGGTGGGGGGCTCCGTGAAACAGCCCAACCTTCCTTCCCACCCAGCTGAGCGGCGCAAGGCAGCTTGCATTGTCCCAGCCCACGATCCTGGGTTGAAACTGCCTCAGCCCTTGAGGTGAGAGCTGGGGCAGTTTCGCCCAGCACCTCGCGGGCAGAGGCGGATGTGTCGTTTTTTCAACATCGCCGTATATCTCCAAACCGTGGCGGTGTTGGAAAGCTGCTATCGCCCAGCCCTAGTGGGTGGGCTTCCCCCTGGCTTGGGGGACCAAGCAGCCCCCCATTGCGAGGGGGCTGTAAGCCCTGTGCTGGCAAGCTTCAGCCCTCCAGGTTGATTCCGAACTACAACTCCCATCAGCCTCCCTGTACCAGCAGGCGTGGCCAATGGCTAGCGATGGTGGGAGGTGTAGTTCAGCAGCACCTGGCGAGTCAGAGGGCTGCTCTCAGCGCTGGATTTCCTGGATCGGGCAAGGAGGGGAGGTAAGGTGGTCTTGCGAGGCCCCCTCCATCTCTCGGCCCTCTGCCTGGCCTTCCTCCCAGGCCTCTCCCCTTATCTCTTGGGCTCCATCCTTGGGTTAATCAGGTTCTGTCTCCCAGCGCAATGTACTTTTCACCTCCTTTCAACCTCCAGCTGGCCTTTCCTTATCTCCTTCCTCTGGCCCTCTGGAATGCAAGCGCATCCAGCCAGACACCTATTATGACGATCGTGGATTTTATTATTTGAAAAGCTGCATTCCCACACCAAAACACTGTTACTTATCCTTCCCCGCTGTTTCCCTTGGATACTTCGTCCTTGGCTCTACTGGCTGTTTTGGAGCAAAACGCCCTTCATTTTCTGTGTGTTCCTTTTAGAGCGCCCTTTCCCCTCTCTTTTTAATGTGCCTCTCAATTTATGCCCAACTCCTCCTGATTTATTCTGTAGCACAAAGCTACAGGGTTCTGGGATGCCTGAATCAGGCAGTCCAAACCTCGGCCCAATCCTCTCTTGGGTACCGTGGTTCAGAGTCAAGTTTTCCATTGCCTGACCCAGCCTGCCCTTCCGCTGGTTCCTGCGTCTCGAGGTCGCGAAGATCATCCATGCTGCCCCCTCGTTACTCGGGGAATGTCCTCAGCACCACTTGGGGCACATGCACCCCTCCCCAATGCCAGACTTCCTGACGCCCAGATTTCTTGGTCCAAAATGAAACTTCTGGGCTGGGAGTCAGTCCGCTTTGAGTCGGTCCACATTCGTCCTTTCTTGGTGGGGCAGCATCTCTTAGGACAAAGTTCTGCTGGTGTCCCCAGTCCCGTTCTGCTGTGCTTTGAGGCGACATTGCAGAGAGCTGCAGTTTCTGCTTAGCCAGGGTTTAATCCAGTTCCCGTTCACCAATTAGATTCTCTTGCACATCCCCTGTGTGGTTCCGGCCCTCCTGCGTGGAAAGAGGCATTGAAAGAGGTCTTTTCTTTCCCTCCACCTTGATCTTTCTCCAACGCATGGTTCCACTGTCTCTTCAATTCCTCCCTCGATCTTCCATTTTGGTTGTGTTTGGGAATTGGGGGCCATTCCCCAAAAGTCTCTGTCCCTCCCTCCCTCCCCCCTCCCCTCCCTCAACAAGTTGCACCATTAGTTTAACGGCCTTCTGACTGCTCTTAGCTTAGCTCAGCATCCCAGAAGATGAGATTTTTGAAACCCTGGACCTGGAATCTGCCTGGAAACCCAAGGCACTATGGATGCCCAGCTTGGACCGGTGGAGCTCCTTGCTCGCCTTCCGCCCCAGGACGTGTCTCCTCCAAAGAAGACATTTGGGGGGGGTGGCTGTTCTCCTCGAGGTTTTCCCCACCTCCAGCACCACCTTCCTCCCCACACTGTCTCCAGACTGCAAAACGGCCCCCCAGAACCATCTCCTGACATTCTTTGGAGCAAGACTTCCCTGCCTCCCATTTCTTCATCCTAAGGGGTGCTGTTTGGCTACTTGTCTTGATTTTATGGAAAGCAGAGTAAAAGTCTTCCCCCTGGCTGCTTTGGAGTGATGGGCTGCACCCTGCAGCTTTTTTGCTCGACTGTTTCCCACACGGAACTGCAACCAGCTCTTTTTATCATCCCGGATTCCTCCCGCAGCTGCACAGATAAGACGGCTTCCTCTGTTCTCTGGGGATTCTTCTCTGGTCTGCTGGGAACCCCACAGTGGAGGGGAGGGAAAAAATCAAATCTAAAAGGAGACTCTGAACTCCGCAAACTTTCTGCCCCCTGTGTCCTTCCTGCTCATTCTTAAATAATCTGGAGAACTTAAGGACGTAAGGGAAGCTTGATGGGTCAATCCATTGGCCCATCAATAGTCCAGGATCCTGTTCTCACAGTGGTCCACCAGATGCCTCAATCGGAAACCCTCAAGCAGAACTCAGACACAAGAGCAACTCTCCCCTCCTGCGGTTTCCAGGAACTGCTATCCAAAACCATCACTGCTTCCAGCTGTGGAGGCAGAGCCAAGCCGCTGTGCAATAACCCGTCTTGCAAATGACTCCAAAAGTGCTCGGTGGAGACCACCGTTGACCAGTGAAAGAGCACCCAGCACTGGATCTAAGGGCAGGGGGAGTTTCTGGTTGAAGATGGGGGATGCTGGAGCAACATTAGTCTAAACTGGGGGCGGGGAACTGTGCAGACTTCGGCCCAGTGGCCTGGACTAGGCGGTTCTGTTGATCCTTAGCAGTGGGTTTATCTAAGTGGACCTCTGGTCCAAACTAGGAAATGCTGCATTGTTGTTGTTCTGCTGTTGCTGTTTCTGGGGGTGCCTTAGGCTTTTGGGGGGTGGGGGGTGGGGACCCAAACTGGCATCTTGGCCTCTAACGGCTCTCCTCTTTCCTCTTCAGTTGGAGAGCAAGCGGGATGCTTTCTCTCCGGTCCTCCTGCAGTTCTGCACTGACCCCAAGAACCCCATCACTGTCATCCGGGGCCTGGCCGGATCCCTCCGCCTCAGTGAGTATCCCGCCGGTGGACCTCTGGGGGTTTGGGGGCCAAAGAGCGCCTGGGTTGGAGGCTAAGGCTCTGCGGAGAGCCTGAGTTGGAAGTGGAGGTTTCTAGGCCTGGGAGAAGGAAGGATGCACAAAGAACCGTAGAGTCGGAAGGGACCCCAAGGGTCATCTAGTGCAACCGCCTGCGATGCAGGACTCGTTTGCCCAACAAGGGGCTCAAACCCACGACCCCAAGACATTCTACCATTGTACTGTGCAGAGTGTATTAACTTACAGTCTGTGTGTGGGGTTTGGAAGCCGCACGGTCAGGGAAAAAACAATGCTGTCCAGGGTTGTAAAGACTGCGGAGAGAATAACTGGGTGCACTCTTCCCACCTTGGATAAAATCTATGCTTCCAGGTGCCATAAGAAAGCTGCAGAGATAGCGCAGGATAGTGCGCAACCCAGAAATGATCTCTTTCAGCTTCTGCCTTCTGGAAGAAGGGACAGGGTTATAAAGACTAGGACTAGCCACCTGAGAAACAGTTTTTATCCAAATGCGATTTTGGTTTTAAACGCAGTGCTTGCCGATCAGAAGGTCGGCGGTTCGAATCCCCGCGACGGGGTGAGCTCTGTTGCTCGGTCCCTGCTCCTGCCAACCTAGCAGTTCGAAAGCACATCAAAGTGCAAGTAGATAAGTGCAAGTGCCTTCTGGCAGGAAGGTAAACAGCGTTTCTGTGCGCTGCTCTGGTTTTGCTGGCCACATGACCCGGAAAAACTGTCTGCGGAAGCAGACAAACACCGGCTCCCTCGGCCTGTAAAGCAATATGAGTGCCGCAACCCCAGAGTCGGCCACGACTGGACCTAATAGTTAGGGGTCCCTTTACCTTTAAGGTAGTCTCTGTGGGAGTATATTGTATTTAATTATGGGGTATCAGAGTTTTTAAGCGGTTAACCAGGCTGGGATAGCTGGGATAGCAGACGTGTTGGTTTTTGAATGTCTGATGTAGATTTTTTTCAATTTTGTTGTTCTGTGTGAGACTGACAATAAAGATTATTGTATCGTATTGAGGGGTGACGAGTCTTGTGCTCTCCCAATGGAGAAGCGTGTGTTTGCTTCTGCAGCGCTGTGTAGGTTCAGTCACACTATACATGCATTTAACTTGCACAATTTCAACCACGCGTGCTTGGAGGCTGGCTGGTTGAAATTCTGCAAGGTGAATGCAAGCATTTGCAGAGGGTTGGACCCGTCCCACTCATATGATTCTAAGTCGGGGAGCTTAAAAGCTCTTTCTGCGCTGGTTAAAGCGGGAGGACCTGGTGAGGAGAGAAGTCTTCAGCTCTCCAACTTGCTTTCTAGGCCTGCCTCCCCCACAAACCACAGGATAGGGTTTGCACATTTTTGTGTATCCATGGAAGTCTCAGGACCGAACCCCCATACAGGATGTGATCGTACTGTACAGTGGTACCTCTGGATGTGAACGGGATCAGTTCTGGAGCTCCTTCGCATTCAGATGCAAATGCAACCCACGTCTGTGTGTGTGCGGGTCGCAATTCGCCGCTTCCATGCATGTGCGGGACGTCATTTTGATTGCGCATGCGCAAGTAGTGAAATCCGGAAGTAACGTGCTCCGTTACTTCCGGGTCGCCGCAGCGCACAACCTGAAAATTCTTATCCCAAAGCTACTTCAACCCGGGGTATGACTGTATTTGAAATCAGAGGCTTTGGGGTCAGATAGATTTTTTGAGCGGGTAGTGTGTACATTCGTACCTCGGAAGTCGAACGGAATCTGTTCCGGAAGTCCATTTGACTTCCAAAACGTTTGGAAACCCAAGCACGGCTTCTGATTGGCTGCAGGAAGCTCCTGCAGCCAATCAGAAGCTTCGTCAGGCGTGTGGGTTCCAAAATTAGTTCTCAAACCGGATTTGTGGCATTTGGGAGCCAAAACGTTCAAGAACTAAGCTGTTTGAAAACCAAGGTACGGCTGTACTTTTAATGAAAAGATGTCCGCAAAATAGGATGTGTGATCTTGGTGAGGCAGTGAGTGAGTGAGCCCTTGCAATCTGGTTGTTCAGGAGCAGGGGGCTTTTTCCTTGTGGGGGGCAGCGAAAAGAAAAAGAGGTCACGATTCCCAGAGGTCTTGCCTTGGGTTAGGCAGCCCCAAACCGGGCACCTCCCAGGTGTTTTTGCCTCTGACTCCCAGCCAAAAACATCTGGAGGGCACCAGGTTGGGGAAGCCTGGAGAGGGTGGGCTTCGCGCCATAAACTTGCCAGCAAACAGGGAGGGGCAGAATTCTCTCGAAGCTCCGCCATGACACCTGCTCCCCCCCCCCCCCAGACCTGGGCCTGTTCAGCACAAAGACGTTGGTGGACGCGAGCGGGGAGCACGCTGTCGAGGTTCGCACGCAGGTCCAGCAGCCCTCAGACGAAAACTGGGACCTCTCCGGGACGAAGCAGGTGTGGCCTTGCGAGAGCAGCCGCTCGCACACCACAATCGCCAAATACGCTCAGTATCAAGCGGCCTCCTTCCAGGAGTCCCTTCAGGTGAGAAGGCGGCAGGTGGGGGCATCTCTCGGGGCCATTCCCCCCACCCCTACCGCCAGGGCCGGCCCAAGACATTTTGCCGCCTGAGGCAAAGCGGAAAGGGGTGCCTGCCCCCTTGCTGCTGCTACCCGAGGCGACTGGGTGGGCTGCCCCAGAGGCTTAAGGGTGGGCCGGCCCTCTCCTTTGGGAGATGGAGCAAGCCACCCTTTGGGCTGGGGAGGGGTCTCCGCATTCCTGCAGTGTTAAGGTTGGCAGTTGAAAGTCTTCTCATTGGGGGACCGAACTTGAATGCCTCTTCCTGGGTGGGGTGGGGGTTTTGGGGGGCGGTGGCGAGGATTCCCGACCTTACCTTTCTGTCTCTTGAGGCAGGAAGACAAGGAGACGGACGACGAGGAAGCAGATGAGCCTGACAGCACCACTGAGGCGCCCCCAAGGTAGGAGGTCTTGCCAGAGCATCCTTGCTTTGTGTTTCCAGTGGCATTTGTCGTTTTTGTTCATTTCAGGGAGCAGGGGGCGGATTTCTGCATGAGGAACAGCTTTGCAACAGTTTAAAATTGAATGCAAATAAAAGAGGGTGTAAGTTGCGGGCCGGGGTCTGCCAGGCAGCTGCACCCCCGAAATGATTTAATCGGGTCACGTCATCCAGCCCCCTGCAATGCTTTATGAGTGAATTTTGAAGACTGAGCGGTACAGAAGGCAGAGAGGGGTTTTTACACATTTTTGGAAGGGGCAGTTCGTAGGTAAATTACTATTATTTATGTGGGTCTGGATGGAGGGTTTTGATGGGCCATGGTGTGGGTAGGGGGGAAATTCCCTCCCATCTCTCCTCTCTGCACCTCCTGCATCATAACTCTTCCTTTCTGCCCTTTGCAGCAACCCGGACCAGAAACCGCACCAGATTATCAAGTTTGGGACCAACATTGACCTCTCGGATGCCAAACGGTGAGAATTGTCGCTTTGCTCTTTAACTGCCTCCAACTCCACCTGTGAAGTGCCAGGGTTGTTTTTCCTACAGGCAAACACACAATTCTTGTGTCTTTTGACTGCAAGAAAATGAGGGTTGTGATTTTACCTACGGGTACCTACAGGACCGCCTCTCCTGGTATGTCCCACGGAGGAACTTACGATCTTCAAACAAAAACATCCTGGAGGTCCCAGGCCACAGAGAGGTTAGGCTGGCCTCAACCAGAGCCAGGGCTTTTTCGGCTGTGGCTCCGATCTGGTGGAATGCTCTGCCACAAGAGATTAGGGCCCTGCGGGACTTGACATCTTTCCGCAGGGCCTGCAAGACAGAGCTGTTCCACCAGGCCTTTGGCCACGGCACAGCCTGACTCCCTCCTTTGGCAATCTTCACAGAACTTTAGCTTAATGGTTGCCATCAACTTGATTTTAATTAATTTTTATAATGAAATGTTTTTCGAATGTTGCACTATTTTACTGTTGTTAGCCGCCCTGAGCCCGGCTTCGGCTGGGGAGGGCGGGATATAAATAAAATTTATTATTATTATTATTATTATTATTATTATTATTATTATTATTAATGGAATTGTGGAACCATAGATTCTTTGGGCCCAACGTGGGATCGAACCCACAACTCTGAGATTAAAAGTCTTGTGCTCTCTCAATGACCTTGCTTTTTGTGGCTTGCTGCTGCCTCTCTGTGGCCATAATTTGTCATTGCAGGCATGAGACTTAATATTGCTCGTTGCTGCCCCTCTGTGGCCATAAGTGGTCATTCCAGACATGAGAGCATTGCTCGTTGCTGCCCCTCTGTGGCCATAATTGGTCATTCCAGACATGAGAGCATTGCTCTTTGCTTGCCCCTCTGTGGCCATAATTTGTCATTGCAGGCAGGAGACTTAATACAGTATTGCTCATTGCTGCCCCTCTGTGGCCATAATTTGTCATTACAAGCTGGAAACTTAACATTGCTTGTTGCTGCCCCTTCCTGGCATATTTTGTCATTGCAGGCATGAGACATAATATTGTTCATTGCTGCCCTTCTGTGGCCATAATTTGTCATTGCAGGCAGGAGACAATACAGTATTGTTCTTTGCTTGCCCCTCTGTGGCCATAATTGGTCATTGCAGGCAGGAGACTTAATACAGTATTGCTCTTTGCTGCCCCTCTGTGGCCATAATTGGTCATTGCAGGCAGGAGACTTAATACAGTATTGCTCTTTGCTGCCCCTCTGTGGCCATAATTTGTCATTGCAGGCAGGAGACTTAATATTGCTCGGTGCTGCCCCTCTGTGGCCATGCCCTGGAATTATTTTTCCCCTGTTATGATGTTCTATGCTGCCTCCCTGTGGCTGTATCTTGTCATTGCATTGTATGCCACCTTCTCACCTTGACAGAGCTCTTTGCTTTCCATCCAGTGGTCATAACTGGTCATTGCAGGTGAAGCTCCCCCCCCCCGCCCCTAGCCTCCACCCCAACCCCATTATTATTATTATTTGGTTGTTGTCACTAGAAGGAAACCTGATTGCTTCTCAGTGCTGCCCCCCAGTGGACAACAAGATGTGCAAGATGTGTTTTCGTTTTAAAAGGGAGATGGAGGGCTGCGAATAAATGCAAAGAATCAGTAAATAAATACATATCAGTGTTATGATAAATATTTAGAAAGCGGTTTCCCAAAAAATAATCTTGATAGCCGTCAAATTGCGGAAGGGCCATCTATTTCATCCCCCTGCGATGCAGAAATCGCAGCTAACCGCTCTTCCCTGACATGCACCGCAGGTGGAAACCGCAGCTGCAGGAGCTCCTCAAGTTGCCAGCTTTCATGCGGGTCACGTCGACGGGCAACATGCTGAGTCACGTGGGGCACACCATCCTGGGCATGAACACGGTGCAGCTGTACATGAAAGTGCCTGGAAGCCGCACACCAGGTAAGGCCACAAGCTGCGGCGATAGCCACTGGCTGGGTTGTTTGTTTGTTTGATTGATTGAGTGAGTGGTTTTATTTAGAGTATCTCTAACCCCCCTTCTTCAGCCGGGAAAGGTCTGCAGAGCACCTAACATACAGCCCAAGGCAGTAGGTAACAAGGCAGCCCCTGCCTGCAGGCTTATGATCGGGGGGGGGACGACGACACAACACACAGGAGAAAAGGGATGGGGAGGAAAGAGGGAAACCAAAACTCAGGCTCAGTTTCTGAACGGTCAGCTGCTACCCTAGTTCAGGGGTGCGAGCAAGTTTTCTGCCTCCCACCTCTCCAGCAGAGGCAATCTGACAGCATGGCTGCCCCCAGATAATTATGAACGCATACAGTGAGAGGCATTAGCTTGCTTTTGCCAGGTAATCTCATTTATATTAGGTCCAATTTGGGACGAACAAACTCTTATCTGCTCATCAACAAAAAGATGCCTTTCTCTTTTCCGATCTTTCATACTTGAAAACCACAACAATATTGTCCTCGGTATCTATTTCTCGCTCTCATTTTGAAAATACCGTATTTTTTGCTCTATAAGACTCACTTTTTCCCTCCTAAAAAGTAAGGGGAAATGTGTGTGCGCCTTATGGAGCGAATGCAGGCTGCGCAGCTATCCCAGAAGCCAGAACAGCAAGAGGGATTGCTGCTTTCACAGTGCAGCAATCCCTCTTGCTGTTCTGGCTTCTGAGATTCAGAATATTTTTTTTCTTGTTTTCTTCCTCCAAAAACTAGGTGCGTCTTGTGGTCTGGTGCATCTTATAGAGCAAAAAATACGGTATATCCGTCATTTGCAAATAAGCAAAAATAGTTTTGTTTTGATGCTGCACGCTACACTGAAATGTTTAGGATTGTCCTCAAATCCTCCTGCCGCACTTGCCATCCTCTAATGCCAGACCCTTTGAGAACCTCTGCTGTAACTTGTGTCCTGTTCCCCTCCCCCAACTTCCAGGGCACCAGGAGAACAACAACTTTTGCTCCGTGAACATCAACATTGGGCCGGGAGATTGCGAGTGGTTTGCTGTCCACGAGCATTACTGGCAAGACATCAGCGCCTTCTGTGACAGGTGAGGGTCATGTCCCTGCTGCTGTATAAATGTCACATATGCGTATGCAAGATGGAGGGCTCGCTGGTACCAGGGGTTCCCAGCCTTTCAGGGCCCATGTGGGTTTTGAGCAAGCGCCATTGGTGTGTGCCCACCCTCCCGGTCACTTCTCTCCCCCAGATAACCCCTACCACCTCAAGAGGCGTACAGAGGGAAAGCACACACACACAAAAACAAACACACACAAAACAAAAAACAGGCACACTTTGCTTGACTGAGCAGAAGTCAGATCCAGTAAAGTTAAGCTGAAAGCTTGAAGAGGAAGTGGGAAAGGAAGCCACTCTTGCAACTTCCTTCTTCACCTCTATGGTCTGTTCAGGGGAGAAAAAGGTAACCTGTGTCCAGGGCAGCTGTTTATCAGCTCCATCTGGTACGCAGGATGAGACCCTCCCTGCCCGCTGTCTGTCTCGCCAGAGTGGTACATGCTCTGGTTATCTCTCACTTGGACTACTGCAATGCGCTCCGCGTGGGGCTACCTTTGAAGGCGACCCGGAAACTACAACTAATCCAAAATGCGGCAGCCAGACTGGTGACTGGGAGCGGCTGCTGAGACCATATAACACCGGTCTTGAAAGACCTACACTGGCTCCCAGTACGTTTCCGGACACAATTCAAAGTGTTGGTGCTGACCTTTAAAGCCCTAAACGGCCTTGGTCCAGTATACCTGAAGGAGCATCTCCACACCCATTGTTCTGCCTGGACACTGAGGTCCAGCGCCGACGGCCTTCTGGCGGTTCCCTCGCTGCGAGAAGCCAAGTTACAGGGAACCAGGCAGAGGGCCTTCTCGGTAGTGGCATCCGCCCTGTGGAACACCCTCCCACCAGATGTCAAAGAGAAAAACAACTACCAAACTTTTAGAAGACATCTAAAGGCAGCCCTGTTTAGGGAAGCTTTTAATGTTTAATAGATTATTGTATTTTAGTGTTTTGTTGGAAGCTGCCCAGAGTGGCTGGGGAAACCCAGCCAGATGGGCGGGGTATAAATACTAAATTATTATTATTATTATTATTATTATTATTATTATTATTATTATTATTATCACCCCTCTTGCCATCTCATGACCCAAGAGTCAGTGTGTGTGGGTGCCCAGAGACTTTGTGGGTCCCAGGAGAATACCTTGAGGATGCTGTTCCACCCATGGCTGCCATGTTGGGGACCCCTGCCCTAAGGGGATGCTTTGGGGGATGGGTTCCTGGGATTGGGGGCACGAGAGGTGCTGCTGCATTGCTTTGCCCACTTCCGTGGGGCCATCATAGGAGAACATATTAATTGTCAGGAGGGGAGGTTTTTCCAGGTGGTTTCCCCTTTGCCTCGTCACCCCAACGCCCGCTTTCCCGCAGGCACGGTGTCGACTACCTGACCGGCTCGTGGTGGCCCATCCTTGAGGACCTTTACCAGTCCAACATCCCCGTCTACCGCTTCATCCAGCGCCCCGGAGACCTCGTGTGGATCAACGCCGGGACGGTGCACTGGGTTCAGGCCACCGGGTGGTGTAATAACATCGCCTGGAACGTCGGCCCCCTGACAGGTAACTTAGCCGGATGGCCCAGGTCCCGAAAAGCGGGGTGGGAGGAGGGGGAGTTGAAAAGGGGATCCCGGAGCCCCACCAGTGCCCCACACTCTAGAAAGGGCAGGGTCATGTCCTTCTTCCACCATTCTATTACAGTGCTACCTCGGTTTAAGAACCGCCCTGATTCCGTTTACGAACTCCGCAAAAGCGGAAGTAGTGTCCCGGTTTGCGAACTTGACCTCGGTCTAAGAATGGGATCCGAACGGTGGGAGGGCACCGGCGGCGGGAGGGTCCATGACGCGATCCTCTCCTTCCCTAGAGGGGCGTCCTCTTCCTGCCCCCCTGACCTCTTCCTTTCCCCTTGCAGCTTACCAGTACCAACTGGCCCTTGAGCGCTACGAATGGAACGAGGTGAAGAACGTCAAGTCCATTGTGCCCATGATCCACGTCTCCTGGAACGTGGCCCGCACCGTCAAGATCAGTGACCCCGACTTGTACAAAATGATCAAGTGAGGAGGGCTTTCGGTTCTGCCACCCCACCCACCCGCCGCAACTCCTCCAACCTTTCCTGGCCGTGTCCCCTCCTGCTTTTGCATCTGTTCCTTCGGCAGTTCCTTGCACTTCTTCAAGTGCACAAAAGTCTCTTGGTTGGGGACCAGATACGAGGGGTCCTCTGCTGAAATGATGAGGACCCCAGCCTCATTTTGGTTGCAGGTGGGGTCTTCATCATTTGCTGGGGGGGTGATGGGCAGGCCTCTTGTGCCCTTAGCCCAGATGTGGGGGACGTTTCACCCTCCAGATGTTGTTGGATGTTGGCTCCGCAATACCTGAAGGGCTAGGGGTCCCGTCTCCCCCCCCGCCCCGTTTCAACAGCTGCGCAAAACGCAGGAAGTGTGTGTGTGTAATCTATAGAACAGATAAACAGGCAATACGTTACCGTATGTTCCAAAGATATATATTTTTTTAATTAACATATGCTAGAAACGTTGCGTTATAAATAAGAGAAGCCGTCTTAGGCATTTTATCCCCTGCGCTGGAAAAGGAGTCGAAGTTTGTCTGGGAAAACAAACATGGATTTTGCAATAGCAGCTGATGGTGGTGTTGGCCTCCGTCTGTCTCAACAGACAATGGAGTGCACTTCCGGGGGTGAAGTCCAAACTGCTGTGTTAGTAGCAGCACCAAAGTGATCTCCCCGGGGCACCAGCCTGGCCAGTGTGCAACCGTGTGTGGACGTCCTGGGCTGCCCAAACTACGTTCCAACTCAGCGAGGAAGGCCTGCCTCCCCCACAAAATATATTTATTATGGGAAAAGCAACTCACAGTCAACAAACGATATTTTACACTTGCATTTGGGGAGGGAAAAGTTCACTTTGACAAAATGTTTACATAATGTGAATCGATAGGATGTAGAGTTTGTGTGTGGTTTCTTTTTTTAAAAAAACTTTTTAAGAAAATTGTATTTATTTATTAAATTTGTATACCACCCTTCACCCACAAATCTCAGTGCTGCTCACAACATAAAGATACAATATTAAAACACAAAATACATGATAGAAACAAGGAAAAAGAAACATGAATTTGAGGGGGTTATTTTTTTGGGGGGGGGATCAAGGCTTGAGGCTCTTCCCACCCTGAGTTCTTTCTGTCCTTCCTTCCTTTAAGCTAAGAAAAAGGCTCTGCAATTTTTTGACCTTCCAGGAGTTTTGGGCTAGCAACAGAGCTCAGCCCCGCACCCCCAATTGGCCTGAGTCCCTGCCCAGATGTGTCATTTACCGTCTCCCTTGTCTCTTCTGTGGCTACTGTTTAAATACAGATGCGATGTTTACTGCGCAGGCCTGGTAAAAACACCAAAATCGTGCAGTTTCTAATGTGCAGCCTTAACGCTGTATTGTTTTTAATACTTGATTGGGAGCCGCCCAGAGTGGCTGGGGAAACTCAGCCAGTTGGGTGGGGTATAATTAATAAATTATTATTATTATTATTATTATTCACACACACTGACTTTCGGGGGTAATGCAAGATGCAATTAAATTAACAGAATCCCTTAGGGGGGTTTTGCCCGCCCCACATCGATGCGCTGGCTGCTTCATCCGTCCCCGTGGAGAGGTGCATCCGGCCGCATCCTGACCCCTGCCCTCTCTTCTCCCGCTTGCAGGTACTGTCTGATGCAGTCCATCAAGCACTGCCAGGTGCAGAGAGAGAGCCTCGTCCGGTCCGGCAAGAAGATCGCCTACCAGGGCCGCGTGAAGGACGAGCCGGCCTACTACTGCAATGAATGCGACGTAAGCTTTCCGGCTCCTCTCGCTTTTCTCTTTCCCGCCACAGTGGCAACTCCACGGGGGTGAGGCTCCCTCCCTCTCTCAACCTCGCTTTCCTCCAGGGCGCTGCCCCTTCTCCACAGGTCCGCCACAGCGCCAGCAACGCAGGTGGCGCTCCCTGCTCCGAGACAGCGCCAGTCCTGGTGCACCCACCCCCCAGAATAAACCCCCGTTGACTGGGCTTCCATGTCTGGCCCTCTCTGCAGTTCTGACTGTGGGGACGAGGTTTGCCTTCCGCATTCACGCTCTCTGAAAGTTGACCCCCACGGAAGTGGCCATCTTTCCGTCCTCGGCGATCCATTTCCTCCGAGCTCTTTGGCAGAGAGCGACCGGCAGGTCCTCCTAGCCTGTGACAGACTCCGTTCCCCCCGCCACAGACTTTTTATTTTTTGGAAAACAGTCCTTTCCCCCTTCCACTGAAAGGGCCTGGCAGGGTTTCCTAGGCCTTTGTGGTGTGAACAGTGTTTGATGAGGCCTGCTTGTCTTTAAAATACCTCCTGTACCCAACTCCAGTTTGAGGCTCCCGTGCCTCCTTCATTCCTGACGGCCCCCGAGAAGCCATAAAGGGGATTAGGAAGGTCGAAACAGTGAGTATGAAACGCGTGTCTTAAAAAAAGCTGTGGCGAAAAAGAAGCTTCCGGAAGGATCAGCAGCGTATGGTGAAGTCGGACCTCGTGGCTCTACGAAACTTCACCTCAAGAGACTCAAACTAAGCCCAAGCACCCGTAAGGCTTGCAGTGGATCACCATGATGAAAACGGGAGGAAAATATAATTTTATATCTCCCCTCTCTGAAAGGAAGACCCCGATGGAGGAAGCTGGACCTCAAGCAGAGTTCTGGTGGTTGCGCCTCATTAAGTGTCATTGGGCAGAGATAGGAAAGGTTTGGGAAACGGCGACCAAAACTATGAAGGGACTGGAGTATCTCCCCTATGGGGCTTCTTAGTTTACCGAAAAGGTTAAATAGGTGTATAAAACGATGCCTGGTGCAGCTTAGGGGCCAGAGTGAAGTTGATCCTTGGAAGATACGGGATGGATAGAAGAAAGAACATGCTTTAAGAGGATTAGACAAATTCGTGGGAGATGAGGCTCTCAGCAGCTACTCGCCTCGATGGCTGTGCTCTTATCTCCATCGTCTGAGGGAACATGGCTCCTAGCTGCCGGGAATTGCAGGAGAGGGATAGGATGCTAGGCTGAATGGGCCTGGTCCAGCCGCAAAGCTCTGCTGATGTTGTCGAAGGACCTCGTCCTGAGGTCTCGGGGTAGCCTGAGAGACAGCGCAGCTCAAGCAGCGAAGAAGGAATGTCTGCTGTGCAGTCTTCTTAAGGCAGGGTCAAAAGTGAGTCGCCAACCCAGCCGAAGCCAGGAAGTGACTGAGCCGTGAATTTAGGTGGAGGAGACTGCAGCCCCTGCCAGCCAGGGAGAAGAACCTCCTCAGCCGTGGAGCCAGGACTCAGCTGCAGTGACTTGGGTTAAAAGAAGCCACAGAATCACAGAACGGTAGAGTTGGAGGGGACCCACACGGTCATCTAGTCTGACCCCCTGGAAGTGGAAAGGAAGCAGGGCTTGTTGTCGGCCGAGCCTCACAGGGAAAGGGGAAGTCAGCCAAGCCAAGTGCTTGTGGCACAAAGTGCCTGAGATGCAGGAAGGAAGCCTCTGTTTCCAGAGTCGCACCCATCTCAAGACAGAATCCTGTGGTGGACCTTCATTGCCCCATCACAAGGGCACCTATCCTGGAGTCCTGGCGGGTGATGCAGGGAAGAACATCCCTTGAAGATGCCAAGATTTGGGGATCCTTCCCTCTCGCTCAAGCGAGGCTGGATCAACGCCTTCTCTTCCAGAGTAACCCGTTGCAAGATTCACCGGAGAAGCACAATCAGCAATAGGTTGCGTTTGGGGAATGTGACGCGTCAGCCAAGTGCGCTGAGCTCGGGTTTTTAAAAAATTTATGTTGGTGGAGAAGAAATAAAATTCCTTCCCCCTTGGTTCTGTGTCGGCGTCGTTCTTCTCTGGGTCCCACACTTCTGCCCCTCTTCCCAGCCAGAAAGCCTCACCCCGTGGCAGAAGAAAGCGGCCGCAAGCTTTGTGTTTTGCTCTCTTCTTTCGCCGCAGCAGCTCCTTTTGCCCGCCTTGAGCCACAGCTGGCGTTCTCTGCCAGTGTCAGGCATGCGCTTGGGCAAGCCCCTCCTCCCGCCCTTTCTGGAAGGGTTTTAACCAGTAAACCCAAAAGGCTTGCCCTTCTCAGTGCTCCCCCATACTGTCGTTTGCCTCGAGTGTGACTGCAGTGCTGAGTGGGGCAGCTGGGAGAGATCCCTGCTTATTAAACGCTAGAAACCATGGCAGGCTGGCATTTATGCATTATTTTATTTTAATTTTTTGGAGGGGTGGCCGTTGTTAACTGCTAACAGAAGTGGAAGGCAGGCTTGGAAAACTCTTTCCCCCCAAAAAGGTGCATTGATTATGCCGGGGAGGTACCATATTTTTTGCTCTATAAGACTCACTTTTTCCCTCCTAAAAAGTAAGGGGAAATGTGTGTGCGTCTTATGGAGCGAATTCAGGCTGTTCTGGCTATCCCAGAAGCCAGAACAGCAAGAGGGATTGCTGCTTTCACTGCGCAGCGATCCCTCTTGCTGTTCTGGCTTCTGAGATTCAGAATATCTTTTTTCTTGTTTTCCTCCTCCAAAAACTGTGGTCTGGTGCGTCTTATAGAGGGGAAAATACGGTATTTAAAGGAAGAGCAGAACTTCTTGGTTTGGATTTTGGGGTGCAGCAGGAGGATCTGCCATGCAATTAAAGGAGACCTAGTAGCTGAGTGTGTGGGGAGCAGACCTGGGTGAAATTTGGAGGGGTTATAGGTGGGGCTGAGCCTCAGGGGGCTAATCTGCTTACAGCTGTGATTAGAGGGAAGGAAAGCCTTTAACTTGCTTTCCTCCCAGCGCACCCTTATCCAGCACAGGTTGAGCAGGAGGGTAGAGACAAAGGCCACGTCCCGTTGCGACAGTCGCTGATTCCCCGTGTGCTCCCCGCAGGTGGAGGTCTTCAACATCCTTTTCGTGACGAGCGAAAACGGGGGCAAAAACACGTACCTGGTGCACTGTGAGGCCTGCGCCCGCAAGCGGAGCTCCTCTCTCCACGGCGTGGTGGTGCTTGAGCAATACAAGACCGAAGAACTGATACACATCTATGACAGCTTCACCCTGGTGAGTATATGTCTGGGGAAGGAGGAGAGGCAGGCCCCACGGGCTCGCAGATTTGGTAAAGCCTAGAGGAGGGCGCCGCCTAGTGGCAGAAAAGGGAAACGTCACCAAGGCTCTTCAAGGCACTTCAGAGCTGTTCAATCAACTCTAGTGTCCTCCCAAAGTGGCTCTCTGAGGATTACTGGTTGTTATTATGAATTATATTTAACAGATCTGTAAGATGAAAACTGGATACAACACAAAAACCCAGTTTCTGTTAGCAGTGAAGTCGTTTCTACCAAGTCTGCCCCCCGCCTCCCCACAGTAACCTTAAAACTCACGGGCATTCAGCAAAACTGAATGTTGGAAGATTCAGAAAGTCCTCCTTCATGCAGCGAAGTTAACCAGTGGAACTCCCTCCAGCAGGAATGGCCACCAACTTTGGATGGCTTTAAAAGAATACTAGACAAACTCGTGAAGGAGAGGGGAATCGATGGCCAGCAGCCCCAATGGCTATGCTGTGTCTCCACAGTTGGAGGCAATGCTTCTGAATGCCAGTTGATGGAAACAGGAAGAGGGGAGAGGGCTCTTGTGCTGGGATGCTGCTTAATAATAGGCATCTGGCTGGCCAGTGTGAGAACAGGATCCTGGGCTGGGCTCTGCTTCTGTTTCCATCTTGGTGTCGCCCAGGATGAGATGGGGAACCGGGCTGAAGAAACAGCAGGAGAAAGAATCAGGATTCGAGGTGACTGGAACAGATTGGAGAACTGGACCCAAAGTAGCAAAACGCCTTTCGACAGGGACAAATGTCAGGTTCCGCAGTTAAGAAGGAATAACCAGATGCACAAACTTAGGGCGGGTGTGAGGGACACCCAGCGTGACAGCAGCACTTGTGAAAAGTCTATAGTAAAAGTAAAAGTCTATATACACGACTCAGCAGCAGCAGCAAAAGCAGCTCATCCAAGGGAATAATAATAATAATAATAATAATAATAATTTGTTATTTGTACCCCGCCCATCTGGCTGGGTTTCCCCAGCCACTCTGGGCGGCTTCCAACAAAGATTAAAAATACATTAAAATGTCACACATTAAAAATTTCCCTTCAGATGCCTTCTAAATGTCAGGTAGTTGTTTATCTCTTTGACATCTGATGGGAGGGCGTTCCACAGGGCGGGCGCCACCACTGAGAAGGCCCTCTGCCTGGTTCCCTGTAGCTTTGCTTCTCGCAGTGAGGGAACCGCCAGAAAGCCCTCAGCACTGGACCTCAGTGTCCGGGCTGAACAATGGGGGTGGAGACGCTCCTTCAAGTATACTGGACCGAGGCCGTTTAGGGCTTGCAAGGTCAGCACTTTGAATTGTGCTCGGAAACGTACTGGGAGCCAATGTAGGTCTTTCTGGACCGGTGTTATATGGTCTTGGCGGCTGTTCCCGGTCACCAGTCTTGCTGCCGCATTCTGGATTAGTTGTAGTTTCTGGGTCACCTTCAAAGGTAGCCCCACGTAGAGCGCATTGCAGTAGTCCAAGCGAGAGATAACCAGAGCATGCACCACTCTGGCGAGACAGACTGCGGGCAGGGAGGGTCTCAGCCTGCATACCAGATGGAGCTGGCAGACGGCAGCCCTGGACACAGAATTGACCTGCGCCTCCATGGACAGCTGTGAGTCCAAAATGACTCCCAGGCTGCACACCTGGTCCTTCAGGGGCACAGTTGCCCCATTCAGGACCAGGGAGTCCTCCACACCTGCCCGCCCCCTGTCCCCCAAGAATAGTACTTCTGTCTTGTCAGGCTTCAACCTCAATCCATTAACCGCCGTCCATCCTCCAACCGCCTCCAGACACTCACACAGGACCTTCACTGGTTCCGATTTGAAAGAGAGGTAGAGCTGGGTACCATCCGCATATTGATGGACACCCAACCCAAACCCCCTGATGATCTCTCCCAGCGGCTTCAAGGGAAGCCATAGCCCCGCTCTATTCTGCCTTGGTCAGACCCCACCTGGAAAACTGTGTCTGATTCTGGGCACCCCGGTTTAAAAAGGATATGGACAAGCTGGAAGGTGTGCAGAGGAAATGGCGACCAAGACTGGTCTGGAAACCAAGCCTTTTGCAGGAGCGGGGCATGTTTAGCCTGGGAAATGGGAGATAGGACAGGTAAAGGTAAAGGGACCCCTGACCATTAGGTCCAGTCGTGGCCGACTCGGGTTGCGGCGCTCATCTCGCTTTACTGGCGGAGGGAGCCGGCGTACAGCTTCCGGGAGGTCATGTGGCCAGCAGGACTAAGCCGCTTCTGGCGAACCAGAGCAGCGCACGGAAACACCGTTTACCTTCCCGCCGGAGTGGTACCTATTTATCTACTTGCACTTTGACGTGCTTTTGAACTGCTAGGGAGATACGATAGCCATCTTCAAATATTGAAAGGGCTGTCACATGGAGGACGGATTCCTGAATTGCTGCAGGGGGTTGGACTAGATGACCCCAAGGTTTCCTTCCAGCTTTACGGCGCTACGATTTGGAAGGCAGGCTGCTAATTGTAGGTTTTCTCTCTCCCCTTTTCTCCTGCAGTCTGCGCCGCCCAGTTCCAGATGAGCCATGCCACGCCTGGACACGGATGTCTGGGCCGTCTCTCCACACTAGCTGGCCCCCCCCTGCTCGCGTGGGGTGGGGGGGTTGCTATGGTCTGCCCTCCGCCCTCTCCCTCCAGTAGCAGCTGAGCCTCTGATCTCCACCCGCCCTTCTCAACTCAAACCTGCCCTGAGCCGGGGGGGCAGATTGCAGAAGCGTCGTGACCCGGGGCGTACTCCTGACGGACCCCTTTTTTTAATTTATTCTTCAGAACGAACCTTTTCTCGTTTTTGGTTTTTTTTTTCCTGGGTGGTGCTGATTTTGTATTAAAAAAAGCAGGGGAAAACCCCCTGAACTTTAAAAAAAAATTCAAAAAAATTCAAAGAGCAAACGGAATGGAGCAGCGAAATCGATGGCGAAATTCCACTGTGCCTCTGGATTCCTCCTGCATGGACAAGAATTGGGGTGCGGTGGTTTCGGGGAGCTTCTATGAACAGATCGAGAGGGGGGTGCGAAAGCGTTCCCTTCTTCTCAAGAGCATTAATTTCCGTCTCTGTCGCCGGGGTGGAATGCCAGCGAGCGGAAAACGAGAGAGAAAGAGAGACTGCTGTCTAAATTCGGGGGTGCCTGGTTTTGTTTTGGTTTTTTTTCCTTTCCTTTCGATTACGTTTTTCTTGGCAGAAATTTAAAGGAAAGAAAAGAAGAGAGTTTGGGAAACGGAAGCAAGCAAAAAAAAAATGAAAAAGAAAAATTAATACGGGTTTCTTAACACAGAACTTTTATGGGTTCAGTTCTCTCTGGGTGAACTTCTCTTCGGGATATGGCGGGGCGGGGGGGGAGAGTGTACATTGATTTATATATATTGGAGGGGGGGCAGCCGGGGAGGGTTGGCGAATTTTTTCCCGCGTGTGGTTTTTAATTATTCTGATGGACATTTTGATTTCTTACATCCTTTTATATATATTATATATATATATAAATATAAGAAGGAAAAAAAAATTCCTGGTTTGTATTAGAAACTGCTTTTAAAAAACAAAATACAGAAAACGAGACAAAAAAATAAAAATAAAAAATATACGAGTTTTTTTGCGCGAGGAGCAAGCGGGACGGAGGTCGTCCTCGTGCGAAAGGAGATTGAGATATGGTGGAAACGATAACCCCGTGCGGAGGGAGTGGTGCTCACCCCAAATCAGACGCACGGGTAGATGGGAGATTTTTTTTTCCTTTTTCACGAAAGGGGAGGGGGGGAGCTGATTTCTCCCTCTCCCCCTATCCCTAGGTGTTGCCATTGCCCCAGCCCCAATTCCCTATGCCATTTTTGTGGGGGGCAGGGGGTGGGGTGGGGTTGGCAATCTAACAAGGACCCCTTAACTCTGCCCTCTGCCTGCCTAGCTATGGCTGACCCTTAACTCTGACCCTTAACGCCTCCTCTTCAGCTGATAAAATCCGTTTAACCTTAACTCAAGATATATAAATATATATATATATTCCTTGGCTGAATTCATTGCCCCCCTTCCTCTTCCTCTTCCTCCTCCAATTCTCCCCTTTTGACTCTACAGTTACAACTCCCAGATCCATTTGAAAAAGAAGAAGACAGAAACGTCTCAGATTTGGGGTCATTTTTCTTTCTTTTTTTAAAAAAATAATAATTGTACCTCCATGCCTCAAAAAATTGTTTTGCAGTTTGTAAATGTTCTTTCTCTTTCTCTCTTTTTTAATTTATACGTGTCTCCTTTTTTGGGGGGGGGTAATGATATCTCTATTTATTGGTCCTCTTTCGGGGTTTGATCCAGCCTCTTTTTTATTTTTAACTTTTTACAATGTTGTTGTACCTGTTTCTTTTTTTAAAAAAAGAAAAGTGTCTCCTTTTGTTGTTCCAGGTATTTTTTTGTTTGGCTCCTCTCTGGAATTTTTTATTGAATTACTTAACATGTTCTTTCAGATGTTTTTTTTTCTGTCTGTTGATGTTTTTTCCTTGACATGGTGCTCTGTTTTCTCATGGGGCTGGGGTGGGGGGGGGGTTTGGAGTGGGGAAACAAAAGCCTGATCCTGGTTCATCTGTTGATTCCCCTTCCCTTTTATTTTATTTTTTAATGGAAGAATCTCACCCCACCCTACAGAAGGAAGGAAACCTCTTCCTTCCTTCTGAAAAAAACCTGCACTTTTTTTAGTTCCAGATTTCCCCCCACCCTCCCCAATCACTCACACACAGACACACACTGAAAAAAAAGCAGATGAACAATCTCGCTTCTCTGAGAAAACTCACTCTCACATAAATTGATTCTTATCGTACTGTAGGGGGACAAGGAGAAAGCAAATCTTATTTTGTAAATGTAAAAAAAAATTAATTAAATTAACTCACAGAGATAAAAAAGAAACCAGCCGCCTTCTGTCTTCCTTCATTTCTCCAACCTGGATATACGAAAAGCTCGCATCTGGTGTGCTCAATACATCAAATCTCTTGCCCAGTCATTAAAACAAGCCTCTCTCTCTTTTTTTCTTCATTGTTTGGGGAAGGGCGGAATGTTTTTTTACTAGGAAAGGTACGCGATATAAAGCCGTCGTTCTTGTCCCAGTTAATCTGCGGGAACTCGCTTCCGTGGGATGCAATGGTGGCCACTGATTCGGAGGGATTTAAAAGCGAATTGGATGAATTCGCGGAGGAGAGGGCTATCGATGGCTACTGGCCGTTATGGCTACGCTCTGCATCCTCAATTGGTGGACATTGTTTTGTCCCAATACGGCTCCTGCGGCAAACCAATGGTGCCCTCTCGCTCTGAGCACCGAGGTACCACGAACCAGCGTCCCAATGAACCTTCTCCTGCAAAAGCCCCTCTTGAGACAAACAGGCAGGCCACAGCTCTTGCACAGCGCCTGTTTGTTTTGAAAGGTGCTTGTGCAGGAGATGGACCTCCCATCCCTGGGTCAAATCTGCCTTTTCTTGGCACCCCAGTGCAGCCTCGTGGTACCACCGTCTCCGCTGTTTACGATTTGTGCACCAGATCTTTTTTTTCTGCTTTTACAAGCATGGTCTGGGCCTGGGACTTAGCAGGCATGGACCACGAAGGGGGAGGCATATATGGGGGTGGGTGGGTCTCTGGAAAGAGAAGCATCCCAGGAATTTGAGCCCAGGGAGACCCCTTCCCCCCCCCCTCTGGGAATGGTGCAACAAGCCGAGCATCACTTGGTTGGACCAGTTTGGGAGGTGGTGTGTTTGATGGGCACTTGTGCTGTGTGTGTGTGTGTGTGTCTGCATTCCTACATTATCCAGGAGAGGTGGAGGCCAGCCCCGGCAGCTGAAAGGGGGTGGAGATGGATGGGGAAGCCTATAAAGGATGCGAGATAATTTGTTGAGCCAAGCGGCGAGGCAAGAGCGTCTCTGCTCGGAACAGCGTTGCAAGAGTTAGAGATCCGTAGCCTGAGATGATGGGCCTGGACACTCGCTCGCAGAAAGCCGTGTCGGGGTCCCTGGAACACGAGAGTGGGGCGGGGGTCTCCCCGCTGCCGCCCCCTCCCTACGGCGGGGAAGGGGCCTTGGAGCTGCGGGGGTCTCTGGACTGCTGGGCGTGTGCCGTGCTGGTCACAGTCCAGAACCTGCTGGTCGGGGGCCTCAACGTCCTCTTTGTGGGGGTCATATTTGGGCTGATCCTGCTCCCGGCCGGGGTGCTGCTGGGGTTCGGGTTCCTGTGCCATTCCAAGGTAGGTGGTCCTCGTTTTACTGTGGCACCCCTCCCTCCCACCAATACAGAATCAGGACCAGGCAGATGAGTGGGGAGCTGTGGGTCAGAAATGAGGACGTTGGCAGGACTGAACTGGGGTGTAAACTATGTAAACCCTCCAAAATGCTCTTCAAAATAATAGCCTGACCTTTTGATGCTTCGGGGGTGAGAGAATGAGGCGTTGCGTAGTAGATGTGGGCGCTTTTTTTGCCAGTGTGGACGGAGATGCCTTTCTCAGGGCTCAATTTGGGTTGTAGTTTACTACTCCAGAGTGTATTTTCCAATGGGCAAACCCAGCCATGGAGCATTGGGTGGCAGCGGCGGGACTTATGCGCTCTGCACAAGCTCAGAGGTACTCTTCCTCGCACACATCCAAAACAACCCCCAACCAGGCCTAGGGGAGAGAGAGACTTCCAGGCCAGATATGTAATCTTTTGGCCCATTTGTTCTTAATTCCACCCCAAACTTAAAAGTTTTGGAGCATGGGCTTAATTGCAAAGGCTTGTAGTTTTCCGCAGTGTTTCCAGCTCCTGGGCTTGTGAAATCTTGGCAAAATGTTCTCGGCATGACCTCGGGCGGAAAAAGCAACACTTTTTGCAGGTTTGCCGCATCCTGAATACTCTTTCCTTCCCTCCTCCCTGCAGTAGGAATTGTGCTAAAACTGAATGGGGGCTTGACCTTTATCCTGGCTAAGAATTATTTTTCCATCCAAATGCTGATAGACCCACTGCCCACTGTCCTCAACCAGCTGGAGCTGATGGGAGGTAGAGCCCAGCAGTCTGGGGGGCTCCAGGTCCCCCCACTTCTGCTCTGCCTACTTCCAGAGTTGGCGGTCAACTCTTCTCCCCATTTTGCTTCTGTTCTCTTCCCCGGCTTGCCACTGGCCCAAAGTCTGTTGGTTCTTTCCTTACTCTAGATTGTGTGTTGCCGCAGGGACCCATTTTACAGATCGGGAATACTGAGGCTCGGGGGGAGAGGTGACTTGCCAGCAGTCACAGGCACAACCTTCTCCATGGAAGTCAGTGGGCCAGAGTGGCCAAGCTGAATTTAGGAACCGGTCTCTTACGGGGCAGAGATTCCCTCTTCCACTTCCAACCATCCCTGCTGGATGTCCATATTTTTACATTTGTAAGGTCTTTGCTGGCATCTTTTCTAGATTTCAGGAAGGGGGGGGGAGGCCTGGAATTTGGGCTGCCTTTCCAGAGGCAGGGACCAGGCTTCCTTCACCCGCCCCAGGACTGGGCTGGCAGATACAGGAGCTCTGGGGTGGTCTTCCCTAAGGGAGCATTGAAGGCGGGGGGAGCAACACTGGAATGCTTTCGGATTAAGCCTCTCGTGGTGGGCTTTGGGAGATTGCAGAGGGATATCCTCTTTCCAGTCTTCTGGAACGTGTCATGTGGCTCTGCTCACTTCCAGGATTTTTTTTAGTTTTGCCCTGGAGAAATGGCCTTTTTGCCCAAGATATGTGTGGCACATCTGAGATGCAGCAACGAACGCTCCTCGCTCACCACACACACACACACACACCAAGGTGTTTCGTAGTCCCCAAAGCCGCCCTAGTTCCTTTGAGGCAGAAAGTCCAACAAAGACTTCTCCCTTGGGGGAAATCATAAATTAAAAAACTTAACCATTTGCTGTGTGCACACACATTTAGAACACATTGCTATCATTTATTAAATTTGCTTAGTCGCTTTATCTTGCAACCCAAAGGGACTTACAGCAAAACAAACAATCCTACACACACACAGTTCCTGGGAACTCTAGTTTGCTAAGGGTGCTGGGAATCGAAGTTCTGTGAGAGGTAAAGTACAGTTCCCAGGGTTATTTGGATGGGGACAGCGTGCTCATAGTGTGTTGGTAGCGTGATAACCCAGTTGCCCGAAGCGCTTGCCTTGCCCCCCCCTCCAAATGGCAGAGCCAAGCCTACCTCAGATCGGGTGGCCTGCCCAAGCTGAACCCAAGCAGGCAGGTGGGTGGGGGCTGTGCTGGTTCTTGAGTGCCTGTAACACCAGCACAACTACCATCTCAGGCTGACCACCGCAGAGGACGCTGGCTTCGTGCTCCAGACTTTTGTAATCCACGTTCAGCAAAAGGAGCTGGTAGCAGAGTGGGACTGTACCACTTGAGCTGGCAAGGGGGGCCATGTGCCAGCTTAAAACATGGGTAGGTAAACTAAGGCCCAGGAGCCAGATCCGGCCCAATCGCCTTCTATATCCGGCCCGCGGACGATCCAGGAATCAGCGTTTTTATATGCGTAGAATGTGTCCTTTTATTTAAAATGCATCTCTGGGTTATTTGTGGGGCATAGGAATTCGTTCATTATTATTTTTTTCCAAAATATAGGCCGGCCCCCCACAAGGTCTGGGGACAGTGGACTGGCCCCCTGCTGGAAAAGTTTGCTGACCCCTGGCTTAAAAGTTCCTTTATTGTTCGTGGGGGGGGGGGAGGAAACTCAATTAAAACTCCCTATTAAAAACATCTAGCACCTCGGTGTAAAAAGTATCTCAGCCAGCCATGCTTAGCTCGTTTTCAGCTTGCAAAGCGTTTTTATAAATTCGATTGCTTCGCTTGCCCCCCCGAGATGGTACAGCCCAGCCACTGCCACCTCGGGACTCTACCACCTCGCTCTGCTGCCCACCTCGGCCGGGAGGTGCTTGCATGGCCAAACTGGCCCACACAGGGAGCCGAGTGTCACCAGGAGAGCAGTCTAACCCTCCAGCTGGTGTGATATTTCAGGTACGGCAGCTTCTAAACATGGGCGCTGGTGGGTGAACTCAGCAATCACACACACACACACCCCCAAAATAAAAGAAGTGATCAATAGGGAGGGAGGATTCAGTGGGGCTCTGGGTCCAGACTTCCCGCTCTGTTTGCCATGACAAAAACCAGATGCCAGGGTCAGGGCCTTTGATAACCTTGTGGGGGCCGAGATGCACATTCCAGGCATGGATGTGTGGGTCTCCGTCGCCCACCCTGAACTTTGGGGAGGAGCTGGTTGTTCAGAAAGAAGCCAGCTCCCTTTCCCTCGTCTCTGCCCCCTCGCCATCCTCCTCCAGGCTTCTCGTAGGCATCTGGTTGGCCACCGTGAGATCAGGACGCTGGACGAGACGGGCCTTTGGCCTGATCCTGCAAACGTGGGCAGCGTGGGTTGGCGTGAACAGTGGCCCTCCCAGCCTGCTCATGCAGGGTCTCCGTTTTATGACGCCCCTTTCACCCCTTTCCCCCAGCCTTATCTGGCTGTTACGGCCAGATTGGGAAGAGATGCCCCCTTTTACTTGCGCCACAGCATCCTTGGTTGGCAACTGATCTGCATTACAGAGCTTTGGGACCATGAAGGAACTGCCTTCATCAAGCACGTCCACACGCTGGACCGCAGGACGGAGAGAATGCTCTTGTTTTCAGGTCCTGTCGAAGTTTTGCCACAAGCATCCGGTCAGCCGCTGTGAGAACAGGCTGCTGACCCATAGCTGTCAACTTACAGATTTGAAAATAAGGGACCAGCAGCCTCGAAAATAAGGGACCAGCAGCTAAAATAAGGGGTTTTGCTATTGTAAAGAGTTACACGCATTGGTAGGATTGACAGATGCTGTCAATCCGGCATGAGGTGGTTGCGGCGCCGCGGCAGCCGCTGAAGCTCCGCCCTTCTGCGTCCCTCCCCATCCCCTCCTCTTCCTCCTCCCTCAGGCTGCCTCCTCTTCCTCCTCCCTCATCCCCTCCTCTTCCTCCTCACCACCGCTGCCACCTCCGGGCTCACGGGCGGCGTGGGCAAGAGTCTCTCTCCCCCCCCACCCAGGCGGGGAAGGGCTGATGGAACTCCTCGCGCCAGGACAACGGCGGCAGTGCATGCTCTCGCGCGTATGGAGGAGGACCCCGAGCCACTGCTTCCCTCCTGAGCCAGGCGAGCATGAAACCCGGGAAATTTAAGGGACATCATCAATAAGGGACAGCAGCGGGACATGGCACTGGGATAAGGGAGTTTCCTGCCAAATAAGGGACGGTTGGCAGCTATGTGCTGACCAGATGGGCTGCAGGCCTGATTCAGCAAGCTTCTTCTGATGGCCGCTGACTCCTAACATGGCTTTCTCTCCCTCTCTCCCTGCAGTTCTTACACACCCAGGAGCCCTACTGCACGGCCCACCTGAACGACGCCTCCTCCGTGGCGCTCCTGGTGGTGGGCTTCACCCTCCTGGTGCCCCTCCTGGTCTTGGCGCTGGCTGCCTACTGCCGCCTGGCCCGCCGGCTCCAGCTGGGCTACTGCCTCGTCCCCTACAGCAAGGCTGTCTACAAGAACCTGCCCGCGTCCCATTACCACAGCTCCGGGTGCTGCTGCAGCCAGGATTTCGAGCCAGTGGAGAAAGTCTGGGTTTGAGGAGGGGGGGGGCGGTTTGGGACCGGGAGTGGGTGGGGTGGGGTGGGTGGGGAGGGCACAGAACACCAGCAGCAAGATCTGGACGCGGAAGCTTGAGGGAACGCACTTGTCTCAGACCGGCAGCAAGAGTGGGATACGTCGCCGCAGTGAGATGTGCAATGGGGCGCCAGGCTCTCACCGAGCACAGGACTGTTGCAAAGGGAGAGGCGCAAAATCCCATCAGAGGCAAGGCTGTCGTTCCTGCATTGCAGTGGGATGTCGGGACGGGGGTCCCTTTCCAACTCTGTGGTTCTGTGATTCGAAGGGAAACGGCCAATTTCAGCATCAGTCCCAGTGTCTAGCCTTCATCAGAACATAAGCAGAACTCTGCAGGTGGGTCAGGCCCAAGGAAGTCCATCTTGTTCTCACAGTGGCCACCCAGATCCCTGTGAGAAGCCAGGAAGCGGGACGTGAGCCCAACGGCAGCCGTCTCCCCACTCGCCTCCAAAGAATGTGAATGACCCTGCACAGAAAAACTGCCGGAAGAACCTTTGGCTCATAAGGAAAGATGGACGCAGACCCTCATTCCCCAGCGGCTTCCAGTATTAAAAGCCCTAAACACACCCGCAGAGAATTTGTAACATGGTTCATCTCTCCAGCTGCTGACGAGGAAAAACTGACAATTCACCCTGGAGGTGAAGGACTTTGCGACGGTGTGTTAGGGTGGAGTGG
Organism: Podarcis raffonei; assembly: GCF_027172205.1. Lineage (NCBI taxonomy): Eukaryota > Metazoa > Chordata > Lepidosauria > Squamata > Lacertidae > Podarcis > Podarcis raffonei. Next base: position 51,267,342 of record NC_070614.1, on the reverse strand, counting down.
GGGGGTCCTCAGTCTCGCTTCTCCCCTCAGCTGCCCTTCACACAAACAGGGCTGCTGGAGAGTTGAAGGCCCATTGCAGAGTTTACTACAGAGTGGGAATTGCTCCACAAGCAAAACTTTGCATTAAAAAAAGTAAGGAATTAGCCCTTTCTATGTATGAAAGGGTTCTCCTGCACAAAGGGGTGGGTGGGAAGAGGCAAGAATAGCTCTAGCAAGTAGTTTCTTTAACCCATGGAACTCTCTGCTACCTGGGACATGTTTGGATTTCTGTGGTTGGACAAGGTGAAGATGGAAGCCTGTAGGTGTCCCTGGGGATAATTTTTGCAGCCGTATCAGGATACGAGTTCCAGAAAGGTTAGGGGCCCTACTGCCCTCTTCCTCGCACGCACACTAAGCCGCGGCCACCTTGAGCTCTTGCCAAGTTACATATAAGCACGCTGTTCAAGCGACACATTTATCGCGGGCGGGAATTATTCGGACGAAACTCATTTGTACAGTTTTGTCAATATGCAGACTACAACTTTGATACGAAGCTTTGAGTGGTTGCGTTTATTATTATGGCTGGGGTGGGCTCTGACTTTCCTTGCGCTAGGATGGTGGGTGGGGCTGGGGGCAAATTCACTGTGTGGAGGGGTAGTCAACTCGTAGAAAAGGACTTGTTCTGAAGGAGCTCGGGATATGGTCATATCCCCCCCCCCCATCTAACCAGGCTTATGTTGTAGATTTAGGTAAGGATATTATTTGCTGCTGAACTTCCTTGATGGCTAAATCTACATTCGTGCTTTCAGACATGGGGTTGTCAATTACAGTATTTTTTGCTCCATAAGGCGCACCTAGGTTTTTTTTTGGGGGGGGGGAATCAAGAAAAATCAAGAGTCTTGCTCTCCCGGCTTCAGCAAAAGCAACCCAAAGCCTTCAGAGCGCAACGCGAGTTCCCGCTGTGCTCCAAAGGCTCCAGGCGGCTCACCGACCCCTCTCGCTCTCCAGGCTTCAGCAAAAGCAACGCGTAGCCTCCGGAGCACAAAGGGAGCGCTCCCGCTGCGCTTTGGAGGCTTCGCGTTGCTATCGCTGAAGCCAAGGAGCCTGCATTCGCTCCATAAGTCGCACACACGTTTCCCCTTAATTTTTGGAGGGGAAAAAGTGCGTCCTATAGAGCGAAAAATACGGTACTGGAAAGGACGAGCGGTTTGCATGAGCCGTTTTTCTTTTGGGGAAGTCACACCCAGTACACAAGGTGTAGAAGAGGCACTTGAATCGTATCATGGCAGAAACGGACCTTTGCATCACACTTGCATTTCCAGTGCCTTAAGTCACAGGCTTAGCCAAGCGCCGTTTTGCTCAGGGGTCCCCGTCCTCGCCAACAGAGCGGGAGAGAAACACCAGCCCCGTTCCCCTGCTTGCCCACTTTTTTCTTCCGGCAAGTTGCGAATTGAAATGAGAGAACGCAGGCACCTTGGGGGACTTTTTAGTTTAGAGAAAAGATCCCCCCCAACCTAGATGGCTTTGAAAGAGGATTGGGCAAATTCTTACACTGTCCCATGTCTTTTCTTCTTCGGCAACCCCTCGTAGCCGAGTAAGATTGTCTTCCATAAACACGGTTTTAACAATGAGTCCGTAAGTGACTGTGGAGGCCAATTCTGGACCCACACGTCCTTCCACAGTGGGGACATAGTTTCTGGGTGGGAGCTGATCACGGTGAGGGTTTGCCAAGCATGCCTTCCTCTTAGCACGTTTCTCCCTTGCTTCCTGAGTTTGAGTGTCTTCAAAGCCCACGACACCTTTGGTCAAGGCTGTTCTCCAACTGGAGCCCTCGCAGACCAGTGTTTCCCAGTTGTCAGTGTTTATACTACATTTTTTTAAGACTTGCCTTGAGACAAGTCTTTAAACCACTTTTGTTGACCACCTGCATTACGCTTTCCATTTTAAAGTTCGGAATAGAGTACAGTGGTACCTCAGGTTAAGAACTTAATTTGTTCCGGAGATCCGTTCTTAACCTGAAGCACCACTTTAGCTAATGGGGCCTCCTGCTGCCACCGCCACACAATTTCTGTTCTCATCCTAAAGCAAAGTTCTTAACCCAAGGTACTATTTCTGGGTTAGTGGAGTCTGTAACCTGAAGCGTCTCTAACCTGAAGCGTCTGTAACCCGAGGTACCACTGTAGCTGCTTTGGAAGACAATAATCAGGCATCTGCATAACATGACCAGTCCAACGAAGTTGATGTTGAAAAATCGTTGCTTCAACACTGGTGATCTTTGCTTCTTCTAATACACTGATATTAGTTCGCCAGTCTTCCCAAGTGATGTGTACAATTTTTCGGAGACACCGTTGATGGAATAATTCGAGGATTTGGAGATGGCGTTTATAAGTGGTCCAAGGTTGGTAGTACAATAGCTTTGTAAACAAGCATTTTGGTTTCCCTGCGAATGTCCCGGTCCTCAAACACTCTGCACTTCAATCGGGAGAAAGCCGACTCCATCAAAAGACACCACTCTGTACCTAGCTTTGAACGGTGAGCTTTGGTGATGACAACCCCACCCCCCCAAAAATACCCAAGGTAAATCCTGCAAGCCTGAAATCTACCCACCCTTTTCCTCCACCACTGCTAGTATCCATAAGACATGTCTGTTGTAGGGTTCCTGTTCCCATCACCAACCCTGATTGCTGGCCATGCAGGCTCGGCCTGATGGGATTTTGGAGTCCAGCAACCCCTGGAGGAAACCAGGTTCCCATTCCTGCTTTATTTACCGTATTTTTCGCCCCGTAGGACGCACTTTTCCCCCTCCAAAAATGAAGGGGAAATGTGTGTGCGTCCTATGGGGCGAATGCAGGCTTTCGCTGAAGCCTGGAGAGTGAGAGGGGTCGGTGCGCACCGATGCCTCTTGCTCTCCAGGCTTCAGGAAGCTATCCTCAAGCCTTGCAAGCCCAGCGGGAGGTCCCGCGGGCTCACAAGGCTTGCGGGCAGCAGCTTGTTGCCCAAAGCACGGGGAGCCCTCCAGAGGGCGCCCCGTGCTTCGGGCGGGTGTCCGCAAGCCTTGCGCACCCGGTGGGAGGTCCCGCCGGGCGCGCGAGGCTTGGGGCGGCAGCCTGCAGCCCGAAGCACGGGGAGCCCTCCGGAGGGCGCCCCATGCTTCGGGCAGGTGTGCGCAAGGCTTGGGGCTGCAGCTGCGGCTGGGGGGGGGAATATATTTTTTTTAATTCATTCCCCCCCCCAAAAAAACGAGGTGCGTCCTATGGGCCGGTGCGCCCTATAGGACGAAAAATATGGTATTTATTGCATTTAGGGGAGGAGCTGTTAGGGGAGGAGTACCTCTGGTGGGGACATGTCCTGCTCCTTCTGGGGTGGTCTGTCCACCTCTGGTCCGCACCCTGCACTCAGCTCTCACCTGTGGCTCCTAGAAGCTGTCAGTGTGCAACAACAGCCACACCCTGTGAACGGCTTCCACTGGCCGGCTAAACCAGGTGAGGGGAGCCGATGGGTCTCAAACCCTCAGGGAGTTATGGACTGCATGTGAAGGCAGGCTCTGGTGGCTTCTGCACCTGCTGTAGAGGGAAGTGAGGAGCGGATGGGGCTCATCTAGGAGAAGGAAAACTCTGATTCTAAACCTACGCTGCCTGTGGGGTGGCAGCTGGACGCTCCCTTGTGCCCAAGCTTGCGCCCAAGGAAGTCCTTTCAGTGCTGCTGGTGAAGCACTTTGATTTCACCCCTGGTGGTGCACTCCATTCTCTCTCAAGACAGACGGATGTTTACATTTGCATCTGGTCACCTAGGCCATTTCAGCAGGGATGGAGTAACTGGTGGCACTCCGATGTCATTGAGACTCCACACACTTCGAGCCAGCAAGGCCAACAGTCAAGAAGGATGGGTGTTGCAGTCCTCGCAAGATCCCTAGCTTCCTTCCGTCTAGAATGAAGGTTGAAATTGGGCTTTCTCATTCATGCCTGTTTTAACCCACGAGCATCCATTCCGTTGAGCTGAGACCAGGGTGGTGGACTTTGAATTATGGTAACCTGGGTTCAGCTGAGATGGTCCCTCTGGGACAATTGTCCCCCCCCCCCAGCCTCCATGAAATGACATTAATTGCAACTTATTGACGGATAATGGCTGCAAAAAGTGTTTGCTCGTTGAAAAGGCTGAACTGCAGCGGCTGCAGGAACACAGGCACACCCCTAGGACAGCGTAACCTTCGTCACGAACACCTTATTCTCTGCCGAAGCACCTGTGCCACGAGACAGAAAATCCAACAAGTGAAGCTTTCCCTGGCAGGGAGGGGAAACTGCCCTGGCTGAACTTCGGCCTGTTGCGCAGCTACCAGAGGGACATAGACAACCTGCGAAAAGGTTATCACTCTTGCCGTGGGGCTGGAGAGGGGAATATCCTGTTCCAGAACAGGATAAGGAAGAGTGGAGTCAGCCCCGGGCGCCAAGATTCTCTTATGGAAACTCTGCGTTCTGGGGAAGGAAGGAACCTCGGATAAGATAACACGGCTGCTGGCGTGTACAAGCTCCCCATTGTGATGTGGGAGCAAAGAGGAGCCAAAGACGACAAGACCCCGGTCTATCTATAGATACCGTTTCCTGCACTGCTTTGCAGCTGATGGAACAGCCGCACGGGTCAGCTTGGGAGCAAATCCTGCTGCTTCTTCCCAGGGAACTGGTGGCAAAGGCTTTCCCTATTAAAAAATGTCAGCCGCTGAGATCAAGATGGCACCTTTTCAGATCCAGCTGGCAAATTAAACGCCCCTGTTGCCAGCAGGGCAGCAGAATGGGTTCTGCAGTGCAGAATGCAATCTTGAGGGCTGGACTCTACCTGCAGCGATGGCGCCATTCCTGTTTCCAGCCCTTGTGGTTTGAAAGAATATTGGCGGCGTGTGGGGTGGGGAATACATAAGAGAAAATTTCAGAAGCTGATGGCGGAGTTCAGTTGCCAAGGGCTAGTGGATTCAGTGCTCTACCGCCTTGGCGTCTTCATCTAACAAAGGCAGAATCTTGCAAATAAGTCATGCAAGTTACAAAAGGTATTTTTTTCTTGTTCAAGTGGTGTTTTTTAAAACCAACAACAACAAAGAAATAAGCGGAATAAATTCACCATCATCAGTGGGGATGACCAAACAGAACTCCCACAGGCCACAGAGGTAGCAGCCAAGGTCTGCCCGTGGCCCACACGAGGTCCAAGCGTTACGAGAAAACAAACCCACAATAATTCAGAACAGCAACGGGATTCTTTTCCAGATTTAACAAACATTTGAAAAATGCAAACATTTAAGTCCACCCCCTTTCCAAGTCCTGGAGATGGGGGGTGTCCTGTTTCACAGTGCATGCACTGGTCCAGTCCAGCTTTTCCAGGAAAGCTTCATTCCCTGGCAACGGTGAAAACCGGGGTCTAGCCGGGAAGGGAGGAGAAAGGTCTCTTGCCCTGCAGCAAACTGTATCCCTTCCCCGCATCACCCCCCCCCCCAGAGTCCAGAGTCCAGTCAAACGTTGGAGGCCTGCTGCCCTCTGGCGGTGCATCAGAGGTACTGCAAGGAGGCCAGGCTCTCCAGCTCCACCTCGATGGAGACAATGTGATGTCCTGGAACCATGGCCAGACCCAAGACCCTGGGCTCTCCGGCGGAGAAGGAGTCTGCAGAGCAAAGGAGGGAGAGGGTGAGAAGGAGGGTCCCATCTGCTCCTAATCCAGCCTTGGGCCCTCCAGAGGCTTGGGGCTGCAGCTCTCAAGGTGGTGGCTGGCACCGATGGGAGTTTTAGTTCCAAGCGCCTGGAGGGCCCCAGGTTGGCAAAGGCTGTCTTCATCTCCCGGGCGCTTAAAGGCGCCCTCCAAAGAACACAGGGGCTTCTGTCCCCCAGGCACATGCCCCTCTCCTCTTCAAGAGAAGTAAAGGTAAAGGTACCCCTGACTGTTAGGTCCAGTCGCTCATCTAGCTTTACTGGCCGAGGGAGCCAATGTTTGTCCGCAGACAGTTTTTCTGGGTCATGTGGCCAGCATGACTAAGCCGCTTCTGGCGAACCAGAGCAGCGCACAGAAATGCCGTTTACCTTCCCGCCGGAGCGGTACCTATTTATCCCTCTTCAAGAACCCCCCTTGAAATTCTGTCTCGCCAGGAGAGCTGCTAAGCCCCACCAACCCTCTCTTGCCCCTAACCTAATTCTTTGCTATTAGTACTTAAATCTTTTTCTCTGTTTCACTCCGCTATTGCATCAATTTTTCCTCAATAGCCACAATCAGCTTACAAGCAAAAAACACGTGGAAAGCATTAAACAGGAAATGAATAAAGAAAGAAAGATGGTGGGACGATGGTGGAGACCCCAGGTGAGAACTAACCTGTGGGCTTGAGGTACTCCTGGGCGGAGCCAAGGATCACGTTGCAGTCTCGGTCAGTGCACAGGAAGCAGCCCACCAGGGTCCGCCCGTCCGTCATTCGGATGCGCATGCTCTTGTTGAGGAGGTTCTCCAGCTTCCGGCGGGCATGCAGGTATGGCGTGTCAGCCTTTTCCTCACCAGAGTCCTGGCAGAAATGTTCAAAGGGTTAGTCTTCGCAGGCCAGAGGGATCTTTCCATAACACTTCGTAGGAAGAAATGCATTAGGGTATCTTTCCCTCCCACTCCCAGGTCCTGCTTTTTCACTTTCCAGAGAGAGACCAAGCCTCTAGTCCTCATGGTGGGAAATGGGCAATGCCTGAGGAAGTCTCTCTTGGGTAGGCTCTAGAATGCAAATTTGTGGTGGTGGGTTTTTAATATCTCAGGATCTGTCCATGCCCCGTGGTGGGGGTTCATTTACACAGGGCTTTTAAATTTGCTATAAGAGGGCCTTCTCAGTGGGTGCTTCCAAATTTTGGAGCTCCCTTCCTAGAGAGGCTGAACCAGCTCCCTCTTTGCTATGTGAAGATTGTTTTATTCCAACAGGCTTTTTGGGAACTGTTTTTAAGGAAAGAGCTTTTAATAGTGCTGTGCTGTTTTTACTATCTGAATTTTAATGAACTTTTAAAATATTGTCTTGATTCTATTATAGTTTAATTACTTTTAAAATATTGTCATTGTTTCTAGCTTGTCATATTTTATCCTTGTGGTCTTAATTTTTGTAAGCTTCCTTGAGTCCAGGTCTGGGGGAGAAAGCTGGATGATGATGATGATGATGATGATTGCATTACCATTTCCTTCTTCTCCCCTTATATCATTGGCAATCAAGTGCATTAATATTTTCCCAATTACCTAGAAAGGTAACTCAGCTGAGAAGTGATAGAGGAGGTGTTAAAATTTTCATGAAACAGGTGTCTTGTTCACTCCTGTGAACAAGACACAATTTGCTTATTTTATATGCCAACACCCTACAAAACACACACACACAGCAATTTATGTAGAGCCTTAACCTGTTCGCTCACCCTCTATCTAGTGTTTGATGGAGATGGTTCTTTCGTGGATTAGTTGCCAACCAATAATATTTTATTATAAGTTCCTTTCACTAGTCACAGTCAGTAAGATTCGTTACAGAGTAGAAAAGAGGGCATCTTCTCCAAATCCAACCATAAAAGATTTACAAAACAGTTGAGAGGGTACTGATGAAAACCAAAAAAGGGTTCACTCTAGAACAGGAAAACTCTGCGTGAGCAGCCGGCAGGGCCAATGTTCAAGCCAACAAAGGTTATCCACATTCATAAGGACATAAGGAGAAAATGCTGGATCAGGCCAGTGGCCCACCTAGTCCAGCATCCTGTTCTCAACCAGGTGCCCCAGAGGGAAATCAGGAAGCAAGATTCAAGCACAAGAGCCACTCATAATAAATACATATTATCCTTCCACCCCGACCCACCCTGTAGGTAACCAGTGGCCTCTTCCCCTCCCCCCACTTTACTTTTTATTTGTTTGTTACAATTTTAACCCTGCCTTTCCTCCAAAGGGGGCACATATGCTGCTGCTCCTGCCTGACCCACTCTTTATTTAATCCCCACAAGAGCCTTGCGAGGTAGGGCGGGCCGAGAGACCGCACCTGACCTGCAAGGTGGACCTTGAGCTGCATGGGGGGAAATGTGGCATAAAATTGCGATGAAATACATACAGTGGTACCTCGGGTTAAGTACTTAATTCGTTCTGGAGATCTGTTCTTAACCTGAAGCACCACTTTAGCTGATGGGGCCTCCCGCTGCCGCTGCACGATTTCTGTTCTCATCCTGAAGCAAAGTTCTTAACCTGAAGCACTATTTCTGGGTTAGCGGAGTCTGTAACCTGAAGCGTATGTAACCTGAGGTATCATTGTACATAAATAAGGCCACTAGTGAGGGCCTCCCCCCCCCACAATAAAACCACTTACCCACCACACCATACTAGGCCCTTCCAGCCTAAATTTGTTTTTGGGGGTGTCTTATTATGCCCCCACTCCCAATTACTCCCATTTCCCATCCAATTACTTACCCTCTCTACCCCCAGGGTACCTCCTTCTCCTCCCCTATTTGAGCACCCCACCCCATTATGTCCTCCCCCTTTCTCACATCTGTAGGCCTCCCCCCTGGGCTCCTCACCCCAGGACTGGGACTGTTTCCGCAGCCATTCTCCTCTCCCCTCTGCTGCTGCAACGGCTCTGGAAGGGCAGTGGCCGCCATCTTGACCCTCCCGCCGGCAGACGGACTGCAGCTCCCAGCAGGCCGCTCGGCTTCCCCGCCCCTCGGCTCCCAGCAGGCTCTGCGCGCGCTCCCTCCGCCTTGCGCCCATCCTCTCGGCCCAGACTACGTTTCCCGTCAGGCGCTGCGGCGGCTTCTCGTTGCCATGGCAGCGACGGACGCGGCCTACCGCTCTTCCTCTGGCTCCACCCGGCGATGGACGTTTACCGGCCGCGCTATTACACCCCGAAGGAGGTGGAGGTGCACAACCGGCCCTGGGACCTCTGGGTCTCCTACATGGGGCGGGTCTATGACCTCAGCCCCCTGGCCGAGGCCTACAAGGGTAACGCAGGCAGCCTCTCGCTCTTCCCTATGGCGGCCCCAGGGCAGCCGGCAGATTCCCTCACCCAAGAAAGTGGGGGGGGGGCGATGAGTGTTCAGACCCCTGGGCCCTCACTTGTGGGGTGCCTCAGGGTTCTGTCCTCTCCCCCATGCTTTTTAATATCTATATGAAGCTGCTGGGAGAGATCATCAGGGGGTTTGGGCTGGGTGTTCATCAGTATGCAGATGACACCCAGCTCTAAGGTAAAGGGACCCCTGACCATTAGGTCCAGTCGTGACCAACTGTGGGGTTGCGGCGCTCATCTCGCTTTATTGGCCGAGGGAGCCGGCGTCCAGCTTCTTGCACTTTGACGTGCTTTCGAACTGCTCTGGAACGGGTCCAGAGGAGGGCAACCAAAATGGTCAAAGGCCTGGAAACGATGCCTTATGAGGAACGGCTAAGGGAGCTGGCCATGTTTAGCCTGGAGAAGAGGAGGTTAAGGGGTGATATGGTAGCCATGTTCAAATATATAAAAGGATGTCACATAGAGGAGGGAGAAAGGTTGTTTTCTGCTGCTCCAGAGAAGCGGACACGGAGCAATGGATCCAAACTACAAGAAAGAAGATTCCACCTAAACATTAGGAAGAACTTCCTGACAGTAAGAGCTGTTCGACAGTGGAATTTGCTGCCAAGGAGTGTGGTGGAGTCTCCTTCTTTGGAGGTCTTTAAGCAGAGGCTTGAGAACCATATGTCAGGAGTGCTCTGATGGTGTTTCCTGCTTGGCAGGGGGTTGGACTCGATGGCCCTTGTGGTCTCTTCCAACTCTATGATTCTATGATTCTATGGCAGGAGCAGGGACCGAGCAGCAGGAGCTCAGCCCGTCGTGGGGATTCAAACTGCCAACCTTCTGATCGGCAAGTCCTAGGCTCTGTGGTTTAACCCACAGGACCACCCACGTCCCGACACCCAGCCCTACCTCTCCTTTAAATCAGAACCAGTGAAGGCGGTGAAGGTCCTGTGTGAGTGCCTGGAGGCGGTTGGAGAAAGGATGGTGGCTAACAGATTGAGGTTGAATCCTGACAAGACAGAAGTACTGTTCTTGGGGGACAGGAGGCGGGCAGGTGTGGAGGACTCCCTGGTCCTGAATGGGGCAACTGTGCCCCTGAAGGACCAGGTGCGCAGCCTGGGAGTCATTTTGGACTCATAGCTGTCCATGGAGGCTCAGGTTAATTCTGTGTCCAGGGCGGCTGTCTACCAGCTCCATCTGGTATGCAGGATGAGACCATACCTGCCTGCGGACTGTCTTGCCAGAGTGGTGCATGCTCTAGTTATCTTCTGCTTGGACTACTGCAGTGCGCTCTACGTGGGGCTACCTTTGAAGGTGACCCGGAAACTGCAATTAATCCAGAATGCAGCAGCTAGACTGGTGACTGGGAGCAGCCGCCAAGACTACATAACACCGGTCCTGAGAGATCTGCATTGGCTCCCAGTATGTTTCCGAGCACAATTCAAAGTGTTGGTGCTGACCTTTAAAGCCCTAAACGGCCTCGGTCCTGTATACCTGAAGGAGCGTCTCCACCCCCACCATTCAACCCGGACACTAAGATCCAGTGCCGAGGGCCTTCTGGCGGTTCCCTCATTGCGTCAAGTGAGGTTACAGGGAACCAGACAGAGGGCTTTCTCGGTGGTGGGACCTGCCCTGTGGAACGCCCTCCCTTCAGATGTGAAGGAAATAAGCAGCTATCTTCTCTTTAAAAGACATCTGAAGGCAGCCCTGTTTAGGGAAGTTTTTAATATTTAGTGCTGTATTGTTTTTAACACTTGATTGGAAGCCGCCCAGAGTGGCTGGGGAAACTCATCCCGATGGGCAGGGTATAAATAATAAATTATTATTATTATTAGAGAGCCAGTGTGGTGTAGTGGTTAAGAGCGGTAGTCTTGTAATCTGGGGAACTGGGTTCGCGTCTCCGCTCCTCCACATGCAGCTGCTGGGTGACCTTGGGCCAGCCACACTTCTTTGAAGTCTCTCAGCCCCACTCACCTCACAGAGTGTTTGTTGTGGGGGAGGAAGGGAAAGGAGAATGTTAGCCGCTTTGAGACTCCTTAAAGGGAGTGAAAGGCGGGATATCAAATCCAAACTCCTCCTCTTCTTCTTCTTCTATTATTATTATTATTATTATTGGGGGGTGGGGGGGTCTGAGGGAATGCTGAATGCACAACAGAAGGCGTCCCTCGGGGGTGGCAAATCCAGGGTCTGCCAGCCACCAGGGCTAAAGGGGAGCCTCCATGTTCAGTGGCAGTCTACCTTCTCCATGCAAACCTCACGAGGGAAGTGGGGCCACTGCCTTTTCCAGGAGGGCGCCTCGTTTGGGCCACTGCTGGGAAAGAGGGTGCTTGGCTAGGGGGCCTGATCCAGCACTGATCTCTCATGTTTATAGTGCGAGTTGTTTTTCCACTGCATCGCATGCGCAGGCCTTGTGTCCTGCTTTTCCTCCCTCCCTCCTGTGTCGAGATCCCCAATGTGGCCCGTTTTGTTTTTCCCTAATTTGGAAAATAGCACATTCTTTACAAGGTCCTCTCCAGCTTTTTTGTTTTTGTTTAAAGCACTGGTGGTCGACCTGAGGCCTTGGGAGGCAAATGGCCCTCAGGGCCTCTATATTTGGCCCTTGGAATTTTCCCCAGGCCACGCCCCTCACTGGCCTTGGTTCGCAACCTCCTGGAGCGCTTTTGCCTGGCTGGAACGTGTCCTTGAACTCCAACAAAGCCTCTTCCTGAAGGAGCATATTACAATATAATTGTTCTATTATTGAAGGACATGCTTAAATGTTACATTGCAAATGGGCCCCTCGTTAGAATGTCTAGCCTGGGCAGATAGAGATAAAGAACAAGGATTTATTGTCACACCAGGATGAGGGAGGTTGCAGGAAGGAGGGAGAGAAGGCCAAGACCTTATATGGTAATATAGGAACTTATTATAAGTTTCGATTTCCCAGAAATCAGGTGACTTACAAGAAATCAGGTGACCTACAAGAGATCAGGTGGTATTCTATTTTGCAAATCTATATAAAGGGGCGCACCCTGACTACTGTGTACAGGTTGCGTACTGATCGCCCTGTGCCTTTGTTCTGCATATGCACTTCAAATAAAAATCCTGTTAATAACCTGCAAGAGCGTTTTGACGCTTTGTGTGACTCTGTGCTTCAGGGACCCAAATAGCAGATATGTGTGGTCCTTCATTCCCAGGGGCAAAACTAGGCTTTATTTCACCCAGGTCAAAGACCCAGTTTGGCACCTTCCCCCCCCCCCAATTTGTGTACACACACATACAGGCTGGGAGCCTCACTGGTGCCCCTCTGTATGCTTCACCCAGGGCAAAATAACCGAGCTAGCGCCCCCCCCCCCCATAGCTATGGCTCTGCCTCTTCCTTTCCTGGATAGATAGAGAGGGTGTGTGTGTGTGTGTGTGCGTGTGTGTGTGTACACAGGCATTATGCCACTCACTTTTGCCTCTGGCCCCATTCATCACTGACCTATCACACTCTTGTGGAAGCGTGCTCCTTTGGCTAAAAAAAAAAAGGGCTCCCTGCTCCTTAAGACTCCTCTCTATTGGAGACTGTGAAGAAAGATAATATGGGACTAGCTAGAGCACTGGTGTGACTCAAGGATGGGCAAGCTTCACATGTACCTTATCTATATTCTCTGCCTGTCCAGGTGATCTCTTATTGAAGCCTATCCTAGAAGCAGCGGGGAAAGACATTAGCCACTGGTTCAACCCCAAAACCAAAGACGTGAGTACCTGCAGGTCTTGGCACTCGGGGCAACTTAGGGCAGAGATCTTGGCTGAGTGGAAAACTCTTGGAAAATCAGAGTTTTGTTTTACTCTTACAGAATGTTGATGTTTTTCTCCATAGGAGTGTTGCTGGTCATTTATTGTTGTTGTTGTTAAAAATTGGTATACTGCCCTTCATCCACAGAACTCAGGGCAGTTCACAACATAAAAATGTAATATAACTACCAGACTTTTAATATAAAATGTAATATAACTACCAGACTTTTAGAAGACATCTGAAGGCATCCCTGTTTAGGGAGGCTTTTAATGTTTGATGCATTACTGCAATACAATATAATTATAGAATACAATACATGATAAAATACATGATAAAAGCAAGAACAACAAACCAATACCCTCTTCCCTTCCCACAAACACATTAAAAGGGGCATAGGATTTTAATTCTCATCGCAGGCTTCCTTTCCCTCTGCCTACCCCATTCTCTGGACTGCTATTGGTCCTGCAGATTTTTGTTCTGTTTGCAAAGCTTGCGCAATGTCCTACTTCTGGTGGCCTATGTGTACACTGCTGCACTATGACAGTCTTCGCTAACCTGGTGCCTTACATATGCTTTGATGGGAAGTTGTTGGCCAAAACTTATCATGGGCACCAGGTTGGCGAAGGCTGCAGCATTAGAAGGAAATGTTGCCAGGGGCAGGATGCTAAAACCACAGTGAGGGAGAAACATGTGCCCACTCCACAATTTAACCAGTGTCCCACATACATCTTTCTCAGTTCTTTGTAAGTTTATTCCCATCTTCACAGTCACAGATGTGATTTGTTACATCTTTTATTATTTCCCCTGCATAAGTTTCCACCATCCTTGCTCAGAAAATTGATTTCGCCGCTTTCAGACTTAAGGACTCATTTATATCATTACTAGTTTGTTAACAATTTCCTTGACTTGCTGTCCTAAACAGAATACATTCGAAAGACTCTGTGCTAGGTCCTGAAGGGCAGAGTAAAAAGGAGCAAACATTTCCATCACTGCAAATGCCAAAATAATTGTTTCTGGAATCCCATTTTGGGGCATATTCTGTTTGTCGTGCATGTTGAATCCTCTTATCTCCATGTATCAACCTCTCCCATTTATAATGATCCTTCGGAGAGGTGCTTCTTAAGGGTCCCCAGCCAGGAATGGCACATTATGTAGTAACATATTGTACTTTCCTTTTGGTGCAAACTTAAAATGTATCTGTTTTCCCTGGCGTTTACATGATGTCAATTCTGGAACTGCCCACATTTTAAAAAGGTTTTTCAGTATGAAATTTATATTGGTTGTTTTAAGTGATCTTTTTGCCTGCCCCTGAGTTTATGGCGTATATGGGATGGCTGCAACTTGCTGTCCCAGGGTTTGGCAACAATGGTGGGATAGAAATTTACCAAAGAAAGAAGGAAAGAAAGAAAGAAAGAAAGAAAGAAAGAAAGAAAGAAAGAAAGACTTATTTAACTGAGAAAGGCCCTGATTTCCCTCCTTCCAGATACAGACACACATTAACCCTCTAACAGGATGCCTTAAGTACTACACCCCACAAGGTCGCTTTGTGCACATCCCACCTCCTCTGCCTCGTACAGACTGGGCCAATGACTTTGGCTTGCCCTGGTGGAGAGATGGCAACTACGAGGTGGGCATCTTGTCTGCCAAAACCAGACGCATACGGATCATCAACACTCTGACCTCTCA